>NC_043704.1:119534184-119621581 GCF_006229205.1 Suricata suricatta | reverse complement strand
CCGGCAGAGCGGAGCCGCCGGCGTCCATTTTCTGGGCGGTGCTGTGTGGCGCAGCGGCCGGACTCGCGGGTCCGGAAGAGCCATGGACCCCCGGGAAAACGCGCTCGCGTCAGAGCAGTCGAGCCCTGTAAGTGCCATTCGCGGGGTCTGTGTGTGGGGCTGGGTGGGCGAAATGCGGCCTGCGGACGCGGGGCCCCGGGCGCGGCCGGCCTGACCCCTCCTCTGCCCAAGAGGGAGCCCCGAAACCTGGTTGGCAAAGGGTGACGCAGAGCCGTGAGCTGTGCAAACGCTGGGAAACCGAGCTGCTGCAGAGACCGAGCGCCTGCAGGTGCCCAGACCCGGGGGCCTGCGCCCCAGTGAGGGAAGGGGGTCTACTGCCGAGCGGGGCAGGTGGCGCCGCATCTAGTGGCCCAACGGCGCGGCTGTGCTAGAGGGCAGGGGGCGGGGGGGGGGGGAGAAATGCGCACCCAAGGGCTGGGGACGTTATGGGCTCAGGTCCAGCAGGCTCAGGAACTGCGCTGACCGTCGCAGTTCCCCTCCCCCGGCCTGCGACTGGGACCCCAGTCCCGATCCAATGGAAATCTGATGCTTTTCTTGGTTCAACACCAAGCCCCTGAAATTGAATGGGACGTGCAAAGGCAGGGTCCTGCCCCCAGGTGTTTGCAATCCCAGCCTCTTACTTCTCAAGTAGTTAGGTCTGTTCTGTGGGTACGGCACAACCGCCCGCTGTAAGCAGCTTCTTTGCAGAGTATATAATAAATTATCCGAGATTTCAGTCTGTCCGCGATTCCACTTTATAAGCCCTTCTCGGGCTGTAGGTAAGTGACGAATTCCATTCTGGACTTTGGCCCTAATTGAATATTCCTTTTAAGGATCCATTATAGATGATATATGTTACATATTTTAAAGGGTAAAGATTTTTTTCCTAATTACGAAGCTCAACTCCTCCAGTCAGGTTGGCGTGGTTAAAAAAGAACAGGAGGATTTAGTCCGTGTTTTCAGAGAAACTTCCGGTGAGATACTATATGTAAGTGTATTGTTTTTCCAACAAGAGTAGCGACCCATTGGAAGATTGTGGAATCAGTTTAGTATGTTACTACAGGATTTTTTTAAAGATATAAAATACAATCCAATATAGAAAAGAATTGAATGGAAAATATCAGAGTGCATTGCATATAGTAAGTGTTGTTTTGAGATTTTGGGGTTTGTCTATATTAATATGTAATTTTTTTAAACAGGGAATCACTGTCAAAAGTTTATAAAACCCTTATTTACAGGTTAATAACCCAGGCTTTGGAATCAAATGAACCTGGGTTTAAGTCTCAGGTTTAACATAAACTAGCTGTGTGGCCTTGAATAGATTCTGTGACGTTCAGAACCTCTTTCTGTGGAGCTGTGAGATGGGGGATGCCTCCTACATGGAGGGATTTTATGAGGACTATATGAGGTCATGTATGGCAGCCATTTTTCTGAGTGCTTAACTTATAGTAGGTGTTCAGTACACATGCTAAAGACAATACTGTTGTTGAAACATCAAATCCTGGCAACCAGTCATGGGACATTGTGCTTTTTCTTTCTTTTCTTTTCTTTTCTTTTCTTTTTTTTTTTAGATCTTGATGTGGAGGCAATGGAGGACTCAGAACCAAGAATTTCCAAGTGATTTCTCCCAAAGCACAAGAAACTGTTAGTGCTGGTGTGTTCTAACTGAGGTAACTGAATTTGCATCTCTCCTTAGTGTGTCTGAAATAAGAAATGGTTTTTCTGAGGGACTGAAGGGCTCCCAAGGAGCACATGATCTGTGCCAGCGATCCAGCAGATTTGGGGCTTACAAAAGGACAACAGTTAAGTGAACTGTTATTAAGGAGACACGGTGTGTGAGGCCCCTGTGATACAGGGGGAACTAAGTGAAACAAGGCTTCAGATCACCTGGTGTCTTGTTCCAGTCCTGCCAGTGACTATCATGGGAGTTTCTGTAAATCTCTTCGTAGAACTCTAGCTTCTCCACACGGGAAGGGGAAGGGCCCACAGCCGTCGTTGAGGCCCAGACAGTTTAAATGACTCTGCAGGGTGGCCCAGTGGGCTGGGGCAGAGTCAGGACTGCAACTTAGATCTCAGCTGCTCAGTCGTGCGACCAGCCCCAGGCCTGCTGTTGGGTGAGCACCACGCTAGGCACTGAGAGTACAGATGTGAGGAGCCCACCTCCGGGACACTTGCAGTTTATGGAGACAAGAGCTGACAACCCAGCAAAGGGCTCTTTCTCTCTTTCTCTCTTTATTTCCTCCCCACAATACCCCTACAAGGTGAAAAAGAACAGATGTGAAGGATTAAAGTGTGAAAATGCAGACAGGTCACAGAGGGCTTCATATCTCATCCGACGTTTGTGGAGCACATTTTGTATGCAGAGCACACTGCTGGGACCACAGAATTCAAGGCACAGTGCTTCCCCTTGAGCTTGCAACCTAAACTCCAAAGAGGTAGCCAGCTGGGCTGTGCCTGATGTTCACCTGCTTCTCTAGCCGTCAGAGTGGGATCTGTTAAAGGAAGAGACCTGAGTAGCTGACATATCATAGTTCTTGCCTTTCAATGCGATTTTTTTTTCAAATTTAACATGAAATTCCATCCACCTTTTAAAACTTATATTTTCTGGGCGCTTGGTTGGCTCAGTCAATTGAGCATCCCACTCTCGGTCTTAGCTCAAGTCTTGATCTCACAGTGATGAGTTCAATCCCAGCATTGCTCCCTGCTCAGTGCATATGAAGCCTACTTAAAAAATAAAAAGTAAACATATACTTTCAACTTATAAGCGATAGTAAGGTCTCCTCTGAATTAATTCATTGATTTGTTCATTCAACAAATGTTTATTGAGCTCCCACAAGGCACGTGGGTATTCAAGACCAAACATACTACTATATTTTTATAATCATGGTAGTAGTCATGTTCAATGTCTTGGCAAGGAATTATCTGTCCAACTGTTGGAGATTTGCTATAGTTAACCTGCTAGAATATCAGTGCCAAGGATGTTCAAAATTGACTCCTAAAGGATATATAGGTATTTTTAAAAATTTTTGAAATCTTAAGAAAGGAGTTTCTTCTTTCTGAAATTTTGATTTTGTCTTACTATCACCTGGTAGGAGAAGTCTTTTTATCTGTGCACTTAACCAGTAGACATAGAAAAAAGCAGTTTGGCAAGGAGACTTTCTTTGACTTGAAATTCTACCCTCTTCTAGCTCTGTAGTCTGCCCAGGACTATGAGTGTTCAAAAGTAAAGCAGTGTAAGAGCTACTTTAATTTACAGAGAACAGAGTTAGAGATAGCGCCAGTAATTGTATCAAGCAACAGAAATCAGATTGTAAGTCTTGAATGCTCCTTGTAATAATCTTAACTCCAAGTAGAACAAATAAGATATTGAATGTGAATGTGCTCTGTAAACTTTTAGGAGTTCTATAAATGTTATACAGTAAATATTTATTGATTGCCTACCTGAGTACGTCATCATGCTAGAGAAAAGGGATTCAGCAGCAAAAAGATCTGATCCCTTCCCTCTCAGACTCTGTTTTGTAGGTGAGGAAATAAAGTATGCAGAAATAACTGGGTGGTAAATGCCAAAAACCATAGTTGGGTAATTTGAAAAGGAAGAGGTCTTTTTCCCCCCTAGGAGTCAAGGGACTCTTTCTTGAGAAAAGGCATTTAAGCAGGTCCTTGAAGGAAGTAGAGTTTTCATAAAAGAGACGGGGAGAAGGATTTGAGATAGGAAGAAGATGAGCAGGGGAATGAGAGCGTGTGGAGCATATTCAGGGCAAGGTAGTGAATCCAGCTGAGTTAGAACTGGCCTATAGAGGCATCCGGTGGTAAACAAAACTGAGAACATTCAGTGCCAAACAGTAATGGTCTTGAATATCAAACTGGGAAATGTGAATGTATTAACCAGTAGACATTATCACATATATTTGAACAGGGGAGTGTCACAACTATGCCTCAGGGCCATGCTCTTGGGAGTAGCTCCTGGGGAGATCAGTCAGGAGGGAAGGCAGGGCAGAAACCAGAGCCTTGGAGACCAGTGAGAAGACTTCCACAGCCCACCAAGTAAAGGTGAGAGTGGAGGAGTGGAAGGCCTAAAATGGGTGATAGCAGTGAAATGGGAAAGGGACAGATGCAAAGGCAAAGAATTGACATAATCTGGCCTCTCAAGAGAAGGACTAGCTAAAGCCGCCCCTCAGATGTCCGAAGCAGTGCTGCCCAGGAGGGAAACCTCAGAATGGGAAGGGGCTGCATTTGAGAGGCGCTGAGTTTGAGGCGGTGACATCCCTTAGATAGATACGGCTTTTGTGCTTCAGCGGAGGCCCTGGGCTAGCTTGGGAGTCATTAACATATAAGAAAAAGTCGTGGGAGCAGAGATTTTCTAGAGAGAGTATAGGGAGGCAAAGGTTGAGAAAAGAAAGGACCTACGAAAGACCTAGAGGAGGAGTCTGGTGAGAGAGCCAAGAAGAACTGCAGGAGAGCAGGACTTCAGTGGCCAAGGAAGGGGGTTTCCCTGTGGAGGGAGACCAGAAGTACCAGAGCTGGGGGGTGGGGCCTGGGCTTAGGGTGGCCGCTGGGTTGACAAGGGCTAGATCATGTTTGTTGGCACTTTCCTTTGTAAGGTAATATGACTTGCAGAATGAATATTAAAACGGTTTCATTTCCAAGAATTTGTAGCTTGCACAAATCAAGAATCGCTATTAAATTTGACCCCAGCAAGGCCCAAAACACACTTCTGATTACTAAAATTCTAGCTGTTAAAAGCGATTTTGATAGTAGTTACACATGTTATTCTGTTGTGAGCAGGCAGATCGAAGAATAACGGTTGAGAGAATAAATTTTTTTAAAACTCCATTTATGTTGATGCTAGAGGTTTTCTAAAAGTAATTTAATTCCTTTGACTTTTATTAAAAGGCTCTTGTATGATGTATGTGTGTGTGAGACAAAGAGAAAGAGTCGTGTGTGTGTGTGTGTGTGTGTGTGTGTGTGTGTGTGTGTGTGTTTCCATGGGCATATGAGCTTAATACAATGGAATGAGAAGACTGGGGTCAGATAAATCTAGTTTCACAACCTCACCAGGCCATTTTCCAGTCTTGTGACTTCAGAAGAATTATGTCTCTAAGCCTAACTTTTTCCATCTATAACTCTCATAAGATGATTTGAAGATTGAGTAATATATAATTTGGTCAGGATCGTACCATAGTAGGCAGTTAATAAGTGTTGATTCCCTTTCTCATATTACAGCCTTGTATAGGTATGTAAATTTCTATGTAATATGCATCTATACACAAAGCCTTATCTTTATGACTCATTTTAATGTGTTGATTTTATCACAGAAAGAGCATTTCTCCTACTATAGCTAATCTATTCTGTGATCATTCAAGTGACTGGCAGCTTAATATGGATAAGATTCCACCTGGAGGATTTATTAAAATGTGGGTTCCCAGGCCCCTGACTCAGAGATGCTGATTATTTAGATTTGGGGGAGGACCTAGGAATCCTTATTTTATTTTATTTTATTTTATTTTATTTTATTAATGCTTATTATTTATTTTTGAGAGAGAGACAGAAACAGAGTATGGATGGGGGAGGGGCAGAGAGAGACACGCACAGAATCTGAAGCAAGCTAGTGTCTCTGAGCTGTCAGCACAGAGCCCCATATGGGGCTCGAACTCACAAACTATGAGATCATGACATGAACTGAAGTCAGATGCTTAGCCAAGTGAGCCACCCAGGTGCCCCATAAGAATCTTCATTTTAAACAGGCAGTATATGATGAATATTAACAAATGCCAGTTTCTAGGAAGCAGAGGAGGGGACAGACCTGAAACTTGATATGCTGATTTCAAATCCAGTTTTTATCACAGATATGTCTGTGTTCCAGTGTCTTATATTTGTATCATTAATGTTTACAGATTATATTTGTAATGAGATAAAAACAAACGAGTCCCAGAGAGTCAAGGAATGCTGGTATTTGCACCCCACTGTCTCTGTCTTTAGCACAGCACATTCACAGCAGTATGGGGTGACATGCCCCCAAATCAGCTTCTCTTCCTGTCAAATAAGTGGTGACACCCTGTCCCTTGTGCCCAGAGTTTGCAAAAGCAATGTAACTGTAAATGTTGTGGCAAGTAAATAACATATTTAATGGTGGCAACGTTATACAGTGATGCCATTAAGATACATCTTGATGCATGTTTCTATCTGACTCTGTCCTCTGGTTGATAAACATCTCTGCTATTTGATTACATTTCTCTGCCTGTCTGTGTCTTGGAATCATATAATTTTTAGGCTACTTTACATTGCTCATCTATCCCAACGTCACTTAATCTACGAAAAAATAACTCATCGTCTATTTCCTCCTAGTCCTAGCTGGTTTCTTTGCTTATTCACATGAAAGGATTGAGACATACGTATATTCTTGATGTTTAGGCTGTATATGGAGAATATAAAACATATTCGACTTGTTCATATTGAATTGTTCTTTATACTTCTTGCACATAATTTAAAAATCAGATAATGGGAATATGTTTATTAAAATTATACTGAGTCGTTTTATAATGTTGTTGGCATCTGTTGATGGTTTGCTTCTTTTGGAGGATGCCAGTGGTGTGGAGCCTTCCGAGAGTTTCTCTATTCCCATCATGCCCGAGGGGAGAAGACAGAGCAGCTTTCATGAAGTGAATTCTGTACCTTATGTGCATTATTTCAGCCATCTTATTAGAACCTCAGAATAAGCTAGTATGGTAGAAATTGAGGCAGAGAAGCTCAGTAGGGCAGCCGAAGAGATTTTCACACCCTGAGGTCTGACTCCAGAGTCCAGCCTCTTCTCAGGGGTAGGGAAGCCCCTGTTGTTTCCCCAGCCGCATGTGTGGGGTATGAAATAGATCAGTGTTCCTGATTTTAGCTTGGACACTTAGAGACCCTTGTCCTTGATATTATTGTAACCACAGAATTTTTGACCAGATGCAAGTAGAGCAAAGCTAATATGCCAACTTGAAATTGTTCAACAAATGTCACCTCTGTGCCAGGTATCGGATCAGGACCCCACACTTGTAGGGCTTCCCTGTCTCCCTCACCCATCCTTATCTACTGTCCATGTGCTGCTGCAGGCTTTTCTTTCCTTTCCTTTTATTTATTTATTTTTATTTATAGTTTATTGCCAAATTGGTTTCCATATAACTCAGTGCTCTTCCCCACAAGAGCCCTCCTCCATGACCACCATCCCCTTTCACTTTCCCCCTCCCCCTTCAGCCCTCAGTTTGTTTTCAGTATTTAAGAGTCTCTCATGATTTGCCTCCCTCCTTCTCCCTAACTCTTTCTCCCCCTTCCCCACCTCATGGTTCTCTGTTAGGCTTCTCCTGTTAGCCCTATGAGTGAAAAAATATGGTATCTGTCCTTCTCCACCTGGCTTATTTTGCTTAGCATGACATCCTCAGGGTCCATCCAAGTTGCTACAAATGGCCAGATTTCATTCTTTCTAATTGCCATGTAGTATTCCATTGTAGATATAAACCACATCTTCTTGATCCATTCATCTGTTTAAAATATGGAACGCTTCATGAGCATGCTTTCCTTTTAAAGTGAAAACACCAATGGATTTCTACACTGATAAGACCCATCAATTTGTGGCTTGTTACAGCTGTTACTGTCCCTGTGAAGGGCTTAATGTTCCCAGAGTCACTGTGCCAGTTGAATGTTTAGAACGGTTCCCAGGGGGGTTTCCCAGAGGTGCTCAGCAAGTGTTTGTTGACTATCCTCTGAGGCCCTGAAGTCTAAGGTGGGGAGAGGGAAGGAGTCCAGAGCCCTACGTAGGGAGGTTGGGGGAGAGAAAAAACACCATGGTGTGAGAGACCAGACAAATTGGGAGACCTAGGACTTGTCCCCATGACCTACTGAGCCACCTTGGGAAGGAAAGTCATATAACTTTCCTGGCTTGGTTTCTACATCTGTAACCACAGAAGGTTTGGCTCCGTGATGATTGAGGTTCCTTCTAGCTCTAAGATGCAGTAATTCTGTTCCGTCTCCAGCAGAAAAACGTAGGTGCTGGGACAAGTGGGTGGAAAGGGAGGGCAAGAGTTAACTCCATGTTTGAGGTCTTCCAGGGGCCCTGATTTTAGTGTTCCCTCTGACTCTCCTCATAGACTAGTACTGGCCAGGGTTTGGGTTCTGCTTTTACACTATACACTTTTGAGGCAAGTGTATGAATTAAAGGATAGGAGATTGTTTTGGAGAAAATTAGGATTCATATGAAAAGAGCCTGGCTAAGAATCAATCAAAAGATGGTAATGTGGGAGGTACGGAATCATGGTTTTCAAGCTTCATGGTTAGAAAGAGCCTCAGAAATAAACTAGTCCAACCTTCTCTCATTCTAGATAAGGATATAGGAGTCCAGGGAAGTCGTAGGACTTACTCAAGAGCACACAGCTAGTAGTAGCAAGCTGGGAACAGAACCCAGTGTCCTGTGCCCAGTCCAGTACGTTCTCTGCAGAAACAGGTAGGTCCTGTCTTAAGGCAGGTTCTAAGGAGAGCAGAAGATGGCAATGAGCAAGCAAAACATAAAGAGGGACCGAACCTGTTCTGTTGGAGAGAGTGGACCATAATGACCACTGGGCTTCTAGTACACAGGACACCATGATGCAAAACTTCCATCCTGTTGACCATTTAGACTCTTGCAAATTAAAGTAGTCAGAAGGTGGGAGAGGCAGAAGGTGGTTTCCTTTTTTTTAAAAGTAGGCTTCATGCCCAGCATAGAGCCCAGCATGAGGCTTGAACTCATGACCCTGAGATTAAGACCTGAGCTGAGATCAAGAGTCGGCCACTTAACCAGCTAAGCCACCTAGATGCCCTATTTTTTAAAGCTTTTTTTTCTCTCTTACTCCAATGCAGATAAATTACTAAGCTATAAAATAATTTAATTTTGATAGGAATTAAATATGTTCTGAAGGAATATGAAGAGGAAGACTTAGCTTGTACTGGCCACTTCTGTGCCTGTGTTTCGTTGGCTCATTTTGCTGCCACTTTTATACCTGTGTTCATCTCATGGTGCCTTCTCATGAGAAACCCAGTGGCTATTTAAATCCTAGAGGAGCATCCTGGGGTTACTTCAGCAATCCATGAAGGCAGGCTTTGTGCAAGGTGAAATAGATGTGAGCTGTCACTTCCTGCTTCGTGAGTTGGACATTGTTGCTAGGCCCCATTTTGTCTGTGTTATTTTTCCTGTTTATGTGTTAGAACAACTTCTGGTTATTTGTAGAGTTGTTTACAATTAGATAATAAGACCACCAATTCAGTAAAGAATTTTCAGCAGAATTTCTTATCTTGTTAGGCAAGAGAGAGTCAAACTTGTATGCATTTTCATGTAGGCATAGAGATTTCTGATTAGCTCTCATAGTACATTGATTGACATCTAGTCCTTTTTTTATATTAAATCATTTTTTTTATTGTTTATTTTTGAGACAGAGACAGAGCATGAGTTGGGGAAGGGCAGAGAGAGAGACACACACCCAGAAAACGAAGCAGGCCCCAAGCTCTGAGCTGTCAGCACAGAGCCCAACCCGGGGCCCAAACTCACAAGCCGTGAGATCGTGACCTGAGCCAAAGTTGGATGCTTGACCAACTGAGCCACCCACACACCTCCAGGATTTCCTTTTTTAAAACTCTACTCAGCATTCTGGTCTGTCCCTGCCTATACCTGTTTATTCTGGTCTTGTAGCCTCTGACTTGAGCTCAGAGAGCAAGGCTTCACAAGGTCCCAGTGCTGTCTTCATGCTCGTGGGTGGAAGCATTAGGACTGCCTCACAGAGGCCCAAGGCATACCTGCTTCCTGGGTGCCCGCTGCAGAACGGTATTTTCTGCCCTCCCCTCGGACTGATGTGACTTCCACCTTTGCGTTAATGGGAGGACCACCTTGAGGAAGCAGAGGGCACTAGATTAGGTAAAAAAAAGCAGTGAGGTGGCAATGAGATGAAGCCCTGAACGGGCTTTGACGCACACGTTAGAGAAGTGGCCTTTCCTGAGTGCTGTAAATAGGGTTAAAAAAGAACCTGACCTTTAAAATTTTTCCTGTCGAGGTCTAGCAGTTCTGGAGTTTCTGTAGCCACTATACACTGTAAGTTGACTTTTTGCACCAAAGCACCATTAATTACCTGGGAAACACGTCTTTTCTTAAACAAATATACACTACAGAGTGAGTCTCTTTCCCTGTTTTGTTGTGTATTTAGTATTCTTAATATTTGGTTTTGATTTTGACATTTTCAGGAAATACTCGAGCTTTTTGCCACATTTGAATCATCATCTATTTTAAGATTTTTCTTTTCTATTTATTGTTATGAGTTTCTGATAAGATGGTTTGCGCTTCTATTTTAGGAAGTCCTTTTTGAGGCCTTTTGAAAAAAATGAAGTTTAAATAGGAGTCTTACCTCCAATCCTGGTAGCTACCTTACATTAAAAATGACCTATTTCTTCACCCCATGAGGTTCCCTTGCTTAGGGAGGATAAAAAAAAGTCGGGTGATTAGTCATTGTGGCGTTCCGCAAACAAATCCTTTGGAGGCCATGATTTATGTGGGGGGGGGGCAAGAAAGGTTCTATCTGTCTCTAGACAATTACTGTCGTGAAAGTTAGTGCCGTGTATTCCCAGAAGGTTCCCCGAGTGTCCTGTTTGTTGTGTTCAGGTTTCCGAACCCGGTGGCCATTTTCTGTGAGTTTGGATCCCCATGCAAAGCCCCTCCCACTGTGGAGTCCATGAGCATTTTGTTTTCTAAAATGAAAGCACAGAAACTCGAGCTGTTCTGTAGAACAGCCTGTTCTTCAGATTTTTTTAGATCAGTATATTCAAAAGCATAGTTTTTTAAACAGCCTATTGTGGGTTTTTATCTGCAGCGGATTTGGGTTTGTTTGGAGGATTTACTATGTTTTTAGTGTAGACCACTTATTTACTGCTGTAATTGTTCTTTCTCTGTTTCCCCCCAGATACTTTCAGTCAGACAGGTGAGCAGGGGAACTATTTTGATACCTGGCTACTGCCAGAAACCTTCATTCAGTTTCCAGTTAGTTTCTTTTGGTCTGAGATTGGCAAAAGCCCACTGGAACTCTCTGTTCCTTTAATATTCCTCCCTCCTTCTGCCTTTTCCACCCACCAGTTTTCCCCAGGCAATTTCTTTTGTCTCAGCCGCTCTGTGTCCATTTGTGTGACCAGCCAGAGTTTTTATAGCATTTCCATGGTGCAGAAGCTCTTGTGCTCCCAGTTAAACGTCAGAACAGGCTTGCTTGACAGCTCTGCCAGTCACCTGTATCTCCTGGACCCTGGGAGGAGGTGACCGTTTCACAATCCCGTGCTGCCTTGGGGATCTATACTGCCATGCCTGGCCTCACTCCATAGATCGCAGTGTTGTCAGCAGTGGCTTCAGACTGGAAAAATGGGAGGTGGAAGAGAAATGGTGGAAAACATGGGAGAAGGAAGCATGTATACAAGGAAAGTACATACGTGGACTCGGATATTTGACAGCTCAGGTCCATGAAAATGATCCCTGTGCACTGGCATTTCATCAGCAGGGAACATGCCGGGGACTGTAGACTGTAGACTCTGTGTTGACAGTGGGGAGCAAGCATGGCAGAACAGGGAAGAGCATCAGCTTTTCTCCAGGAGGTCCCTGCTGGAGGCCAAAAGGATCAGCTCTGCACCCTCAACCCTACATCCTGGGTCTCTGGAGCAGAATTTGCTTCCTTGGGTTGACCCCCATTGTTCTGTTGAGCAGTTCACAAAGATTCCCTGGAGACACTGGTGATCTTGGTAGATGTGCTTTATTATGTGGATCCTGTGGTTGGAAGCCCAGACTGACAGGTTGTCCAGGCTGCATTTCTGTGATCTAGCTTTTGGAATTGTCATTTGTGTGACACAGTGGTGAAGCATGGTGTCATTCAGAATACTCTGACCCAGGAAGGAACTACTGGTAAAGGCCTGTGCATTCTTAGCAATTACTGCTTCCCTCACTACATCATCTGCTAATGATGAATATGGAACCTCTTTTGGAAAGGAAAGCAGGGTGCCTCCAGGAGTATGAATCTGATTTTGAGGAGCTCGAGTTGACCTTGTGGTTGAAGTGACTTTTGAAGCAAAGTGAGGAGTTTGGTATCTGCCACTCTGCCCCCTTAGGATTCATATAGTAAAAAATTTCCCACATGGACATGAACACACTGGAGGTATCTTGAAGAAATATTATGCGATCCAAGTCTACTCCATGTTCAGGCTTCTATGTTAAGGCTTCTCACCACCTATCCTTCATTAGGATGGAATATTCAGTAGTTTTGGAAGCTTGGATACTGACACCTCACCATATAATTTTTAGGAGGGCATTGAATCATTGTACAGAAATTGAAACATTATAGGCAGAATAAAACTTATAAGTGGTTTCTACTTAGGTTATTATAGATTAGGGTCTAAAGTTCAGACACACATGGGGGCAAGAAGATATGAATGTTCAATGTGGGCTGGGTATAAGAAGATAGAATGGTGAAACTGTGGCAAACTGGAGGCTTGAAAAACTTTTTAAATACTAGAGGGCCAAATGAAACATTTTTACAGGCTGAATTTAGCCTCCTGACTGCTTGCATGCCAATTATAGAGCCACACCACCTGACTCAGCCCACCAACCTGGATTTCCTCTGTGGCAGCCTGCCCAGTCTTGTCTTGCAGAGCATTGGGCTTGAAGTTCTCCAAGACCCATCCCAAGAAAAAGTCATGGCCATCGAACCTTATCCATGTCACAGCAAATAGGGAACCACTTTGAATATAAACAGTATCTCTGTCGTAACAGGCAAAGCAATTTGTCAGTAGAATCAGCAGCAGAACATGGCATGTATGTCCAAGGACATCAGACGAAGCAGCCTTGATCAAGCTGCGCAGTGCTCACTGTGCCCGTCTCAGGACAGAACAGGAAGAGCCCACCAAAGGAAGCCACTCCCTGTCCAGGCATGTTCCTCCCAAGGCAGCTGAATGGAGCCAAGACTGCAGAGGCTAACCTGGCTGGCATCGGGCCATGGGGTGACAGGGACAGCAGGCATTTCATGATATACTTAGCCTCTGGTGTTGACCTCCTCGGCCCAAGGATGCTTTCTGAAATATCAAGCAGTTTAGCCGCTGCCTAAATAGTCCCAGACAGGGACAGTGTAAGAATTGGCCTCTCTCTCTGTTGACACGTGATTGACCTTCTGCATATCCTGGAATTTAAAATGCCTTGCCTTTTTTCTAAATATCTTTTAGCCACTCCTGTTTTCCTTAGCTCTCTTGGTGCAGAGTGAATCATAATGTCTGTAAAGCACTTAGTACAGGGCCAAGCATGTAGAAAGCACTTAGTGAATATTAGCTCTTCCTGTCATTGGCACCATCGTCATCACCATTATAACTATTATCATTTTACCAGCAGGTAAGGAAACTTGGTTTCCTTAAACCTGAAACCCAGTTGTCCACCTCAGCCATCTCCACCCTGACGTAAATGAAGATGGACCACATATAGGTGACCCACTGTGTCAGAAAATGTGCTTGACAAGATGCCTTGCTGACTCATGCACATGAACGTTTGGGGAACACTCCCCAGGCAGTGATATACATGTGATGAAGCAGAGACAGACTTGCATAGAGATTGATCCTTGCGGCTTTGCTAGCTAGAAGATGCTTTGGGACAGTCTGGGACAGATGGTAGGGACACCTTGGGGGATGTGCCTTTTACATTATACTTTAAGGATGTGTAGATGTACAGTAAGGGTGGGGTGGTTTTGACCACACCAGAAATCTGACTCTGAAGGCTAGTGCTCCCGAGCCATGACTTTTAACTTCAGCCCAGCGTGTGGTTCCTTTCCACCTGCCTCACCCTCCACTGACCTTCTGCACATACAAACCATGTTGCCAAGAAGGGAAATTCCTATTTTAAGAGGCCAGAAAACCTTTGTGTGTCAGGGAACCGACACAAGTAATTATAGTATAGGACTTTAGTGGTAGAATGTGCATGTATCAGTGTAAAAATGAGGAGTGATATGATCTCAGAAAAATATATGGGTACCCTGGTAGGCATGAGAAGGGAGGTGTAACTGGACCTTCTTTAATGTTGGTGATTGAGGAGCGCCTGGGCGGCTCAGTCGGTTGAGCGTCCAGCCTCGGCTCAGGTCATGATCTCGTGATCTCGTGGTTCATGGGTTCGAGCCCCGCATCGGACTGTGTGCTGACAGCTCAGAGCCTGAAGGCCATCTTCAGATTCTGTGTTTCCTTCTCTCTCTGACCCTCCCCTGCTCACGCTGTCTCTCTCTCTCAAAAATAAATAAAACATTAAAAAAAATTTAATGTTGGTGACTGAGAGGTTTGGCTGAACCTCAGGAAACATTTGGGAAGATAGAAGGAACCAATCCCGGCTGCCTTGGTGACTTGACCGGAAGCTACTAGAGTGGTGAGGATGAAATAGCCACAGTGTCTGAGAGACCAAAGCCTAACTTCATATCAAATTAATTTAGTTTAGAAAGTGAATTAATGAAAAGACTTTTTCAGCCCTTCAAAGATTTCACCTGTATTTTGAGGGAAACATAGTCTAGCATTTGTTAATGATTGTGGTGACTTTTTTCAGTCTGCATAGTACTTTAGATGACTGTGTGCACTGCATACTTAACAGTCCGGGGTTCCTTGGGCAGCACAAGACTTGGAAGTGCAGCTGCAGATTTTAGTCCCTGAAATAGTTCTCTCTCTTCTTCTTCTTCCTGTTACTGTCAAGGAATTTCGCCTGGAGTTCTGGATCTCAGTCCCTTCTCCCATTTATTCAGATGGGTTGTTGCCATGGTGTCTGTATTAGGTTGAATGGTGGCCCCCAAAGAGATGTTCATATCCTGATGCCGTGCATATGACCGTATTTGGGAAAAGGGTCTTTACAGATGTAGGTTAGTTGAGAATGTTGAGATGAGTTCATCCTGGATTGTGGGGTGGGCCCTAAATCCAATGACAACTGGACTTATAAGAAATATACAGAGGGGCAACCCATAAAGAAAAGGCCATGTAAAGACATAGGCAAAGATTAGAGTGACAGCCACAAGCCAGAGAATGCCTAGAGCCACCAGGACCTGGGAAAGGCAAGGAAGGATTGTCCTCTAGCATCTTCAGAAAGAGTGTGGCCCTGCTGAGAACCTTGATGGCAAACTCCAGCCTCCAGAACTGCGAGAGAAGAAATTTCTGTTGTTGTAAGTCACCAAGTTGGTGGTAACTTGTTACAGAATTATTAGGAAGCTGATGCAGTGTCCAGTCCTGGTCCTGATTCAGAAATGCCTGGGGCTTTACCCCAACCATTCTGATTCTGTCAGTCTGGGTTGGCACCAGAAAACTCAAGTTTTAATGAGGGCCTCCAGGTGATCCTGATGCATCTTCCCCCTCAGGAGTGGTGTTCCTTGGCTCCTTCTGCTCACCTGCTCTACTTTCCTTGGGCAGTATCCCTGCTCACGTCTGCGACCGCCTCCTGCCTGCCAGGGCACTGCTCATCTGAATCTTCAGCCCGGCTCGCTTTCAGCAGCAAGGTCTGTTTCGGAAGCCTTTTGATTGAGAGCATATTCCACAGGCTCCTCAGGGAGCACCGACTTTATTATCCTCCTCCCAAACCAGCTCTTTGATCTGCTTCCCTACCTGCTGGTGGCACACTGAGACAATGGAATTGGGGTGCAAACGGTCATCCTTCCCTCTCTCTTTCCTCTCATTTCCAGGAAGTTGATTCTTCCATCCCAATAGCTTTCAGATCTTTCTCCCCTCTTCATTTCCCCATCTTTCCCTTGCCTTCTTTCTAGACTCCCTCTAGACATCCTCACCAAATAGTTCTCAGAATGATCTGTCTGCAAATTTGTCAAATGATTCTCCCTTAAAATCTTTTAAATGACTCACCATATTGTCCAGGCTGTACGTGAGAATCATCTGGAGGGGCGCCTAGATGGCTGTCAGTTAAGCGTCTGACTCTTGATTTCGGCTCAGGTCATGATCTCATAGTTTGTAAGTTTGAGGCCCATGTGGCCTCTGTGCTGACAGTATGGAGCCTACTTGGGATTCTCTCCCTCTCTCTGACCATCCGCCCGCTCACTTGTACATGCTCTCTCTCTCTCTCTTTCTGAAAATAAATAGATAAACTTTAAAAACTCTTAGTACCCAGTATTCACCCAAGACCAAACAAATCAGAATCTCAAATTGGAGCCTGCTATTGGTTTTTTATCCAGTTCCCATACGTGATCCCAATATGCTAGACTAGAGGATAAAATCCAAAGTCTTGGTAACATTCAAAACTCTTGACACTGGGTCCCTATTAGTCTGTCCCTTTGTGTCTCCATCAGGGCCTGTCACACTCTGTGCAGCAGCCGTCCCCACCTTTCTGCCATTCCCCAAGTGGGTCATTTTATCTCAGGCCTCCTGGCCTTTGTTCAGACCTCTGCCTGGAGTAGAATGCCTTTTTCTCTCTTCGATTCCAAAGAAATGCTTCCTATCTTTCAGAACTCCATTCCACCTCTCTTTCCCTGACTCTCCTTCCCAAAACTGTTTAAGGCCGCCTCCTCCAGAGTCCTGGGCACACTCACTAGAGTGTGATCATCGCGGAGGAGCTGTTTCTGTGCATGACTGTCTCTTTCAGTAGACTGTGGGCTCAGGAGGTTGCTGAATGAGGTAAGAAATAAAGGATTAAACAAGGCCAAGGAGCTGAAGTAGTGTTTCTCTTTCTCTGAATTATTGGGCCCATGCTGCCTTATACCTCATCAGACGCTTGTTAAGAAAACAAGTCTACTTGGTTTTAATGACTGTAGTCAGTAGTAGTAGTAGTAGTAGTAGTAGTAGTAGTAGTAGTAGTTACTACTAGTAGTGTTAATTGAACACTTGCTAATTAAGTTCTCTATAGTCATTGCTTCCTTTAACTGAGCCAATAATCATCTCAGGTATCATTCCCATTTTACAGAATGAATTAAACCAGATGCTGTGCAATCAAATAATGCAAGATGGCAGAGAATACAAAGTGGAATGCAGACATGATCACTTGGTTGGCAGCATCAGTGGTTTATAGGCTGGTCAGGAAAACCTGGATCTATTGGTCAAAATGCACTGACGTTGGCACAAAACAACCATTAAACATATTACTCAAAATATGAGATGGTGATATATTTATTAACATTTGGAATCACATAAATATAGTCTTCTTTTAAGTATGCTAGAAGGAGTTTGTGACCCACGGTCACAAGATCAGGGTTGAAAACCCAACCTTGTCAGTTACATGATAGGTGGTGTTAGGATTTGGCTTAATTTTTCTGAGCCTCGGTATCTTCATCTTTGAGGTGGAAATATTATTTCACAGCCCACAGTGGTATTTGTGAGAAAGGAAATGAAATGGTATGTATGAAAGTGATTTTTAAATGGCATAGGGCTAAACAGGAGTAAGGCTGAGTGTTCTTGTCCTCATTCTGCATTTGGGTCCAGAAGGTTGCCCTTTAGAGAGTGTCAGGGTGGAGAAGAGAAGGTGTGTCCTGCTGGGTCAGTGACTGTGAGCACTGAAGCAGTTAGTTGCAGGTTGTCTGATTTCCTGGTGGGACAGCGTACAAGCGGGCTGGCTTGTGAGCCCCAGAAAATCAAATGGCATGAGCTAGTTAGGGAGGATGTGGGAATGAGGAAGAGTGATTAGAAAATTAGAATCTTAGGCTTACTGAAACAACAGAGCTGAGAGAATGTAACTGGTCAGGATTTACATTGGTTCACCTGTAACCAAGGACTAGCCCAGGGACCACAGATCAACTCCAGGGAGCTGGTTCTTTTAAGTAAAAGTTCTTTTCTGCACCTCAGAAGTTTTCTGGACCTCAGCACAAGAGCTCACTTACCCTGAGGTCTCGGTGTCTTGATTCCAAACATATTAATGCATTAACACAGGCAGAGTTGTTCTTCACAGGATCACTTCCTCATTGTGTAGATTCAACTTGCTTCCTCATCAAAAATGAAACCAAGACTTTATCTTTTTTATCCTGATAGATTGAAAAATATTTTCCAAGTCCTGATCTTGAAATATGACTGGGGTGGGGCGGGGAGAGGTTAGAAGAATGACCACATTCTGCCACTCTTGGGAGGTGAGCCTAGAAAACAGTCGTGCCTTTTTGTCACAGATATCACCATCCGAAACTTACCTGTAACTTTCAGGAGGATGAATCTGTGTAACATATTTTTAAAGAATTAGTAGATCCATTTTAAGTTAAAATTTACATTCTAAAATATCCCCACACACTGGAGATGATGGTCAAAATGAACATGATTAAATGTAATCAGAATAAATGAGTGAATTTTTGAGCTTCAGTTAAAAAATTCAGCCTTGGAAGTTTGGAAGCCAAGGAAGAAGAAGAAAATAATGGAAAAATAAGGAGAAAAAAGGAGAACGCCATGCCATTAAAAGAAAAAAAAAGTATGTGTATCTCCTCAATAAAATCAATTATTTGCTTACTATTTGCACTTGCTGAGTGCTCAGGTACTCTTGTTTAATCCTCCCAACACCCTGTGCAGTGTGTATTAGGGAGGTCAAGTCCTTTCTGTGGTCAGAATGTTAGTAAGCAGGTCCCAGCATCTGCCATTTGAGTATGATATAGTGAAGCATATGGAATGGGAAGTCCAGAAACCAGTTTTGGTCACACCATGAGATCGTAGACTCTTCCATGCCTCAGTTTACTTGCATCCAAAATGAGAGGCTTGGACCAAATCTAATGCTCTTTTTGTCTATAAAACCCTCTTCACAGTGGACTAGCAGAAGGAATTTGAGGTGTTTAGCCTAGGAAGGGAGACATGCTGAATAAACCTTCAAAGGGCTATGGTGGGGCAGAGGCCACCATTGAGCACCCCTCTTTGCTCCTGGTGAGGACTGCTCCTCCAAGGAGGGGGTTCCTGCACTGGGCAGAGCGGTCACCACCCTTTTTCTGAAGACTCTCTAGAAGCCATTTATGGCCAATTAAGAACGAGTTAGAGTGCAACCTCCACTCTCTTTAGGTAGCAGGCTCTCTTTGCTACCTAAAACACTCAGGGTCTATTTCTTTTGGAGCAGTCATAGTCATCTGCCCATTTTGAGAAAGATCAGGGCGAGATTACCAGCTACCCAGGACACAAGAGCTGTTCTCTGTGTGGACTCAGCACCATCTTGTGGACACAGCACTCTGGACAGGGGATGGGCTGTGGTCATCAAATATGAAAGAACCTCAAACACAACCCAGAAAAGGCTGCTGCCAAGGTAAAGCTCTGTCTAAAGAATCATTTTTTAACAAGGGCTATCTAATCTCGGAGCTAGGAACTGCCTTAGGGAATTTACCTTTATGACCATAACCATGTTGTTAAGCCCATGACACCTGGATGAGCAACGTGGCAGGCTCAGTGACATAGTAGCCAGACCTTCCCAGGAGTTGTGTTTACTAGGAAGGGCCTCAGCGCAGAGGCCTCCTTGGGAGGGAGCCCCAGACTCTTTCCTCCATGGCCTCCCTTCCCCATGTTCTGCATCTGGCGCCACCCCTTCTGGTACAGAACATTCTCTGCCCTGCCTCCTCTCTTCCTTGCTGGAATTGATTGCCACTCTGGCCATAACTTCTTTATTGTGCTTAAAGGCCCCCCTTCCCAGTGAGGTAAAGGGAACAGAAGGAAACTGTGAAGAGAACAGAGCACTCAGGTTGCAAAAGGCTTTGCCTTCCCTGACTCTTGTCTACTAATACTGGTGAGGCTGGCCATATGGATGTTTTTGCCATTTCTTTGTGTGAAAAAACTGAGTAATGGTCTAATCTGGGGTTAAGATGGTAGTCTGAGGGCATTCTTGCTCAGTGCCTTTACCCATAGTGAAAAGAGCAATGTGTGGACCCGAAGAAGCCACTGACCTCTTCTGCTGCTTCTTCACAGTAGGGTTGTGGCAGGTAAGATCTCCCCCCCCCCCCAAAAAAACAATAGAGTCACTAATTTTCTATTTGTTAATACAGGTATTGGTTTTATTCATAAACATCATGATGCATGTACTTATTCTTTAAAAATAAATGTTGGTTCTTTCAATTATATTACTATACCTATGTTAACATATTCTCAGAAGACTGATACAAGAACTCTTACTGCATTACCAATAGTACCTTACTTTGCTAAATATTTGTTTTTGCATTTACCTTCCGTGACTATTTTGTAGCTAACTCCTTTTCTTCTGGGGTCAGCCTGCCTCCCCATTGCCCAGCCTATGAGAACTAGTTTGCTCAGGCCCACTGGCAGCCCTTGAAGCTTGAGACTCTTGGGGACATTCACCTTTCCACTTCAGCTTCAGAGAAACCCTTGCTTACAAAATGTCCCCTGATTCCAACCTTTTAAGCAACAAGCATTAAATTGGTTATTTTTATTAAAGTGAGATGGGCTAAAGAAAAGAGTTGTATGTATTGTTTTCTGGAATTTTCATGGAAAATTAGGATTGAAAAGAGCAAGCAAATGAGATACATTTTATGTGTAAGTTGCACTATTATATCCATTTTGTAAATTTAAAAAAAAAACAGGTCTGAAGGTATTAATTAACTTGTCCAAGTTCACACAGCTAGTTCATGGCAGAACTGGAATTTAAACCCACGGGTATGTAAGCAGACGCCCTGCTTTTTGAGGATAAAGATGTAACTAGACAGACAAAAGACAGCCCAGAAAAACAGGAAAAGGAAAACTTGGGACTACTGACTACATCTGACAGTTGTCAAAAAATTTTCCTCGGGGCGCCTGGGTGGCTCAGTTGGTTAAGCATCCAGCTTTGGCTCAGGTGATGATCTCACGGTTTGTGGGTTCAAGCCCTGCATCGGGCTCTGTGCTGACAGCTAGCTCAGAGCCTGGAGCCTGTTTCAGATTCTGTGTCTCCCCTTCTCTCTGACCCTCCCCCTGCTCGTGCTATCTCGGTCTCTCAAAAATAAATAAAAAACAGAAAAAAACCCTTTAAAAAATTTTTTTCCTCAAGGACTTCAGTGGAAGCTTGAACCAGATCCCAAATGAGCACATAAACATGTTAAACCCCAGACTGAACCCAAATTTATGATTTTTTTAATGAACAAATTATAATCTAATGAATCCATTAAACTGAGACATAAACAAAAAATTCTAAAATCAAAAAACAAAAATGTTCTCTAAAATAAGTCATACCAAACTGACAAGTTACTAGGTTCTTAAAGTAAGAAGGAGGTCCCGGGACAGAGCCCTCAGAAGCCCCACGCTGGGAGGGGGAGGAGCGAGTGCGGTCTGCCCGGAGGCTTTGTGCAGGAGACCTGCAGCAGCAGAGCAGAGGTGAAAGAGCAAACAGGCTCACCACGCAGTAAACTGACAGCACCCGAACTTTGCCTTGTATAGCGTAATTTGAGTGATCTAACGTAAGAGGACAAGTATACATCATGGAAATTTATAGATTTAAGTATTTGTCTTAAACGTTCTGGTTTCCTTCCTATCAAGCTTTTTACCAGAATTCCTAATAAATAGGTAACTTGAATGATTTTTATTTAAATTTTTGATACTTTTTTTCCACATGCTAAGAAGACTGCTAATAAAGGATGCAACTTAAGAAAGAAAAGAATTTAGATGATACTTGTAACTAGATGAGCTAAGGCTCAGATCTGACTGCTGTCTGCATTAGGGAGGAGTGATTATTTGATGACCCCCTTTGGGGTATTGAGTTCTGTAAGGGGTGATGGGGACCTCTGGACCCATAGTGAAATAGAACATATGTCCCTGCCACTGAGGAATCTCACATTCCGTATATTTTGGGCCTGAGGACTAGGCTTGTGATATTTGTTCCTACTGACATTTGCAACTAATTATTAATTGGTGGTCGTAATAGTAATAATAGCTCATGGTTAGTAAGTTTGATTTTGTTCCAGACAGTATGCAAAGCACTTTATAGGTATTATCATTTAATTCTAGTGTTAACCCTGATAGATTCTATTTTTAGCTCCATTTCCCAGATGAAGAGGCTGAGATGCAAAGAGCTTAAGAAACATGCCCAAGAGGCGCCTGGGTGGCTCAGTCAGTTCAGCGTCCGGCTTCAGCTCACGTCATGATCTCACGGTTCATGGGTTTGAGCCCTGCATCGGGCTCTGTGCTGACAGCTAGCTCAGAGCCTGGAGCCTGCTTCAGATTCTGTATCTCCCTCTCTGACCCTACCTGCCCACGCTGTCTCTCTCTGTGTCTCTCAAAAATAAGTAAAAAAAAAAACATTTAAAAAAGAAAGAAAGAAAGAAAAAGAAGCATGCCCAAGGTCACGGCCAGAATATGCCAGAGCCAGATCCACCTGACACCAAAGTTCAAGCTCTCTGCCACTATCCCAGATTGGACGTGATCTGCCGCATCCTGAATTATCCTCAGAGAGAGCCCTGTTTCATGAATAGATTAATATGGTGCTTTGGAGTCTCTCAGTTCACCTGGTTCAGGAGTTCTAATCTCCCCACTTGCGCTTTCAGTACCCACTTCTTATAGAAGCCCCTGTGTTGCCCTCAGTAACTGGTGAGTGTGTAAGCATGTGATAAATATTACCTTGAAATAGAAATGGATCAAAAAATAATAATAGTGGGGGACCTGACTGGGTCAGTCAGTAGAGCATGCAACTCTTGATCGTGGGGTTGTAAGTTCAAGCCCCACATTGGATGTAGAGGTTTTTTTATTTTATTTTTTAAATAATTTTTTAATATTTATTTTTGAGAGACAGAGCATGAACAGGGGAGGAGCAGTGAGAGAAAGAGACTGAAAATCTGAAGGAGGCTCCGGGCTCTGAGCTAGCTGTCAGCACAGAGCCCGACACAGGGCTCGAACCCATAAACCATGAGATCATGACGTGAGCTGAAGTCAGACGCTCAACTGACTGAGCCACCCAGGCACCCCTAAACTCATTTTTTTAAGTAGGCCTCATGCCCAGCATGGAGCCTAGCACGGGGCTTGAACTTATGACCCTGAGATCAAGACCTGAGCTGAAATCAAGGGTTGGATCTTAATGGACTGAGCCACCCAGGCACCCCATAAAAATAAAATCTTTAAAAAATAATAATATTTATGAGTGCCATGTATTACTTTGAAGTTTACATTTTTTTTTAGGTACACAAATTAAAAATAGAATGTTATGGAAAATTCTGAGTTTCCCCCAAGTGTTCACCCCAGAGCCACCTGGTGGTTCACATGGTATCTTTATGCATTTTAAAGAAATAGCCCCCTCCGTGTGGCAGGAGGATGCAGCTGTCACCAGTACACCTGCCTGGCCAAGCAGAGCGTGAGCTGGCTCTCAGCCTGCCTGCCCTTCCCCACAGCATGTCACAGGGCATAACCTGGCTGCCCGCATGTGCAGCCCTGCTCCAGTCCAGTTGAAGGTTTGCCAGGCACTCGCACGCTGGTCAGTAGGCTGAGGTTGTGAGCATAGGAGCCTTTGATACCAAGAAAGAGGCAGAAAAGCTAAGGTTTTTTATTTCTTGGTGCTTCTGAACCCGAAATGGAGAGTCTAGTTTTTGAGTTCTACTGCCTGGGTCTGAATCCCACCTGTGCCGCTCACTAGGTAAATGACCCCAGTCAAGTTACACAGCCTCTCCGCATCTCAGTTTTCTCATTTGCAAAATCAAGTTGCTGTATACTTTATCAGGACAGTGTGTACACGATGTGTAGAATGGTACTGGGCACATGGACGTCCCCGTTAGGTGCTGAGGGTACAGCATGTGGCTGGCGTAGGAGGTGAATTTCCTCTTGTCAGATGCGCAGGTCTGGTTGGGGACGTTGATGCATTTGTGGTGGGGTGTCCGTGTCACACTACAGCAGCCCTCAGGAAGGCTGCCCGGAGGGGCTCTCGAGTGAGCAGGGGCCAGCAGTGTCGTGAGAAGTCATGGGCCAGTGCACTTGCACAGCAGAGCTCAGTAACTGTTTTACACTGCACCCACGTGCTGACTACTTTAAAGTTTAGTATTTTTTTTAAAGTCATTTTAGAAGTTTGTTTCCAATTTAGTCTAAGCACTCAAAAGACAAAGGCTGAATCCCTGGAGTTAAAACTGTTTAAGAACAAAATTCATCTGAGTAAATTCTGAAGATTTTATTGACTTTATTCAGTAATTTGTGAATTGGGCAGCATCCAGTCTAGCAGATGAAAAATGGGGCACCCAAGAACTATGCAAGGCAGAGATTTTATAGGCAGATGGGAGCAGAATCAGCAAGTTGCACTAGGCAGGGAGGCAGATTGGTTATTCAGGGTGACTCACCTTAGAGAGGGCGGCAGGGCCTTATCAGCAGAGTACTTGATGCTGATGAAAGTTGATTCCTGATTAACTAGTTTAAGATTCCGTTTCTAGAAGAGCTAGATCTAAGTTAAGTTTCAGTTTGGTGACATAGGGCTTGGCTTAGCATAAACAATTCCATTTTGGGCCTGTTGTCTTTAACAGAACAAAGCATATGAGGGCATAAAGTGTTGCCTTTTTCCTCTTTTTTTTTTTTTTTTTTTTGCTCTGTTTGAGCCAAAGCAGTAATAGTAAGCCCTTTTTCAGTGTTTCAAGGCTGTGTTTCAGTGTTTTAACTTGTTTGAGCAGTGACAACTTTGTGGGCAGTAGATAGATGGCCCTGGCTTGTCTTATCCAGCTCAGGTTTAGGCTCGCAGTGTTGATTTGGGGTGTGTGGGGGGGGGGGGGGGTGGGGGGGGGGGGGTGTGGGTGGGTGTGTGGGTGTGTGTGGGTGTGTTTCCTTATATAGAACGTCTTCTTGACTTTTTTTATGTCCAACAAACACATTCACCCCTTGTAGCATAGGTGACAAGTAGCAGGGCAGTGTCTGTTGCGCTAACGCGGGACCCAGAAAGCTTGGGGGCAGTGCCTGGTATAGTGGGCTTTGGAAAGAGTAGTGTTTGGGTGCTTTTTATTTTTGCATTCATCCCGTAAAGGTTCCTTAGCACCTGTTCTGTACCAAGGACAGTGCCGGGAGCTAGGGGTACTGGTAGACGGTCTTAGCCCTCACAGAATTTATACTTTTATGGTAAAGACACACATTTGTCAAGGCTTAATTACAGTCATAATGAGTGCTCGGAAAGAAAAGTATGCTGAGAACATATAACAGATGAACCTAATTGAGGGGGGAAAGAATTGTTGGTTAGAGACAAGAAAGGGCTACTTCCCGGGCTAGAAGGGCATTCTAGGATGCAGAAGCAAGACCCTGAGGCGAGAAGATCCTAGGAATATTCAAGGAAACAGAAAGAAGGGTGATGCACATTAGTGTAGCAGGAAATGTGGTTAAGTCACAGAGGAGTTTATATGAATTTGGGGCAGCCTGGGTGGCTCAGTTGGTTAAGCATCTGACTTTGACTCAGGTCATGAACTCATGGTTCGTGGGTTTGAGCCCTGCATTGGGCTCTGTGCTGACAGCTCAGAGCCTTGGAGGGATTCTGTATCTCGCTTGCTTTCTCTGACCCTCCCCCACTCACACTCTCTCTCTCTCTAAAAAATAAAGAGACTTTAAAATTTTTTAAAACTAGATACTGGAATTTGGATTTAGGGTTTTCACAAGCCTCAGTGACCACCTCTTGGTTCTGTATTTGGGGGGGGGTGGGGGCTTTTCCATCTGTCATGGAGAAAGTTCACACCCAAAGTGACCCTCCCCTGGAGATTCTCTTTTCCTAGTGCTCCCCTGATGCTTCCTACTCGTTGCTCTCATGCTGCGCCCCGACTGACAGGTCTCTAGCATGAGCTTCATGACCCCTGAGACTGCATCATGCCCAGTCCTATACTGAGCGGAAAAATCTAAACACTCGTGGGGGAGGGGAGGCAAATGACAATTCATTTTCCTCATACATACACTGCAGATTAACAAATCCTGGCTGTGCAAATCCTTGGTATTTGTCTTCTGAGTCCTTGAACTGAATAGACTTCTAAAAATCAACTTCTCTTAATACTAAAATTTTAAGTTGGCAACATGTGGGTGTAAAGGCCTTGGTGTTGGGTGTTTAGCAAATGCTGGCTGCAGAGCAGACACCATGACTGACTGTGTTACGTGTTCAGATGGCACTAGAGAATGCCTGCTGCACCACCACTGTTTGCCCAGCTGGCATGCAGAGTCCCAGGCCCAGCGCCCACTGTGTAGCAGTGCTCAGATTGCCCTGGTGACTGCTGCCTGTACCTCGTAGGGGACCACGCTTGGCAGATTCTGCTTCATGACATGCAGCATTTCTTTGTTCCTTTCTTTTTTAACTTTACTTATTCTAAGAGAATGTACAGGAGGAGCAGAGAGAAAAAGAGAGAGAGAGAGAAAATCTCAGGCGGCTCCATACTGTCCATGCAGAGCTCAATATGGGGCTCAAACTCATGAAATGTGAGATTAAGACCTGAGCCAAAACCAAGAGACAGATGCTTAACCACCTGAGCCACCCAGGAGCCCCTCTTAGTTACTTCTTGGTGTGTGATCCAGGCTGGCTGCCCTTGTGGCTCTGGCTCTTGAATCTCGGCTTGGGCCTGTTCCTGCTTTGGGCTTCCACAGTGGTGATCCTATATAGTAAGCCTGCTGTTTGGACTCATTGCGGGGAAGTTTTGTGCCAGATAGAACAAGTCACCTGCTCTGTCTTCACTCTCGCTATGTGTGGGGGACTGAGCACCATGCTGCCATCCAAAATGACAGCTCTCCGTAGCAAGGCACTGAGTTTCCACTTGATACTGTGGGCACGATAATATCAGCTTCCATATACTCAGCACAAACTCTGTGAATTCACTTGACCTTGTGAGTATGTAGTGATATTTTACTTTCCCACTGCCTAGGATGGTGATGGGGATTAAAAGAATTAATATGTGAAGTGCTTCGCAACCTGAAATATATCAAACAAAAGCAATTTTATTCTAAATTGATTAGGGAAATTCAAATAAATGCGTGTAATATTTGGCAGTATTTATGGTGCCTACCCATATCTAATGCTGACTTAGAAATATATATCTATTTATAGTATGGATTGTTTATTCAGTAAATGAATATTTTTTGAGGGCCTACTATGTGTCAGGCACTTTTCTAGGTGCTTAAGATACATCAGTGTAGAATATCAAAGACTTCTGCCCCATGGCACTTCAATTCTAGCAGGCAGATGTACAGGTAGGAATAAAGGGGTAAATTGTGTAGGGTGTTGGAGTGTCATGGGTACTGTGGAAAAGAAAAAAGCAGAGCAGGGTACAGGGCATCTCAAATGCAGGGGACAGGGACAGATTGCTCTTTCAACCAAGAGGAGCCTCATTCGTGTTTTTTATGCATAGCCACTTCATGTAGTCATTCGGCAAACATTTCCTGAGCA
Organism: Suricata suricatta; assembly: GCF_006229205.1. Taxonomy (NCBI): domain Eukaryota; kingdom Metazoa; phylum Chordata; class Mammalia; order Carnivora; family Herpestidae; genus Suricata; species Suricata suricatta. The sequence goes on along the minus strand of NC_043704.1, from coordinate 119,594,274 downwards.
CCTGCCATGTGCTGCATCCTGGAGACGTAGCAGTGAACAGGAGGGACGAGGTCTTTTCTGTCCTGGAGCTTACCTTCTGGTGAGCAGAGCAGACAGTGAACAAGCAAGCAAAACACATGTGATAATTGCAGGGTGAGGTGGGTGGTAGGGAGGAAAACCAGGCATTATGAAGGCACGTGAAAGCAGGATCAAACAGAGAGATGGGGTTGTCCCTCCAGAGTGACATTTGAGCTGACCCTGAAGCACGGGAGTGAGCCAGTCATGGGCAGTTCTGGGACCAGTGTGTTTAAAGGCCCCCAGGTCTGGAAGAGACCTGGCAGGAGAGTAAGCAAAGGGAGGCCTATGTGGTGAGCACAGAGAGTGGGGTGGAGGGGGCAGGCAGATCTGGAGAGAGCAGGCACCGGGCCTCGGAGGCCACAGTAAAGATCTGGATTTTGTGCTGACGTCAGGAGAACACTGCCGAAGGGTATATAGCAGGGCTTGACTAGATCTCATTTGTGTTTATAAAAGACGGTCCCGTGTACTGTGTGAAGCCTGGACTGCATAAGTGGTCCTCTCCAAACCTTCAGCTGAGCAGGACACGCTCAGTGCTCAAGCTGATTCCAGCCCACACTGGCTGAACCAACCCCACTGTGGGCCAAGCGCTGCGCTTCATGCTATGTGTGCGCGTCGTGTTCTCGCTCCTTCCTGCCCAGTTTCTGGCTCCTCCAGAAAGAACCAGTGTTAACTGGGATTCTCTGTCACGCAGTTGTCTCGGAGGGAGCGGGGGATAGAGAGGGAGGGTGCCAGGGGAGGTGGGTTTAGATGGTTGAACACCAAAGCAGCGGTTGGCGTTCAGTCCATCTTAGTCCTTGGGACCAGCTGAAGGTGGTGGTTGTTCAATAGCCACATATATCTGACAGCTCTTCCTTCTGCCCTTCCCAAGAGGAAGCAGTCACCTGAGACTGCGTGGCCCTTTAGGCTCACAAAAAAATGGGTATTTGGTTTTTTGAAACCAACTCTTGATGAGAAGCTCACCCGGAAATGAGAAGTTCCAGAAGACAGGAACCCTTGTTCTGGTCATTTTGGTAACCCGGTTCCTACGGTATTCATATTAAAAATGCCTCCTGCATTAGGGACGCTGAGTGTCCATGGAATTTGGGTGAGAGGAGGAACGAGCACAGTACCGGAGGGCTTAGAGAGCTCTCTGAGCTTGTGTGCCAGGTTTCTTAAGCATGCAGGTATCTGGGCATGCATGATCCTGAGATGAACCCAAGGTACATGGGCTACCCTGAAATACTGTGGTGTTTCAAAAAGGAAAAAAGAAGCCAAGGACCTTTCCCCCCTTTCATCTTTCCAAACAAGCAGCCTGAAATATTTAACTGAACACATTGCATCATTCATGAATCTGATAATGCTCATTCTTACAATCCATATGCACGCAACTACAAGTCTAGAGACCAAATGTTTACCTTTTCAAAAGAATATATTCAGGTAAGGTTGTTCTAGCCAGTCTTTCTCTTTTGAATACACCTAGCAGCTTCCTGACGTTAGCCTTTCGAACGGCCTGAATTTCAGTTGAAAAAGCAAACTTTCCTCTCCTCACTAGGCTTTCTTGAATCCGATAGTTTAAGTGCATTAAAGTCTGATAAATGCACCTCTTTTCTACCTCCTTTGGATTGCATTTAGAAGAGAAATCAAGAGGATTTTCCTTTTCCTAGACACAGCCGAACTCTATAAAGAGCTTCTGTTTTGTAATCTGTTTTTGAGATCCGATGCGTGTGTTTCTAACACCTTGTCATGTGAGGGTGTGACGTAGTCACCCAACAGGACTCAGAAAGCGTACTGCAGAGATGAGTGTGGGGTGGTGGAGCGGAGTCGCTGGAGCCGTGTCCTTGGTCGGAACCTTGTCTGCAGGGTCTCACAGACCCTGCAGTAGTTTCCACTTTGATATGCCCTGAAATAGACTGTGCGTTTGACTTTTGCAGGATTCCAGGTCAGTATCCTAATCCAGTGTGTTCTTTTTTTAGTTGGGTTTTATTTCTAAGTTTCTTTTTATAGAAAGAGCTGTGCAGTAGAGAGAAGCGAAAGTTGTCTGTTGGTTCAGTTTTGTTGTTCTGTACGTTAGGAGTTGGGTGGTGGCCAGCGTGCTGCAGGAGGGCCCTCGGCCTTCTTCCCTGATCAGTAGATTTCAAAAAATAGGCCTCAGTCTGGTCCTGGAGATTAGCCTTACGCAAGGTTACGTTACTTCATTCTTTGTCATGTCTTAAAGATTTACTAATAAAAGTACACCAAATTTTATTAACAAGCCCTATAAAGTTCTAATAATATGTTATTGATTAATGAAGAGGTTTTATAAGACTTTTTTGCACCATGAGAGTTAAAATTTATATGGAAACTCTCATTTTAATTTTTTTTTTGACTTCTGTGTATTTCAGTAAATTGCCGTGACTAATTGGGGAGGGAAGATTTAATTAAGCTGGAGGGGTGCGTGTATGGCTTAGTTAAGCATCTGACTTCAGCTCAGGTCATGATCTCATGGGCTGTGGGTTTGAGCCCCGCATCAGGCTCTGTGCTGATAGCTCAGAGCCTGGAGCCTGCTTCAGATTCTGTGTCTCCCTCTCTCTCTGCCCCTCCCCTGCTTTGTGCATACTTGTGTGCACACACGCTCTCTCTCAAACTAAATAGACATTTAAAAATATAAGCTGGAAATAACAGAGTAGTATTAGTTGGTCAGATCATTGCTAAGGATTGTTTCCCTTTAAAAAAAATTGTTTAATGTATATTTATTTTTGAGAGGTAGCGTATAAGCAAAGGAGAGACAGAGAGAAAGGGGCCAGAGGATCCGAAGTGTGTTCTGTGGCAACAGTAGCAGCCCAACAATGGGGCATGACCTGAGCCAAAGTCAGACTCTCAACCAACTGGACCGCCCTTTTTTTAAAGTTGTAGAACGAGTGAACCAGTGCCTAAAAGTGGTCTCTAAGATCTAATGGGGTGGGGGCTAATTCCATAGATGAATGGATAGAATCATTATGGGCACACAAAATTCTGTGAGCAAGCTGACCTTTGAGATTTGGAAGGCAAGAATGCAAGCAGAGCGCTAGATTGTGCAAACGGAAGATAGGCCACAGTCCTGCAGATCAAGGAACAGTGTTCACCTGAGCACATATAGTGTGGAAGGCCTGTTTGTCCCTCTGGTTTTTCAGCCATGCTCAGACTCCAGAGGTTGTTAGTAATTACTTCAAGCTTGGGAAATTCACGACAGCTATAGAGTGTGTGTCTGTGTGGCTGTGGTGGGTATGTCGGTCTGTGTTTCTCTATCCCTTACTCTCCTTCTCCTGGGGACTTCCACTTGTATTTTACCACGTTCTTATTCACTTTGTCTCTCGTTCTTTTAAGCCTATATCTGATTTCTCTTATTGAGTAAAATAATTTTTAAAGACCTTAACAATCATTTTCAACATTGTCTTATGGGTTAGAGTAGCATTTCTCAAATGTTTTAGTCCCAAGACTGCCTTACACTCTAAGAAATCATTGAAGACCCAAAGAGCTTTTGTTTATCTGAGTTAAATATCTATCAATATTTGCCATATTCAAATTTTTAAAGGAGGATTTAAAAAGTCAACTCAGGGCACCTGGGTGGCTCAGTCGGTTAAGCATCGAACTCTTGATTTCAGTTCAGGTCATGATCTCATGGTTGTGGGACTGAGCCCAATGTCAGAGCTTGAAATTCTCACTCTCTGCGCTCTCTGCCCTTCCCCTGCTTGTTCACGCTCTCTCTCTCTTTCTCTCTCTCTCTCTCTCTCAAAAAAACATTTAAAAATAAGCACAATTCATGAAAATGACTCTGATAAAGTCATGATTAAATAACGTATTTATTTTAAATAACATTTTATTTTTAAAAATTATTTTCTAAGGCAAAAAATATAATGAGGAGAGTGGTATTATCTTTTATTTTTGCAAATATATAATGTTTAGCTTAACAGAAAGGCAGTTGGATTTTCATACCTGCTTCTGAAATCACTGGCAAGTATGTTGTTGTGGTTGAAGTGTGTAGAGAAAATCTAACCTCATACAAATAGGTATTTGGAAGGGGGAGATGTTTTCTGATAGCTTTTTCATTTAGTTGTGGATATTCTTTGATAATACACCAAAACTTGACAGGTAGGTAGTTTTTTAAAGGTTAGTTTTGACATGGAATTTGAACCAAAGCAATGAACTTTCCATACATTGTCACATTTAAATCTGCTGACCTCTCTTACACTTTTTTGCCTGTGTGTGTGTAGTTTTTTGTTACAATATTTGGAAAATATTAGTTCACTGAGCCATGCCTGTCTTCTAGACTCAGTACACAATATCCAAAAGTCACATTCATTTAACATCACCACCAACCTCATTAGAAAAATTATTACGTATTGAGAAATGTAGAGCCCATGGCTGTGAATACCAAAATTTATGTTAAATACCAGGTTTTCCAGAAATCTGATTTTCACTTGAAAATCAAATTTTATTGCTGGGAACAAAATGGCTACTTCCTTGAAATGACTGGCTCCCTTAGTTCATTTTAAAGAAAATGTTTGCCCAGATACCCACATCTGAACAACCATAGTTTGTCAGCCATTTTTTAATGTAAAAATGGTGTTCCATGAAAAAAACTTGGCTAGTTCAGCTCATAACTCTAAGAACCACCCAAGTGCTTTTCCTCAAGGCAGGCATTGTTTTTTCAGTGCACTGGAAGTGTTTTGTGTACCTCCCATTTTATCACACAAAATAGTAAAAAGATGTATATTTAGTAGTCAAGATTTAATAAAATTAATAATTTTTACTTAATTATCTGGGTGTCACTTGATGCTTGCTACATTATCCGTTCTTTTACCCACCATTGTTTTTGTATCATTAATGCACATATCAGCATGGTTGGTGGGGGGAAGGGAGGCAAACGACATCTTTGCATTATTATGAAAATACTTTTGACCTCATGAACCTGCTGAAAGGGTATGGGAGACTCCAGGTTTATGAAACACTTGGAGAACTGCCATATTAGAAGGGAACTAGGAAAAAAATGGACAGGAATTAATTTTTATTTTCCTAGTTACATTTGCTCTCTGCAGAGTAGAATTTGAGTTCATCTGGTTCTAATTTTTAAAGCTTTAAATCAGGAACTTTTCTTAATATGGTATGTAATTTAAGCTGCTTGCTGCTCAGGGTCTGAAGGGCCAGCTCCTCTTGCTCACCATCAACATCATAGACAACGTACTGTAGCCTGTAGCTGTCACAAGAACAAAGATGAGTTAGATCCACCCTGCACTCAAGGAGCAAATAGGGAAGGATAGAAAACATGAGCAAATGCGTAACACTCCATGTTTCCTAAAAAGGTGGGAGCCAGAACCTAGACGTTCCTGAGGACAACGGGTGCCCAGGTGGGCTGTCACCTGAGATGAGTAAGTTCAAGGAATTGCCAGGCAGAGGAGCTAGAGGCTAGGATGGAAGAAACTCAAGAGGAAATCATTTTTCTCCCACAGCTTTTATACAGACGTAGTGTACAGATCTCCCAAAGTTAGAAGAAAGGTATCATCTAGGGAGTATGTGTGCCGTGGGAACTGTGGGTGCACTGATTGGGGGGGGCTAGGGCGGAGCACAGGCCTCTGCTTTGTACCTTAATACACTTCTGCCCTGTTGGAATGTTTTACCATGAGCGTAGATTTATTTTAGTTTCTTAAAGCTCGTTCTAAAAGGCGGTGAAGAAAAGGTAATTTAATCTTAAAGCTCCCATCTTTGCATTATATGTATATGTATATGTTAGATAAGGTTGGAGTATAGCAGGTGACAAAAGCATCAGAAGATTCTAAATATGTGAATTAACTAGAATTTTCCAATGGCATTTATATAAAGTATAATTATAAAGTATGTTTATTATACTTTCTGTAAACATACACATATGTACTTATAATATAGATTTTTATATTTATGTAGAGGTTTATATTTGGAGACAAAAGCATCAGAAGATTCTAAATAGGTGAATTAACTAGAATTTTCTAATGGCATTTATATAAAGTATAATTATAAAGTATGCTATACTTTCTGTAAATATATACATATGTACTTATACTATAATATAGAATTTTATATTTATGTAGAGCTTTATATTTTGTTTTGTATATACACAGATACATACATATATCATATATTTGCATAAATGTATAAATAAATAAAGGATAAATATTTCCTCAGGTGCAATCCCAATGTATATCTATTTCTCTGACATAGTTATTAGCTGCACCCCCTTTCTCTTCAAATGTCTATATAATATGTTTATGTATACACCTATAGATATATGTCTATATATGTAATATATACATGTATAGGTATATGTATATGTATGTTTATATAAATGTGTGTAAATATTTTATATAGCATATGCTCATATATTTATAAAGTCATACATTCATTCGTACATACAAATGAATATATGTGTATTTATGTATCTTTTAGAAGGTATATGTTAAAAGCTATTACAGTTTAAATACAAACTCAGGAAAATAGTGACATAAATCAAACAACCACAGTTATCTAATTACAAATCAGTTTATGGGGTGCCTGGGCAGCTCAACCAGTTGAGGATCGACTCTTGATTTTGGCTCAAGTCATGATCCCAGAATTGTGGGATTGAGCCCCACATAAGGCTCTGGGTGGAGCGCTGAGCCTATGTAAGATTCTCACTCTCTTTCCGTCTGCCCTTCTTGACCATTCTTGTGCAGTCTCTCTCTAAAAAAAAAAAAAAAAAAAAAAAAATTAGAGGCACCTTGATGGCTCAGTTAGTTAAGCGCCCAACTTTGGCTCAGGTCATGATCTTGTGGTTCACGAATTTGAGCCCCACATTGGGCTCTGTGCTGAAAGCTCAGAGCCTAGAGCTTGCTTCGGTTCTGTGTCTCCCTCACTCTTTCCTTCACTTGCGCATGCTCTCTCTCTCTCTCTCTCTCAAAAGTAAACATTTAAAAAAATATATTAAGTTAAAAAAAAATGTAGGCCCACCAGCAGTTTGGCATCTGTAACATTTGTTAGCCTTTTTCATGCTTATCTATCCCATCTTGGTAATACTACTGAGAGAAGTGAATTTATTGCATGGAGCTTGCTATTTAGAAAACATTATAAAAAGTTACATGTGAATTAAATTTCATCTTCTTCCCATCTTACATTTCTTTTTTCTTTTTTTTTTTCTTACATTTCTTTTTCTGAGGTCTTTTGCGGCTTTCCATCGGCAGGAACTCCTAAGGCTTCAGCTTTACATTACTCTGTATAAAGAAATACAGTAGAGGAGGTCGGTTAACTTTTTTAAGTCAAAGAATACTGCTTTTGCTGAGGATGACTGCCTCCTCCACGCCAAACATACAAAAGCTCATTTTTAAGTCTTCATTTTAATTTTGGGGAGATCTTTAAAGTGAGTATGTCTGATAAGATCTGTGGGTCTAATGTTATTTCCCGTAATGTCACAACAAGGAAGCCAGCTAACGAGGCCAGGCGGGTCATGTTACAGAGAGAAGCCGCGTGGTGGTAAGAGCACAGGCAGGCGGGCCGTGAGTGCGGGGGGCTGTGATGGGGGACGCAGCTATGAGGCGCCCAGGCCTGCTTGCCAGGCCGGCCACAACCATTTTCTTGAACTCTTCCTCTTGTTCAAGAAAAGGTGTATTGTTTTTTATGTTAAATCTTAAATCTTACTCTTTTCAAGAAAAGGTATATTGTTTTTTATGTTAAATCTTACTCTTCTCAACGTCAGCCTGGTTTTTCAAAAACATGGTTACAAATACCAGGTTGGTCAGAAAAACCTGGGGTGGGCCAGATTTGCCTGTGGCCTACTGTGGGTCCCTCTGGTCTGCAGACTTTGAACTCATTTCTTTATTGCCCTTTGGACATGTAGGATATGGCTTTTGGCTTTGGCACTGTCTGAGATGATCCCGTGACTGTGGTGGTAAGTGGTTCGGGTGGGAGGCATGGGTAAGATTGAAAAGGAAGTTCTAGAGGGATCTAGAGTCTTAAAGACTTTAAGCTCCATCTTCAACAACTTTTGCTGCTCTTTCAGTTTGCATTTGCAGGTTTGGATTCTTTGAACTGTTACATTGATTCTTGGATTATAAGCTTTTTGAGGGCATGAAACTCCATGCCTCTTTCTGAGTGAACTTCCTTTTCCTTTGTTTATATTGGCAGAGCTAAGTTCTACCCTCAAGATCCACGACATGGCACTTGCTCCTCCAGGGCTTTGCCGAGGGTCTCCCTGTGCCTTCTGTCACCCCCATTCCCAAGCCGCTCTCCAGAATGCCAGTGCCTTCTGCCTGCTTGCCTGCTTGTGTGATTCCGCACATTCATTGTGTGTCTTTGTCATGCAGCGTTTCATAAACACATCCTCTTTCCCTTGCTACACTACAAAGCTTTGAAGGCAGAATTTGTGTATCTTTTATGGCACAGGGTTTTAGTGTCAGCCCGCTGGGCCTGGTTCTAGCTGATTGACAAAAACTATTTGAAGAGCCTCTGAGACAAGGTGGCAAAGAGACTCATCGGTGTTTACATGTTGTGTCTTTTGAATTTAGTATCATATTAATGTTATTCCTCATTCACTAAATCAATACAAATACAAAAAATGCAGGGACACCTGGGTGGCTCAGTCATTTGGGCGCCCAGCTTCAGCTCAGGCTCTGATCTCATGGTTCGTAGGTTCAAGCCCTGCATCGGCCTCTGTGGTGACAGCTCAGAGCCTGGAGCCTGCTTTGGATTTTGTGTCTCCCTCGGAAGGTTTTTGTAGTGTAGTGTAGTGTAGTGGTTATCGCGTTCACCTAACACGCGATAGGTTTTGTGTCTCCCTCTCTCTCTGCCCCTCCCTCACTCATGTACGTGTGCTCTCTCAAAAATAAATATTTTTTTAAAATTTTAACACATTGGATTCCAGGGTCTTTCCCCAGCTGTTCTAAACCAGAATTTCTGTGGGAGCAGGGGAGGGGAAAATCTATAAATCTATCCTATGTTAAAGCTTCCCAGATGACTTTGATGCATAGCCAGGTTTGGGAACTACTATCCCAATGCATATAGTAGGTATTCAGGAAACATCTGTTCAAAGGAGGAATGAACTCTTGTCTTCACCATTTAGTCTGATGCCTTGTACTTAACAGTTGTTCCATAAATGTTGGTGGAGAAAATGAAAATCTATTCTGAGTCCAGACATCACCCTTGCATCCCACTTTCTTAGCTGTCGGTAGGGCCACCTACTTGCCCCCCACCTCTCCCTCCCTCTGCGTGGATGGGCTGCTTCTCAGCTGGACCGTGGATGGCCTAAGTGGCTGGTCTCTTTCAGCCAGCTTGCCCCTCCCCTCTGATTCTTTCAGCTCACCGCAGCCTGAGTGAGTGCGGTTCGACTCAAGTCTGGTTAGGACTTCCAGTGGTTCCCTCTTACCTGCAATACAAAGTGTACTGTGAGGAGTACTTTAGAGGCTTTATGACCCTTCCTAGCCCATGTTATTCAGCAGAAAGGTGTGGAGGCCTGCCGTGTGACTGGCACTGCTGGGGACACTGGGGACAGAGCAGTGTGCACACATTCTCCTGACATTACACAGACCCACTCATCAGTCCCTGAGTGCATACACCCTTTTAGCATTTTTGTTTGTTTGTTTTGCCTATCGTGTTCCTTCTGCTTAGAATGCCTTTCCCACACCCCTGTTTTACTGACTGATGCCGAGCTTTCCAGGGCCCCTGTCAGTAACGAGTTGGCCCTTCATCCTTTAAACATTTGTGCATACCTTTAGTATAAAGCCTGCTATCATGGATTCCAGTTATTAGTTGACAGTTCTCTTTCTCCCCCTAGATTCTGAGCCCCTTGAGGACAGAGACTTGTCTCAGGCTCCCCAGTATCTCCAGCTCTGAGCACTATGTCTGACCATGTGAGGCATTAGCACACGTGAGAGGAAAAGTGACACAAGAATGAAGTTCTTACGTGTGTGCCAAGCAGGCAGATGGAAGTGCTGCATGGTGACTCTGATTGTAAAAGGGTTTCTGCCACACCGTTGTAGATCATCCCCCTTTTGACAATGTCAGACTTGGATAGTCCATAGTTACAAGGCTGTGTTAACGACCATTATAATGATACTTTCTATTATATGCATTATTGTAACTAAGATGTTATTAAATATGGGGATGCCTGCGTGGTTCAGTCAGTTGTCTGACTTTGGCCCAGGTCATGATCTCATGGTTCATTCCTCACATTGGGCTCACTGCTGTCAGTGCAGAGCCTACTTCCAATTCTCTGTCCCTTTCTCTCTCTGCACCTCCCCCCTCTCTCTCTTTCTCAAACAAATAAACCACTAAAAAAAAGATAATATTAAATGTTAACAGTTGGCCTTTTACTAACCATCCTAATTGAACTATCTAAGAGAAGAACCAGAGAATCCTACAGAAGTGAGGGGCGCTTATCCAACATCCTGGAGTGTTTGTTGGCTTGATGTGAAATACTGAGCTTTCCATGTGGAGGTAGGGCCTAGTGGGAGTTTGAGAGTGCTATGAATTGGAATGTTTAGGAAGAAGCAGTAGTTTTGAGGTGGAAGGACAAGGTAGATGTCGGCATGGAACTAAACTGCGATGGAAACCACCTTTTAAAATCATATAGTACGTGTTTTGCCAGATCTGAGACTATCCAGTCAGGCTGGATAAGGAATTGAAAGAATGTATGGGCTTCAGAAAAGCCAAACAGGATGTAAATAAATGATTCAGGAGAGAAATGGATTCTACACAGGCCCAGAGCAGAGAACTCATGGAAGGCAAAAGAAGCATCAGCAAAATAGGTCATTGATCTATAACCATTGAAGAACGGACTCCTGCCACCTGTGCAGGGGTGACCCCCTCTTCTTCAGGGGCATAGAGGAAGCCGTAGATTCCATTTCATTTCATTTCTATTTATAGACTTAATTCCTCACACTTCTAGAAAAAATTCATGGATGGTTACAATCAAAGGCAGGGTAAATAAGTAGAAGAACTAACTTTAAATAAAGAAAATGGACACTAGTCACACCAGAAATCCAGGCTAACAATGACTGCAACAGCTGATGATAAAAGTTAGTTCTAAGCTTCCTGGTCTTGGAAATAGAAGCATTTGATAGTATTAATGCACTTTTTCTTATGGCTGGATGAGTTCAAGGAATAAATCAAATGTATCCTAAAGTATAAAGGACACTAAATAATATATTGGGCACAACTTATAACAGCTTTAGAAAAGGGTAAAAATAAATTCTTCATGTGACCATCTGGTCTCCACAGCTGGATGAATGCTGTGAGTTCAGTGCTGTACTCTAGTGCTAGGAAGACCCACCCACCAGAGGGTGGCTCAGTAGGTTAAGCATTCAGCTTTTGATTTCAGCTCAAGTCATGCTCTCATGGTTTAGTTCATGAGATCAAGCCTCACTCAGTCTGGCTCTGTGCTGACAGTGTAGAGCCTCCTTGGGATTCTCTGCCCTCCTCCACTTGCACACACACATACTCTCTCTTGCTCTTGCTCTCAAAATAAGTACATTGAGAGAGAGAGAGAGAGAGAGAGAGAGAGAGGGAGGTTGGAGGAACAGCTGATTAGCACAGCCTTTAGGTCAGAGGGTTTTTTTTTTTTATTTGTTTAACTGCAGGAATGATCTGTTAGTGTATAGTGAAATTAGTTTCATGAGTTGCTATTAGCATTTTTAAAATGAAACAGAACAGAATACATGGCACATAGTAAAGTTTTACTTAATTTAGATTCCTATGTACTAATGTACTATGTATTTCTTATACATTATTCTATCCCTTGCTAGAATATTAGTTGGTAAGCTTTGGCCATTCCAGGCTTATGGTATAAAATATAGAGAGAAAATAACAAGAACTAGGCTCTGGGAAGAACAGAGATAAGATCCTTGAACCAGAACAAGAGCCACTGGGCCTTTAAATTGTGCTCATTTAGGAACCTGTGACTCAGTGTTTTTTTTTTATTGAAATATAATTAACATACAGTGTTATGTTGGTTTCAGGTATATAATGTATAATTCAACAATTCTGTACACTGCTCCGTGCTCCTCACATTTGATCCCCTTTATCTGCTTCTTCTGGCCTCCCACCCACCTGCCCTCTGGTCACCACTAGTTTGCTCTCTGTACTAAGAGTTTGTTGGGTGTTTTTTTTTTTTTTTGTCTTTTTCCCCCCTTTGTTCACTTGTTTTATTTCTTTTTTTTTAATTTATTTATTTTGAGAGAGAGCACGAATGGCGGAGGGGCAGAGAGAGGGAGAGGGAATCCCAAGCAGAATTGGTGCTGCCAGCATAGAGCCCAACATGGGGCTCAAACTCAAGAACTGTAAGATCATAACATGGGCCAAAACCAAGAGTTGGACACTTAACCAACTGAGCCATCTAAGTGCCCCTCACTTGTTTTATTTCTTAAATTCTGCATATGAGTGAACATGTGGTATTTGTTTTTCTCGGACTTATTGCACCTAGCATTATACCTTCTAGATCCATCCAATGTGTTGCAAATGGCAGCATTCATTTTTTTGTCTGAGTAATATTCCTGTGTGTGTGTGTGTGCCACATGTACTTTATCTGTTAATCTGTCAGACACAGGCTGCTTCTGTATCTTGGCTCTTGTAAATAATGCTGCAATAAACATACGGTCGCATGAATCTTTCAAATTAGTGTTTTTATTTTCTTGGGGTAAATACCCAGTAGTAGAATTATTGGCACTGGGACAACTGGACAGCCACATGCAAAAGAATGAAATTGGACTACTTTCTTATACCATATACCAAAATAAACTCAAAATGGATGAAAGATCTAAATGTGAGACCTGAAACCATAAAAATCCTAGAACAGAGCACAAGCAGTAATTTCTTTGACATTGGCCGTAGAATCATTTTTCTAGATATGTTCCCTGAGGCCAAGGAAATAAAAGAAAAAATCAGCTATTGGGCTACACTAAAATAAAAGGCTTTTCCGCAGCAAAGGAAACTATCAACAAAAACCAAAAGGCAACCAACCATATGGGAGAAGATATATGATATATATGATACAAATGATATATTTGATAAGGGCTTAACATCCAAAATATATAAGTAATGTATACAACTCAACACCAAAACACCCACAAATAATCCGATTAACAAATGAGCAGAGAACCTGATAGACATTTTTCCAAAGAAGGCATAAAGATGACAAACAGACACATGAAAAGGTGCTCAACATCACTAATCACCAGGGAAATGCAAGTCAAAACCACAATGAGATATCACCTCACATCTGTCAGAATGGCTGTCATCAAAAAGATACGAGAGAACAAATCTCTTTGTTGATGAAGGGCTGGAGAAAAGGGAACCCTTGTGCACTGCTGGTGGGGATGTAAATTGGTTCAGCTACTATGGAAAACAGAATGGAGATTCCTCAAGAAATAAAAAATTGAACTACCACATGATCCAGCAATCCCACTTCTGGGTATATGTCTGAAGGAATTGAAATCAGGATCTTGTAGAGATACCTGCAAATCCAAACCACAATGAGACTAGATTCAGAGACATGCTTTCTGGTTTTTTTGCATTGTTTCTTTTTCGTGTGCCTTCAGTACCTCACCAAATCTACTTCGGCTGTAATGAAAAGAGAAATTAGAGAAAGTGTGAGATAAGGCCAGTAGCTCAGAGAAGCGGGGAACCCCTGGTGTTCAGACTTGGTCATGCAGCCTGAAGCCCATTGAGAGGCCTTTCAGAGCCACCAATTAGAAATGGCTTCTCTGGTTCTTCTCTGAGCAGGCAATACTTCTGTATACAGGTAGTGCTTACGTAGGGGAAGCTTTTTTTTTTTTTTTTAAGTCATCTCCCTGCTTCATAAATGATGTTTAGATCAGGCCATCAAGGTTATCTATGGAAATAGGTTTGTGGCAGGAGCATGGCATTGCTCAGCTCTAGGAGTTCAGTGCAGCAGCCTTGAGTGATGATGAGACCCTTCACATCTGGGGGGGGAACCTCCTCCTCCCAAATTTGGACATGTATATATAGCTGTGGCTTTGGGGAAAGAGTTCTGGGAGGATTTCCAACTATAACAACTACTAGCAAGGGTATGAGACACAGGCTGGGCGGGATCAAGCTTTCGCCTCTAATGTTGATTCCAATCTTGCAAGTAACAACAGCAGAATGAGACGAAACCTGTATTTTCATACAAAGAAAAGGTTTTCAAAAACGTTCAAAAACATTGAAATAAAGAAACTGCTTGTGGGGGCGCCTGCCTGGCTCAGTTGGTAGAGCATGCAGTTCTTGATCTCAGGATTCTGAGTTCAAGCCTCATGCTAGGCATAGAGCTTACTTAGGAAAAGAAAGAAAGAAACAAGTTTTGGAAGGATCTCTGATCATTTCTCTCCTCTTTTTTCAGATGACAGTCATGTCCCTTTCCAGGGACCTCAAGGACGACTTGCACAGTGACACAGTGCTCTCCATCTTAAATGAGCAGCGCATCCGGGGCATTTTATGCGATGTCACTATTATTGTGGAAGACACCAAATTTAAAGCCCACAGCAATGTCTTGGCTGCTTCAAGCCTTTATTTCAAAAATATCTTTTGGAGCCATACAATCTGTATTTCCAGCCATGTCCTGGAACTGGATGATCTCAAAGCTGAAGTGTTTACAGAGATCCTTAATTATATCTACAGTTCCACAGTTGTCGTCAAGAGACAGGAAACAGTCACGGATCTTGCAGCTGCAGGGAAAAAGCTGGGAATATCCTTCCTGGAAGACCTTACTGATCGCAACTTCTCAAATTCCCCTGGTCCCTATGTATTCTGCATTACTGAGAAGGGAGTGGTTAAAGAAGAAAAAAATGAAAAAAGGCACGAAGAACCTGCCATCACCAATGGGCCAAGGATCACAAATGCCTTTTCCATCATTGAAACCGAAAATAGTAATAACATGTTCTCTCCACTGGACTTGAGGGCAAGTTTCAAAAAGGTCTCCGACTCCATGAGAACCGCCAGCCTCTGCCTGGAGAGGACGGACGTGTGCCACGAGGCCGAGCCCGTCCGCACGCTGGCGGAGCACTCGTATGCTGTTTCCTCCGTGGCCGAGGCATACAGAAGTCAGCCCGTACGTGAGCACGACAGCAGTTCGCCCGCTAAAACCGGTAAAGAAAATTGTGAAGCTCTCGCAGCAAAACCGAAAACGTGCCGAAAGCCAAAGACCGTCTCCGTACCCCAGGCTTCTGATTCAGCTGCTGAAAATACACCACCCCCTCCAGCAGCCAGCTCAGATGTTAATCAGGAGAGAAGTCCAGAGCTGCCCGCAGCCCTTCCTTGTTCAAAATCTCCCAACAACGAAAGAGATCTCCGTTTTTCCAAAGAAGATGAAAATAAATCATCCGATGCCCCGGGGCCACCGACAGCAGAGGTCCCCCCTCTCGTGTACAACTGCAGCTGTTGTTCCAAGTCCTTTGACAGTAGCACTTTGCTCAGTGCCCACATGCAGCTCCACAAGCCAACCCAGGAGCCTTTAGTGTGCAAGTACTGCAACAAGCAGTTCAGCACCCTGAACAGACTGGACCGGCACGAGCAGATTTGTATGAGGTCCAGCCACATGCCTATTCCTGGAGGAAACCAACGCTTTTTAGAAAACTACCCAACGATTGGACAGAATGGAAGTGCGTTCACAGGTCCAGAACCTTTGCTATCTGAAAATAGGATTGGTGAATTTTCCAGTACCGGAAGTACCTTGCCAGAAACGGACCACATGGTTAAATTTGTTAATGGGCAAATGCTCTACAGTTGTGTTGTATGCAAACGTAGTTACGTGACTTTATCCAGCCTCCGAAGACATGCAAATGTTCACTCGTGGAGAAGAACATACCCATGCCATTACTGCAACAAAGTGTTTGCATTGGCTGAATACAGGACAAGACATGAAATTTGGCATACAGGAGAAAGGCGCTATCAGTGCATTTTCTGCCTTGAAACATTCATGACCTACTACATTCTCAAAAACCATCAGAAGTCTTTCCATGCCATAGATCACAGACTTTCCATCAGTAAAAAAACAGCAAATGGAGGCTTGAAGCCTAGTGTGTACCCCTATAAACTTTACAGGCTACTGCCTATGAAATGCAAGAGGGCTCCTTATAAGAGCTACCGAAATTCTTCCTATGACAATGCTCGAGAAAATAGTCAGATGAATGAGTCTGCATCTGGTCCCTACGTTATTCAGAATCCACACAGCTCTGAGTTACCGACTCTGAATTTCCAAGACCGTGTAAGCACCCTGACTAGCAGTCCAGCCGTCCCCTTGGAAACACCCGCACGCCAGGATGTACCCGCTTCTGCCAACGTACAGAATGCAGAGGGGACCAAGTGGGGAGAGGAAACATTGAAAGTGGATCTCGACAATAACTTTTATTCTACCGAGGTGTCCGTTTCTTCCACTGAGAATGCCGTCAGCTCTGACCTTCCAGGAGGGGCCGTGCCTGTTCCGTCTTTGAGTGGTGGTGGTGAGAAGGCAGCGTCTGTGATCAGCTATAGTGGCTCAGCACCCTCGGTCATAGTGCATAGCAGCCAGTTCTCGTCAGTGATAATGCACAGCAACGCTGTTGCTGCCATGAGCAGCAGCAACCACAGAGCCCCTTCAGACCCGGCTGGCAGTCAGCCCCTGAAAGATGACAGCAAAGTCGAGCCCGACAGAGCGAGCAAGGTCATCAGTAGACCCAAAAGCATTAAGGAGAAAAAGAAAACTGTGCCGTGTCACAAGGGGGAGATAGCAGAAGAGTCCAAATCTGTCGCTGATCCTGGAGGGTCCCTGAGCAAAACCGCAAATGTGAAAGAAACCAGTAAAATTGAAACCTACATTGCAAAGCCCGCCCTTCCGGGAACCTCCACAAACAGCAACGTTGCGCCCCTTTGCCAGATAACAGTGAAAATCGGAAACGAAGCCATTGTGAAAAGGCACATCCTAGGATCTAAGTTGTTCTATAAAAGAGGAAGAAAACCCAAGTATCAAATGCAGGAGGAGACTTTGCCCCAAGAGAGTGACCCAGAAACCAACAGAGACAGCCCCCTCGGGCTCTGCCAATCCGAGTGTGTGGAAATGAATGAAATGTTTGATGATGCCAGTGACCAGGATTCCACTGACAAACCTTGGCGTCCTTACTACAACTACAAACCCAAAAAGAAATCCAGACAGTTAAGGAAAATGAGGAAGGCCAACTGGAAGAAAGAACATGAAAACAGGAGTCCAGGCAATAAGTGTAAGTATCCAGCAGAACTGGACTGCGCCATGGGGAAGCCTCCTCAGGAGAAGGCCTTCGAGGAAGAAGAAAATAAAGAGATGCCCAAACTGCAGTGTGAACTTTGTGATGGGGACAAAGCCTCGGGGGCCAGCAATCAAGGAAGGCCCCACCGGCATCTCACGGCCAGGCCTTACGCCTGCGAGTTCTGCGCCAAGCAGTTCCAGAGCCCTTCCACTCTCAAGATGCACATGAGGTGTCACACCGGCGAGAAGCCCTACCAGTGCAAGACCTGTGGGCGGTGCTTCTCGGTGCAGGGAAACCTACAGAAACACGAACGCATCCACCTGGGCGTGAAGGAGTTCATCTGTCAGTACTGCAACAAGGCATTCACGTTGAACGAGACCCTCAAAATCCACGAAAGGATCCACACTGGCGAAAAGCGTTACCACTGTCAGTTCTGCTTTCAGAGTTTTTTGTACCTTTCCACAAAAAGGAATCATGAGCAGAGGCACATTTGGGAACATGATGGGAAGGGCTATGCCTGCTTCCAGTGCCCCAAAATCTGCAAAACAGCTGCTGCCCTTGGAATGCACCAGAAGAAACACTTATTCAAGAGCCCGAGTCAGCGGGAGAAAGTCGAAGGTGACATGTGCCACGAGAATTCAAATCCCCTGGAGAACCCACATGTCAATGATTCAGAAGACAATGACCAAAAGGATCACGTACAAACCATTGTTGAAAATGTCCTTTGAGTGGCAATACCTAGAAAAATCTTCAAAACTATAAGTTGGTGGGTTTGTTGTTTTGGGGGTGTTTTTAGTTAGCTGTTTTCTTCTGGTGTTTTGTTTTTTTTTAAGTTTTGTTTTGTTCACACAACAGTCATGAAGGAGTAAAATGTAAAAAAGAAAATCTCATTTGTGAAAATTCCATAAAAAGGATCCTAATATCTACTTTGGGTTTTAGCATTAACTTCATGCAAAGTGCACAAAAATGAAATAGCTGAATCCTCCAGTATCCCAAGTATCTTGTGGAAGCTTATAAAGTTCTTAGCTGTGGTATTTCTGCCAGTGGGGAAAAAAAGTCTAATGTTAGCCTAATTTAGAACTTTCTAGTAAGTGCTAATAGGAACTGGCTGCTGAGCTGTCTTTAGTCATTGGAGAAAAGGAGGGTCAGATATAATGAAAACACCATCTTCATAAGTATGTTAGAAGGTAAATGAGCTATGATAGTTGTTTTTCCCATCCAGCTTCTGCGCTATTAAAGCTTGTTTAAATTAGTGGATATATAAGAAATATTTAATATTATAGCTGAAAATATGTGTGAAATTGAGTAACGTAAGTAGGACATTCATACATTATCTAGAACTACTTTTCTGCAACACAAGCCTTGTAAAATACATATATAAATCACTATGACTTTTAATTATCCATATCCCCTGTAGAGAATTATAATGATGAGCAGTAGATCTGCAAATAATGAGGACTGATGGAAAAATCAGTAGAGAGCATCTTGAATATGATTTAAGAGCATGTTGTATGCTTTTAGATGGAATGCTGTTCCCTTGAAGTTACGGCTGAGCTATTACTGGACCTGGCCTACTCCAGTCACAGAAAAAAATAGGTCATGCCTTATCTATGGGGAAGAGCCCTCCTAGAATTTTTCTGTGATTACCTGTGCTGTATATTACTTTGCAGTAGCCTCACCTCAGAAAATAAAGAAGGGTCAAATTCTTCTGAAACTCCCTGCAGTCTTCCATCCATCACAAAGCCATGGATGTATAGGTCTATTTCAGACAGACTTAATCAGTCTCAAGGGTTTAAGTTAAAATCTGACACGTCCCATTCCACTGAAGGAGTGTCCAGGAAATTTAGTGCAAAGCATGCATATGATGGTGAATTTGCCAGCACTTGAGAATGACAGAAAGCCTAATCCCTGTAATTATTAGCCTTCTTGGAGATAATGCAGCCCACAAGTAAATACTAGTATAAAACAAAAGGACATCAAAAAGACACCTCCCACCTCACCCGTTAATGACTTGAGTGGGCAAGAGGAAGCGATGACCTTCCTTGCCTCAAATAGTAGCTTTGTTTTTGAGGGGGGCTGGAGGAGAGATAGACTGTGGAGTAATAAGATTCTGTCGCTTACTTATATGATTCAGAAACATGTCCCCAAAGCCAGATGCCTTGTCTTCATGTTTGCAGACATCTAGCTCCCTTGCTAAAAACCCACTTAACTGTTTCCATGTTCTTTTATGCTGCCCCACACCATCACCATTGCCCGTCAAGTCTAATTGCCTGTAGGATAGATATTCCACCACATGGACTAGGTTCTGGGAAGCCGGAACTCATCATCTGTACGTTCTAAACTGCCAGAATAGGAGGGAGAGAGAAAACATTCCTACTCTTTGATCACCAGTGTGAGCAGAACCTGGAACCTGGTTTAAGGGTGGCCTACAGCTATCCATGTTTTTGGGATTTGATAGATGGAAGCCCAAGGTTATCCAAGGTTTCAAGGTCACCATAATGAAGTAGTTCAAAGGACTCCAGTGTCTCTCTCCAAGTATTGTGATGTCTCCATGAAGAAGACTTAATATGGATTTGGGTGGGCAAGAAAGCATTTAAACGCCCAGAGAAGGACATGATCAAAGCTGACCTTTTTATATAGTAGTATTTTGCTGTTAAGTAACCCCAATATTGCATCTGCATTTATCTTCTGTTGACCTACTCTCACTTACTTATATACAGTATTATGTAATAGAGGAAAATGGGGAAATGCAAGCAAATTCAACCTTATTTTATACATTGTATATATGTATACCTGCACTATTCATTTGGGTTTGGTTAAAAGAGATAGTCACAAAGGGCTTATGAAAATCATTTCTGAATTGATGATTAGAATATTAAATAGGCAATTCTCTGACCTACTAATTTGTTTTCTCTCAATTGGGATTATTAATCAAAGAGAATTACTGTGTATTTCAGTCATTTTGATTTGAGGTAACTCCAAATATAAAATTATTACATGTAGTGATGTCTCCTATCCCTTACATGTGGAAATTTTTTAAGTGGACTTGTATGCTGATAATTCTAGACCAAAGTAAATATGGCAGAATATTTATACATGAAAAAATAATTTTGCAAATATTTTCTATAATTGTATTCGTTTAAAATGTTGATAGCTTGTGTTAGTATCAGGGAGGGGTGTATATTTTGATAAAAAAAATACTTGACTTTGTAATTCTGTATATTCTATACAATTTATAGCAGAGCCGTTTTAAGACAGCCTTGTCACATTTTTTGTTAATTGTGAGAACTTTATCATGAGTGATGTTTAAGTATGCATTGAGTACATAATGACCAACTAGAATTAAAGTAGGTGTAAACAGTGAATATACTGTATGCTGTACAAGATCTGTTGTAATTTGCTGTTTTAGCATCTGTATTTTGGTTAGAAGATATTATTAAATGCAGATGTTAAGGGTTGGAAAAGTCTAATTTTATTTTTAGAAATAATGAATATACATTTGGTTTTGCTTGATTAAAATAGCTTATTCCTATGTTAAGTCTCTTAAATGTTTTAATGTTAATTCTTTTGTGTAGGCAAGCGGCTATCTCCTCTTTGTGAGTCACAGCATTGTTTCACATATTATTCATTTAATATATTTCTGTTCCCTTACTTGTTTACGTTCCATGATACCTACTTACATGCTTAGGACAAATGGAATATGCATTAAAAAAAAGGCAGAAATAAGAGATTGTAGTCTTCTTATCGTTTAATGCTTCAGCTAGGTCTGACCTTGTGATAAATGAGAGCATTGAAAGTGTTCTGTCTCTTCTACTCATCCTCAGGAAGGAAATTACACTCAGTACCAGGTATTTGGCAAGGTTCTCCCCATGGACTATTTCATTCAGGTCTTTCCCAACAGCGATGGGAAGTAGACTTCGTCTCGCACATTTTATGGGGACTTTGAGAAGATCCCACAGCCAGGCAGAACGAGGATTCCAAGCCAGGCCTTCCTGACTTAAAGCCCATGTTTTTGTTTTCTTTTCTACGCCTTAGAGAAAAATGCTTAATGCAAACTGAATGGAGAGTGAGGCAAAGAGGCACGACAAATGAATGCAGCTCTAGGACGGTAGCTGTTACAGTCCTGGCCTTCGGGAGGCCGTGTGGGGCTCAGCTTTCCCGACTGGCTTATTTTCTGATGCCTCTACCCACCGAGCATTTGGCTTCTCTTCTGTGTTGGGATATTGCCTTATAAAACCATTTTTTAAATTTGTACACTTTTTATTTTCAAGAATATGGAGTAAAATTAGGACACCTGGGTGGCTCAGTTAAGTGTATGACTTTGGCTCAGGTCATGATCTTGCAGTTCCTGAGTTCACACCCTGTGTCGGGCTCTGTGCTGTCGGCTCAGGGCCTGGAGCCTGCTTTGGAGTCTGTTTCCCTCTCTCTCTGCCCCTCCTCTGTGGACGCGTGCTCTCTCTCTCTCTCCCTCTCTCTTGCTCTCTTTCAAAAATAAACATTTAAAAAAGTATCAAAAAGAATACAGAGTAAAATTATGATTTAAAGCCATTATAAGCTAGTAGTTTTTCACATAAAAAAAGTTTCCTCATCACAGACTATATTACTGACTTTGATTATCTTCAAATGCATGCAGTTAGTCACAGTAGGTAATGTGAAAGGGAGTGCCAGTGCTCAAGCAACATACTCCATCACCAGCAAAGGGAAAATAATGCAAATTTCCAGTCCTACGAATGTCTGGCCAGTAGCATCAATTTTGTATTTGAAGGATAATCTGAACCAAATCAAAATCAAATATTTGATAACTGCTATCTGCCGAAGTAACTTCACTTATCTAGCAAAACAGATTAAATACTGAAAGAATTTGTAATAATTGAGAAAGTAGCTTGATTAAAAGCATCAAGACAAATCCTGCAAGCCAATCTTACCTGTCCATATTGTTTTAATTACTTTGGGTTCTTTTACTCCTGTTTCTCACCTTCGTCTTTTCTCATACCCCATCCCCACCCCATCGACTGGGTCCCACATGCTCTGTCTCCCATCAGTTGCTCTTCGTAGAGGCAATTTCCTCCATATCTGAGAACTCTTCACCTTCCTCCTCCCCAAATCCTGGCCAGCTGTCAATCTCCCTTCTGGAGAGAGGAGCCCCCTTCTTGCCCCCTCTCTCTCCCTGGTATACCCCCCCTTGATGCCAATTCTCCAAGTAAGGTGGGCAGTGATCAGGTGAGTTGGCTTGGTATGCAGTTTTTAAAATGAAACTCTCGGGGTACCTGGGTGGCTCAGTTGGTTGAGCATCCAGCTTCGGCTCAGGTCATGATCTCAGGGTTCATGGGTTCGAGCCCCGCATCAGACTCTGTGCTGACAGCTAGCTCAGAGCCTGGAGCCTGCTTCAGATTCTGTGTCTCCCTCTCTCTGATTCTCCCCTGCTCACGCTGTCTCTCTCTCTCTCTCTCTCTCAAAAATAAATAAAACATTAAAAAATATTTTTTTAAATGAAGCTTCCAAATTTAGACAACTCCTGAAAGAGCTGGTTATAGCAGAAGTGTAATTACATTTTTTAACGTCTTGTAAATTATGATTTCATTCTTGATGTCCAAGACTTCAATTCTATTTAGAATGTTTTGCTGAGAAGTGAAGAGCACTTTTTTCCCCAATAATTTTAAAAACTGTAACTTCTATGTTATTATAGGAGTCAGGATGTCATTCTTGTTACAGGAAACGGTGGTATTCAGAGATTTAAAAGCTGGAACAGTGCTAATTTATGTAGAAATTTAATTTATTTAAAATACGTTTAATTTGGAATCTCAGGTTTTGTATCCAGGCCTGGGTTATAAAGTTACGAGAGGTAGCCTGTGCCTTCGAGGAACTGACGTCCAGGGAAGGAGACTGATGAGGTAAGGCATGATGACAAAACCAAACCCTGAGGCCCTAGGAGCTCAGAGCCGGATCGGATTATGTTGGGTTCTGAGCAAGATGGCACCGGGCTGGGGCTGACTGAGCCTAAGCTTCCCAGTGCAGGCATGGCCAGGTGGGAGCAGCTAAAACACAGGGGCATGGCTGAGTGCAGGCTGTTCTGCAAGCCTGGGGTTTGGGTGGTGAGCCAGGAGAGGTGCACAGAGGACACATCTCCAGGGCCCATGGGCCTTGCCAGACCATTTGTACTTCTGACACAGACAGATGAAGCGGGAGCAGATGAGCAGCTGAGTGCTCAGAGGGAAGGGCAGAGAGCCATTCCAGAAGGTCCAAGCACC
Source organism: Suricata suricatta (assembly GCF_006229205.1). Taxonomy (NCBI): domain Eukaryota; kingdom Metazoa; phylum Chordata; class Mammalia; order Carnivora; family Herpestidae; genus Suricata; species Suricata suricatta. The sequence continues at coordinate 119,570,783 of NC_043704.1, read as the reverse complement.
ATGAGAGGCCATGCGAGGGCTTCAGCAGACAGGAAACGATCTACTGTGTTTAAAGGATGACTCTTACTAGAGGATAGGGAGAAGACTGCAAGTCAGTGAAGAAAGTCTCTGGGGCACCTGGAGGGTTCAGTCAGTTAAGCATCCAACTCTTTTTTGTTGTTTTTGAGTGACTTCGTTCATTTATTTATTTTTAAATTCAAGTCAGCTAACACAGTGTCTTCTTGACTTTAGGAGCAGAACCCAGTGCTCGTCCTAACAATTGCCCTCAATACCCCCACCAACCTCCCCTCCAACAACCCCCAGCTTATTTTCTGTATTGAAGAGTCTCTTAAGGTTTGCCCTCCTGTTTTCATCTTATTTTTCCTTCCCTTCCCCTATGATCATCTGTTGAGTTTCTCAACAGAGTAAAACCATATGGATGTCTTTCTCTGACTTATTTTGCTTAGCATAATACACTTTAGTTCCATCCACATTGTTGCAAATGGCATGATTTCATTCTTTTTCATCGCTGAGTAGTATTCCATTTTATGTATGTACTGTATATTCTTTATCCGGATATTCACCAGTTGATGAATATTTGGGCTTTTTCCATAATTTGGCTATTGTTGATAGTGCTGCTATAAACATTGGGGTACGTGTGCCCCCTTTGAATCAGCGTTTTTGTATCCTTTAGATAAATTCCTAGTAAAGCAATTTCTGGGTCGTGGGGTAGTTATATTTTTAGTCTTCTATTTTCCGTACTGTTTTCCAGAGAGGCTGTACCAGTTTGCATTCCCACCAATAGTTTAAGCGTCCAACTCTTGATTTCAGCTCAGGTCTTGATCTTGTGGTTATGAGTTCAAGCCCTGCACTGGGCTCCACACTGGGTGTGGAGCCTACTTTTAAAAATAAATAAATAAAGGATGGCTCTCACTGCAATGTAATGAAGAGACTTTTTCTCTCCCTTGCAATATATTTTTTAAGAAATTGTGTTGTTTGTCCTGAAGAGTTTATCATAGCCTGGGAATTAGGAAGACAGCTTCCAAAGTTGGGTTATGTTCTTCCATCAGGAAGCACATATTGTCTGAGATACTGGATGTACTTTGAAGGTAGATCTGATATGATTTGTGAGTGTTTTAGGTCCCAGGAGGTGAGAAAAACAGAGACACAGAAGTCAAGATGACTCCCAAGTTTTGGGCCTGAGTAATTGGAAGGATGGAGTCACCAGCAGGCTACTAGGTGTGTGGACCAGAAGTTCAGAAGAGGGACTGGCTTTGGGTATGAAGTTGAAAGTTGTGTTTCATTAATTCAAAACATATTTGAGCTAGGTGCTGGGAATACAAGAGCAGACAAAGCAAATCATCCCTGTAGCTTATAATCTAATGGGAAACACAAAAAGCTAACCAATTACAATCGTGATCAGTGCTGTGAAAAAGATGTGCTATGAGGACATTTAATGGGGGACCTAAGCTAATCTGGAAGTTCAAGGGCTATCGTCCTTGAGGAAGTACCTTTTGAGTGAGATCTGAAAGAGGAATAAAGTTGAAAGGAGAGAAGCGCCTGGGTGCCTCAGTGGGTTAAGTGTCTAAATCTTGATTTCAGCTCAGGTTATAGTCTCATGGTTGATGAGATCTACCCCTGCATCAGGCTCCATGCTGTCAGCATAGATCCTGCTTGGGATTCTCTTTCCTTTTTCTCTCTCTCTGCCCCTGCCCTGCTTGTTCTCTCTCTTGCTCTCTCTCAAAATAAGTAAATAAACTTAAAAAAAAAAAAAAGAATTTCCAGGTAGGGAGAATAACGTACAAAAGTCTGCTTCTAGAGGGAACACAGTGCTTTGGAAGCCAGTGGTGGCCAGAGTGCTAGAGAGGTGCGTCTGAGAGGAGACGGGAGGCTGAGAGCAGACCCTGAAGAGCCCCCAGGTCATGCTGAGGACTGGGAACTAATACTAGCGCAACAGAAAGCCATTGGATTGTTGGGACAAGAAGTATTTTTTAAATCAATTTTGTATTGTGAAATGTCACTATAACTGAAATGTGGAGAATGACGCAGAGGACAACAGTGGCCAGAAATAGGCAGGAAGCTGTTGCAGTGGTCCAGACTGGAGGTGACAGTGGCCTGGGCTGTGTGTTGACAGTGAAGGTGAGAGAAGAGAGCAAAGAACGAGTGCTGTTTAGGAGACAAAATCAGCAGAACTTGATACTGGATCAATTTGGGGAAGTGAGGGCTGGGGAGGGATCAAAGAGAACCTTTTGGTTTCCTATTTGTTGAAACTATGGGATTGTAAGATGTCTCCTATGAAGCTTGTATAGCAAAAGAAGACAGATTCCTGGAAAACACCAATATTTGATGTTTGAGATTTGATTAATTAAATAAAAGTCTGTAAGAGGCTGGCACCAAGAAGGGACCAGAGAAGTAGGAGGAAAATTGGAGGAGTGGCATCTAGGCAGCCAGAGATGGAGAATCTCTCAGAAAGGAGAGAATGATCAATTGTGTCAGGTGAGGATAAAGCCAAGTAAAGAAAATCTGGAAAGTGCCCTTTTGCACTCAGCAATTAGAAAGTCACTGGGAGTGATATACTGGTAAAACAGTTAACAACCATCACCTTGGAGAGTGGGAAAGCTGGATTTATAGTGCTTTGCCGCTGTCTGTCGTGTAAACACTCCCACCATGGATGATTTTAAGCTGCCAACATGATGTCGCTGGACATGGAGTTGGGAAGAGAGACATCCAATTGGCTCATGAGAGCTGGTATGAGCCTGATCTGATGGCTCACCTGGGAGTCTTGGCAAGAGTAGTTTCCAGTGGTGGTACAGGTGGGAGCTGGGGGGCAGAGGCAGGAGATGAGGGGAAGAGAGTGAGCAAGGGTTCTGGTTTCAAGAAGCCGAACTATGAAGGAGAAGAGAGAGAGAAAAGGAGCTGTAAGTGGAATCTGATGGCTTGGAGACCAAGGACTCCACCGTGTGGGGTAGAACGAGAGATGAGGAGACAAGAAAGTCAAGGATATTGGCGAGAGACTTGGTTGTAGCCAGGAGCTATGAAGCCTGGGTTTAATTTAAGGAAGTGCAGACCTCAGTGTCCGATAGACACACACAAATGGAGGGGCCTTCAAGGCTCTTACAACTACTTTCATATTTGTCCCTCACTGTCATCCTGTTGCATTGGCACTGATTACTGTCTTCATCTGTGGGCACAAAGCGTGAAGAAGCTAAGGGGCCCGGAGAGGACCAACACCTGTCAGTTTTCGGGACATGGTTCTCACTACCACCAGCTGACTCCACACTGACTAAGAGATATTTTGTAGGAAGGGGGACTGAGACAATGAAAACTGCTGTGCTTTCCTCCCGATGAGTGTTTATTAGCCACAGACTTGAATACCCTCAGAGTCCTAAGTCTGTCTGTCTTGTCTTTTTTTTGGTTAATGTGTTTTTCTGTGGCACTTCGTGTAGGCAGACCTCATTTCATTGCGCTTTGCTTTACTGTGATTTGCACTTACTGCATATTGTTCTGGTTTTTTTTGGGGGGGGGGGGTTGTTTTTTGTTTTTTTACCCATTGAAGGTTTGTGGCAACCCAGCATTGAGCAAGTCTGTTGGCATGTCTGTGTCTACAATATTTCAAGCTTTTTCATTATTTGTTATGGGGATCTGTGATCAGTGCTTACAACTTACTGAAAGCTCAGGTGAGGCTTAGCATTTTTTTTAAGCAAAAAAGTATTTTTTACTGAAGGTATGTACATTGGTTTGGGGTTTTTGCTTTTTTTTAAAAGTAGGCTTCATACCCAGCATGGAGCCAAATGTGGGGCTGGAACTCACATCCCTGAGATCAAGACCTGAGCTAAGATCAAGGGTCAGATGCTTAACAAACTAAGCCAGCCAGGCACCCCTGGTATTGGTTTTTTAAATGTAATGCTGTTGCACAATAGTCTATAGTATAATATAAACATACTTTTACATGCACTGGAAAACCAAAAATTTCAATTGACTTCTTTTTTTTTTAATTTTTTCTTTTTATTGCTTTTTATTTTATTTTTGAGAGACAGAGAGAGACAGCTGGAGCAGGGGAGGGTCAGAGAGAGAGAGACACAGAATCTGAAACAGGCCCCAGGCTCTGAGCCAGCTGTCAGCACAGAGCCCGACACAGGGCTCGAACCCACGAACCATGAGATCTGACCTGAGCCGAAGCCGGATGCTTAACTGACTGAGCCACCCAGGCGCCCCTCAATTGACTTCTTTTATTGTAATACTCATTTTATTGTGGTGGTTGGGAATCAAACCCATAATATCTCCAAGGTGTATGCCTGTATTACCGGGTCCTCTTCTAAGCATCTAATACATATTAATTTATTTAATCCTGATATCAATCCTGTGAGACATTAATATTATGCTCCCCATCAACGTTTAATGTGGTTATCTTTTGCTGTACAGAGCCACAAAACTTAGTGGCTTACAACAGCCATATACAGTATTCCTATTTCATATGGTTCTGTGGTTTGACTGGGATCAGCTGAGCAGGCCTCTCTTGCAGGTATAGTCAGATGGTGGGGGGGTGGCATCATCTAAAGACTTGACCACACTGGACATCCGAGCAGTCACAGCCCAGTTTGGATTCAAGGGCAGAGGGATAGACTACACTTCTCAATGGGGGAGTAGCAGGCACATACAACAGGGAAGGGACTGATGGCAGGCATCTTTAGGGACGAGCTATTCTACAAGAGCTAATGCCCAATGAGAAAAGCAAGGCACAGAGAGGTTAGCTTACCCAAGGTCATACAGCTGGTATGTGGAGAAGCAGAGTTCCCAGGCAGGTGAGGTCCAGAGTCTTCTAATAGAGGCAAAGGGGACTGAAGCCTGATAGCGCAGCACATCCTCTCCTGACAATGCCGTGGTGGGTAGGAACACAGCCTTATTTGTAGAGAGCTGGAGAGTTCCTCGGGTTAGCTGTCAAGGATGTGGGAGAGAGGACGAAATTCTGAAAATACTTTACATGGAAATAGGAGGATACAAATTGAGTCAGGTTTCAAAGATTCTCTGAACAAGGCTCTTTTCATGTTGGGGGTGAAAATAGGGTCTTGTGTGACCCAAAGCAAATGGAAAACTTCATACTTTTGCTTGCCTCTACCCAATCAGGAAAGAATAGAAATATAACGAGGGGCGGGGGAGGGTCGTATTATTTTTTTCCTTATAACTAATCAAAATCTGAAACTCTTAGCTACTACAAAGGGTCAAAAATGGGAGGAACCAATGACTGGACCAAGGAATTCGAATCTGAGATATATGTAGACTGGCCCCCAAAGGATCTTCATGCTCCTTCTGTGCCCCTTGTTGTATAAGGTCATAGCCCTGAAACTTGGGGTCATCACTTACTTTTACACATTGCGGCCCCTCTAATGGGAGGACATCTAAAAGAAATTGCCATCTCGAATTCAAAAATCTACCCACTTCACATGAGCAATGGGGTATTGCCAGAGAGAAATTGACTCACCTCTAATGCGTGGCCAGTTTCTCTCCCAAAATCTGGCAAGTTGAGATACTGTGCAGCTTAGGTGGTATTCATTTCTAGCTTCTCGGTTTTACTGAGCTAAAAAGCCACATCCCACACGTTGACTGGGACATGCCCGATATCTGTATAAATGTGATTAGTGGGAAGAGCAGCAAGCCATTTCCCAGGTCAGAGCCCATCATTTCTGATGTTTCTCCTCCTAAAGAGAAACTCAGGGCCACTATTTTTGTCACCGTGCTGGGAACCAGCCTCCTGCTATTGCTCATGTTGACCGTGGCAGCATTCCAGCCCCTGGGAACTCCTCGCCCTCAGTAGCATCCTCACATCTAAGTAAGGAGGCCCCACCCTGGCCCTCCTCTAGAGTCTACAGGGCCAACAATGAGGTGTCCACCCAAGGTGCAGGCCACTCTGAGTACTCAGGACCTGAGTACCTACTTGCAGGGCCTGCTCGGGCCTCTTCCCTGCCAGGGTCACTCCCCTAGACTCCAGGGACAGGCAAGGAGCATGTGTTTGCAAGGGGTGTGGATGGAGTTTGTGATGATGTTTCAGATCACAGGTGTGTGCCCAAGGCCCCAGCAGTGTGGGAAGGAGCAGGGTGGAGAGTAAGAAGGCAGGGGGGGAAGCCCTGGACCCAGCCCATCTCGCGTTCTCACCCCAGCCTGGGACACCACAGACTGGGAACTCTAAATCCAAACCTGTCCCCCCAAATTGTTATGAAGGTATGTTCACCAAAGGAAGAGAATAGAGCATATATAATGAAGAACTTATGCACCCCACTTATAATCTTCAAATTTAGACACATGATATACTACCGTTTGAATCCACTTATAGGCAGATTTTCTTTTATAAATACAGTACAGTGCTGTAAATATATCTTCTCTTTCCTACAGTTTTCCTAATAAGATTTTTCTAGCTCACTTTATTGTAAGACTACAGTATATAATACATGTACAACATATACATTGACTTTATATTATCGGTAAGGCTTCTGGTCAATAGTAGGCCATTAGCAATTGTTTCTCAGGAGTCAAAACTCATGCACAGATCTTCGACTGCATGGGCGAGTCAGCTCCCCAGGCTCTGCATTGTTCGAGAGTCAACTGCATAGGCCTCCATCTGTATACTTGCTTTCGACCCTGTCAAAGTTTGGGGGGCTGTCACCACTCCCCAGAGTATCTGGCTTTTTATCACACTGTGTCTGAGAACAAGTTCCTGGCAATGTTGAAAGGTCCATTCTCATCCCACTCCACCCCCATCCGCAGACATGATCATTTCTCAATGTCTAGTTCAAAAGCCCCTTCTAAAGCTTCTTTCTTGAGATGTTTTGTGAGACCAACCCTCAGACCTCGGCTTGCCTTTGCCTCAGTTTGGCCACAGCTCTCTGGCAAAATCCTTTTTCAATTCCACCTTTCCACCTTTCAATTCCCTCTGACAGCAAGCCCCTCCAGGCAGAGTCCAGACCTCCCTGATTTAGCTGTGTTTCCAGCATCAGCACAGCAGTCCCAAACATGAGTCCTCTGTGAAGGGTGACCAACCGTCACCGTGTGTCCGGAAAGGAGGGTTTTCCCAAGAGGTGGGGCTTTTCAGGGCTTAAAACAGGCCAGCCTTGGCAAAACCAGGATGACTGGTCACTCTAATGGGGAAGAGGTTCTTCAGAACGGGACTCAGGCATTGCCAGCCACAACAGAAGTAGAACTGAGTGGCCAATTTTAGTTGGAAACCACTCATGGGACTGTCAGCTTCCTACCACCCCCTCCTGAGCAGTGAGGAAATGTCTAGACCACAAAGAAATCTGGCAGTCTGTGCAAGTCAGGACTGAGAGAATAGAGGGGATGACCATGGGGCCCATCTTCAGATTCCTACTAAAAGGCTTTAATTATTTCACAGACTCCCTCTCTTCTCATTTCTCCAAAGATCCTCCTGGGGAGCCCAGATGGCCATGAAGCTTCCAGCTGCCCACCCGAGCATTTGCCGTAGGCAACGTTCATATCGTCTGCCTTGAGAATGAGTGATGGTTTGCCCAGTCTTCCCCACCTTCCCCCCATCTGTCGTGCTGAGTGTGGTGCACAGCTCTGGGGTTCCCTGCTGAATCCTCTTCTAGTCTGATGGTGAAAGCACCTGAATTTCCTTTGGAAATCACCTTTCCCTAGTTCCTCACCTTCAGACCATATTGATCAGGTCAGGGGTAGCTGGCGGGTGGGCAACACATAACCTGGTTCCGGTATGCTGTATTTCCACTTCTCAGCACGAAGGCAAGGAAACTGAGCCAGGACCCTCTCAACTGCCATGGACAGAATAGTTGGCATTAAGCAAAGCTGGATGTAAGGGCTTGAGAAAAATGATACTGTCTCTTTCCTCTCTCTCTATCTCTCACGTTTCTCTCTGCTCTACTTTCCTCTCTACTGGCTTCAGTCTCAGACTGGTTCTCTCCACCTGATGGGAAAGATGCCTATGCCAACGGGAATAAAGTCCCCACTCCCCACAAAATCTTCAAAGAGAACAGAGATATATCTAATAATAACCTCTTGTAAACAGTAAAGCCTGAATTCAAATCCAGAACATCCATCACCGTAATCTCTACTAATAGAGGTTTTATGCACCTCCTTCTGGGACTTCTGCTGAAGAAAAGTCCATCAAAATGACCACAGAACACACTGTTTTCAGCTAAGACTAATTGAGCCAGGGACTTGTGCCAAATGCTTTCCTCTGAACAAGAACCTGGAAAGAAGGTATTGTTTTCACCATATAATGGAGGCAGAAAGGCCTGAGTCCAAAGACTTCACCACTCAGCGGAAATGAGAACCCAGTCTCCTGGCAGATCCTCAGGCGGGGGTGTTGACTTGCTGCCACCGGAAATCCACTCCTGCCTGTCCACTCCCCCTTCACTTGTGCTGCTCCGGGGACACCGAGCCTTCGCTCCTCACCGCTTGGCTTGTATTTGATCGTTCAGGGACTCTACAGCTGAATGCAAACACATCAGAATAGGCGAGCCCAGGAATTCTCTTGGTTAACAGAAACGACTGTTTTCTGCTTAATAAAAGGGGAAAGCAAGCCAATGTGTTGGCAGGTGCGTATGCATTGTGTACATATTAGAAGAGCTGGTACATGGTAAAAGAATTTTTTTTTTCAAATAGAATGAAAAGGTACACAGAGAAAAATAAGTTTCCCTCTCATCCTGCCACAAGGTTTCTCCCAGGAGGTGTGCCCTGTTCCAGAGCTTGGGCAGTCCTCCACAGACAGCCCATGCATAGCCAAGCCTATATGTACATTTCATATATTAGCTATATATATTAGATGAACTTGTAATTTTTTATTTCCTGCCTTTTTATGAGGAGCACACTACACATAGCATTCAGTACTTAATTTAACAATATGCCACGGAGAGCCTTTCAGGGGGATGTAGAGATCTGTCTTCTTGTAATGCCTGCATTGTACTCTATTGTATGAGTCTCTAACCAAGGCAAACTAAACAGAAGTGCCTGTCTTCAGGGTCTTTTGTTGTTTAGGCAAAAATGGGATGTGGGAAGGAAACGAGAGAAGAGCCCAAGATGCGCGGATGAAAGCTGGAACAGGAAGCACTTCACCGCATCTCCCCATCCCCTTTGTGCCTCCCTAATTCGCTCTCTCAGCCTTCTCCGCCTCTCCCACCCGCACAGCAAGGCGCTGGCCAGCCCCACAGGACCAGGACCTACCTCGCAAAGTGTCTGTCAGAGACTGACTGCCCTCCCTGTGTGCTAACTGCCAATTTCTGGAAAAGGATATCTGATTCCTGCCCTCCCCCACCCCCCCCACCCCCGCTGAAGACATTGGTTCCCTTTGGTCAGTTTAGTCCAGATCCAATTAGTGCTGGTTAAAGGGACAGAGCCCTGTCAGAAGATGGCTGTAGAGGCCCGGCCCTAAGGGCAATCGCAACATTCAGAGAAGGTTGGGGGGGGGGTCTAGGAGAGGTCATGTGCCCACCAAGAGGTCCCGCAGGGGCAAGAGCTGCTTAGGCAGTAACTTTATCAGCATGACCCTTGAGACCTGTCATGGTGGCTTCAGCTTTGCTGTCCAGCTTTACAGTCCCAAGTCTCCCATTACAGACATACCTGGACGCTTGTAAAGAGGCCTTCCTGGCAGGCTCAGGCCTTGTCCCCCAGCAGCATCTCACATGTATTTGTGGGTGAGATGGCAGGAGGCCAGGTGTGCGATTTGGGTAGGTGCTGGGAAAGGAGGTCTCAATCCACCCCCCCCACCCGCCCCAACACATTCTACACATTATAAAGTGAACTTGTTTTGACAGTGTTTCCACTTCCCTTTGCCAATTTGCAAACATGTACTTAAGACATTTTATAAACTTGTTTATGTGAAACTTGTTTTTGAATGCATTCTTTTTGAAAACATTTATTTAAAAAAGAAAGCAAGTTTATATCTGGAATGTGAGTAATGTGAACAAGCTGTCAGCATCTGACAGAGAGCTGATGGAGGCTGGGGTGGGGTCTGTGCCTAAATTGCTGCCGCTGTAACCTCCAACCCCCGGTAAGGGTTCAGCACGAAAACCCAGTCTGCCCACCCCCGATCCATCAATCTCATGGCTTCTCTCTTAAGACCATGGACCGGACACACGGACCGTGGAGGGGACTCGTCCTTTGTGCAGAATCAAGGAAAAGTCTTGCCAGCAGAGGTCACTGATGCTCCAGCTTGGGATTTAGCAGCAGCCCAGGCAGGAAGGCCAGTCCCCTGGAGGTTGTGCCCACTCCTATCCCAGCTCCTCTCTGTTCACTTGCTCCCGCTTAGCATATTGGAGGAAGTAACTGTCAGTGTTGCTATAACAAAAGTGTGTGAATGCTATCAACAGGTTTTCCAGGTAGTACCTACACTTCATATCCCTAACCTGAGAACTTTTAGTTTACCAGTAAGTTAATACTCAGAATAAGACGGGCAATAACTAGAGACACAGAGCATCAGGTTCTGCTTCAACCTTGGCTTGCACTTAACCAAGTGTCGTCCATTCCATGAACTAGTTATATCTGCCTCTTGCCTGGATTACTGGGAGGCGACCCACCACAGACAAACACACACACAGCAGCCTGAGGTAACATGCAGAGACCCCTGTAATGCAGGGATGGGTGCTGTGGCATGGAGTAGTACAACCCACTGGGAGGCGGGGGGGGGGGGGGGGGGGGGGGGGGGGGGGGGGGGCGGGGAGCCACCTATGGGCCCAGAGTGAGCCTCGGACTAGCTGCAGGCATCAGACCAACTTGTCAGCATTCCGTAGTGTCATGAGATGCTGCGAGGGGCCATCTGCCCATTAAGGGTGGAGGGGAAGAAACTGCATCTATAGGATGGGGGAGAGAATAGCAGGGCACCTAAGAACTATTAAATCGCCATATGACAGCACCCGCCTCATATGCTGGCAGGGTCTAAGATGCTGCCAACCTCAGAGGCCAAGTGAGAATACTAACTTCTCAAGCCAGTAAGATGTACTGTATGGCCTGTTCGCCACCCAGGCAGCCACGGAATTGCCCCTCACAGCCACTGGGCAGCAGATGTGTGATGATCCTGAAAAACCCGAAGGTGGTACAGGGATACAGTGCCAGCAGGAACCCCCATGTGAAAGGAGGGAAACCGCCCACTAGTCTGGGAAGTCTGAGGAAGAAGCATGTGACCTAGGCCTAAGCCAATCAATTGCATTTCCACAGTCCCGGTGACTGGCTCAGCAGTGTGCATGTGACCCACTCAGAGCCAATGAGACTTAAGATTCCTGGGCAAGCTATAGGAGAGAAGGCGTGTTTCTCCTACAGCTGGACTTGGAGCTAAAAAGATAGTCTGGAGATAATTGGATTCTTCATGGCAGCTCGAGGGGAAACCTGAGCTTTGTGGAGCCACCTTGAAGCTCCTGAATCTCTAACTGATACGGTATAAGAACCTCCAAGTGGAGGGAAATTGGGTGCTAATGACATTGTTTGAGCCCTGAATCCAGCCATACCTGAAGTTAACTTTATTCCTAGGTTTTCTGTGAGCCAACACACTCCCCTTGTGCCGATTAGGACTGCACTCCTGTGCTTCCTGGGGTGGAAGAGACGAGGTGAGTGTTCTCTGAGCCCCTTCTGACATCTGATACCCTTAGGATTGTTTGTATTGAAGTTAATCTGAGATAAACCCAACCCGGCAAGGCAAGCGGCTCTGGCTTCAGGACTCGCCTGAAGCTTCTTGCCTCACCAACATCCTGACTGTTCTGGATCTTTCTGACCATTCCTGGCTTCAGTGTGGGAGCCAACAACTTCAAGGCATGAGTCTGATCTCTTAAGATCAACACAGGGGTACCAGCATTCCTATTGCATATCACCTAAAAAGAAACAATACACATTTACAAGCATCTCACTGACATTCAAGTTAAAGCTTCAACCTGAGATGTAGAGCATCTAGCAGGAGAGAGATGAGAAATGCATTGGATCATTCCAATAATTACTAATTTAAATGTGTAAAGTATCACTGCTTTCTCCTTTATTCAAAGTTCTGCCTTTATTCCTTTCTTTAAGTGATGGTAAAAAAAAAAAATGTAGGGTGAGGGCGCCTGGCTGGCTCAGTTGGAAGAGGTTGCGACTCTGGGGGGCGAGCTTGAGCTACACCTTGGGTGTAGACATTACTTAAATAATAAACTTTTAAAAAGGTTATCTAGGGTCATTTCTGCTTTTGGTCTTTTTTGGGGTTTTTTAACTGAAGTTAAACATATCCACAGTACAGTGCACAAATCTTAAGTGTTCAGCTTGATGGATTTCGCATATGTAAAACAAATGATTTGTTCTCTTTGGGTCTGTATGCTCATCTGTGAGGTGACTGTTAGTGAGGCAGCAATCCCCAGAGATTTCTCCCAAGCCAGTGACCCTCATTCTGGATGTTTTCATACAGTAGCGCCTAGATCACTGTTGCAGTGTGTCTTTTACCCCACGCCTGATGTGGTGGCTCTGCATGGCTGGCTGCAGATAAATCTTTGTTAGGCTGAGTTTCCCCAGGGCTGCCTCTGAGTGCCTTCATGTGTGCCTCCATGGCCCACAGCACTGCCACAGTCATCATAGTGTCCCCAGCACACGCTGGTAAATGACCACGTGGAGAGGGTTTAATAAATATTTACTGGATGGGTGGATGGATGGATGGATAAGTGGGTGGATGGATCTTAATTCCAAATCCTTCAGGGAGAGAAAAAGAGTAAGACAGGGGCACCTGGGTGGCTCAGTCGGTTAACGATCTGACTTCAGCTCAGGTCATGATCTCACGGTTCATGGGTTCCGGCCCCACATTGGGCTCTGTGCTGACAGCTCAGAACCTGGAGCCTGCTTCAGATTCTGTGTCTCCCTCATTCTCTGACCCTCTCCTGCTCATGCTCTCTCTCTCTCTCTCTCTCTCTCTCTCAAAAATAAATAAAACATTAAAAATTTAAAAAAAAAAAACAATAAAACAAAGAAGGAAGCTGGTTCTGAGGTAATCGGGCTGTTGTCGTGACAGGAAGGAGGATTCCCTGGCCATCCAGCCAGATGCTTAGTGTTCAAATCAGTTTCCAGTTCCACCGTAGTGTAACTGCACAACTGCTTGGAAACCCTCTGGAGTCCAGAATATTGCCTTAATTAGCCATAAGGAAAGCAGAGTGTTTATAAATTGTTGGGGGGAAGGGTTTGTGTTAGACCTGATAATGTTAAATCAGCTAGGGAGAAGGCATGTGTATCATTTAAGATGCTTTGGACAGCAATCCATAGAAAAGTCAACAAGGTGTCCCCAAGGAGGCATCTCTAAAGCTCATTTGTATCAACAAAGACTTGGGCCTTTATTCCTATCTGTGAATGCTGCATTTAATACCTACCCTCACAGAAGATGGCCAGAGCAGCAGACCGTCACCCAAGTCCAAAAACAAGAACAAAGGACAGCATGGCAGGACTTTCCTCCTGCCTCAATGGCCCTCAGTTCACAGTTTAGACCACAGTCCACAGTTGGACCTCAGTCCACAGTTTAGGCAAGGAGGAAAGGCATGGTTGCCATAAGGGTTAGCCTCCCAGATTGACTCATGGTCCCCAAATAACTGTACAAAATCAGAGTTCTTTGAGCATGGAAAGAGAAGTCAAAAACTATAAATGAGCAACCAGCATGGTTTCTATAGCACGGACACGCTGGCAGTCACTGGCAATCATCCAGGCCAATCCAAATTCAATTAAATAAATTATTTTTTAACTTTAAATAATCCATGTCCACAGTAAAATTGGATGATAGCCATAGATTAGGCAACCAGAGGCTCTGCATGAAAAGCTCTAGTGGCTTCTACAGGCCATGGGTGACAATGAAGCCTTCTTGCTCTGTTTACCACAGATTCTCTCCAGCAAATGTAGAGACTTGATAAGTGTGTCACCCTCTTCCTGGGTAAAGGTCATGGCTCTCAGAGAAAGCGGCTCATTGTGTGGCCCAGGAGAACAGCCATCACTTGTTCCTTCTTAGTGAAACTCAGCAGTCTGGGACCAGAACTAAGTACCCCTCAACTTCTCTTGCCAGCTCCACCTCAAGAGCACACCCACATGAGCCTGGATAAACGGCCCTGTGAGGGAGGCATGTGGGGGTGGGCAATGACACTGCGAGGGCCAGAGGCTGAGGGCAAGGGGTGATTTCCCAGGAAGTACCAAAAATGTCACCTAAGAGGCTCATGTACTAACAATTAGCCTTTTATTCCCACCCTTCCTCTGCAGTTATGTGGGCAGGACCAAGGCTACCCTCCATACAGTGTGTGTGTGTGTGTGTGTGTGTGTGTGTTCGAGAGGGAGATCAGGATTGGCATATGTGAATGTGCAGGAGGGAAGTGGCAGGGCCAGAGCGCCAGGGAGTGAGTTATACCTGTTGTGATCAATTCACCCCCGGGATCATCCTGAGTGGGACTCTTCCCTCACTCCCAGGTTTGGGAGGTGTGCATGGGACCACCTGCGTGAAAGAACTGGTGTATGCTGAATCATTAGCCCTCTTGTGGGCTCTCTTGGCGTCTTTTCTACCTTCTTCAGTGTTCTGCTACCCTCATCCTGTCTCCTTGTCTCCACACTGGTCTGCAATGATTGGAGCCCACTTCCCCCAAGAACAGGAAATGTGCACCACTAGAGGCACTGAAGATAATTTGAGGGACACATAGACAAACATTTTATAGTTTAATGGATATGCCTTTCTTGAACACTAGTAAGTTGTATATTGGCCATGAGAATTCCATTGGTTCTTAAGTTCTTCCTCCAGGAAAAAAATGTTGAACTCTCGAGAGGCTGGAGGAAAACAAGGCCCAGATGGAGGGAATTTGAATGGCATCTTGGAACATAAGAGCAGTGATTTAACTCTTAAGAAATCATTTGGGCTCCTAGTCCAGTGCTTCTCTCTCCACATCATACTTCCGTTAAATATATCTGTCTCATCTAGAACAGATACAAAAGTCTTTTTTTTTCTATTAACAAAAGTCTTGTAAATTACTCAGTGGAAATAACTGCTTTCTAGAGGACGATTTAGGGAGCTGGTAATTTCTAGTTCTACTCTGATTTCCAATTCCACTTTCATCTGAGTCTCTTAACGGATCTCTAAATATCTTTCATTTAATTTCCTCATCTAGGAAATTACAGGACATTACCGATATTTAAATGAGTTCTTAGTTAAGAATTTCAAAGGTAATAACTATCTGTAGCCAGGCTTCCAAAAAAAAAGTTTAATTCAAATGAAATTCCAACGTCCTAGATAAAAAGCTACATCATATACAGGATAACATGGCTCACGTTCCTGTGCCAACCTTTTTTATAAATTTCTCTTTTCTCAGTGCGGACTCAATATAGTTGAGGCATCTAGTGTCCAGTCCTAAGAAAAACAAATTTCTACCAATTCTAGTTTTAAAGAATTCACCAAATCTGATGGTACTTGTGAGTAAAGCTAAGAATTTCTTCCCACTAATTTTAGAAAACCTCTTTGTGGTGCTTCCTGGGCTTAACCCTCTTCCAGGTGAAAACTGGTCTCATATCGCAGAAGCTCACAAAAGTTTTCTCAAATTTTATGTTCTTGTTAGAACAGCGTTGCCATTCACATCGATAAAATCCATCCCCTTAATCCCATCCTTCCTCCTCCAACTTCTTTAGCAATTGCTGCAGACAGAAGATGCCTCTCTAGCAAACAAACCCACAGAAAAACAAACAAAAACACTCCAAAGAACAGAACTTGGAGAGGTTCTAGGCTGGTGAACATGGACATGTAGGGAGAGTGGCGTGTGCCCAAGGACAGCACGCAAGCGTCATGCCTTCTCCCTGTCTCTTGCCCTAAGGATCTCTTCCATTTGGCTGTTCCTTAACTATACTCTTTAATAATAAATAGTAACCTACTAAATGGAAAAAAGAAAAAGAAAGAAAGTTCCTCTCTTCTTCAATAGCCTGCTAAGGTCACATCACACCTTGTTTTCTGGATTTCTAGTCACTAAGTATATATATATATATACATATATATGCATATATATATGTATATATATATATATAAATTCAAGATATTGAAATTATTTTGTATATATACAAAATATGCCTATTATGTAAAATATAACATTTTATAAACTATAAAATTATAAAATACATAATATTTTATATCAAATATATTACACAAAAAGCATGTATTCATTTTTATCACATAATGAATTCTACTTTCATATCATGATAACTTGAAAAGTGAATTATATCTTAAATATGACACCAAAAGCAAAAGCAACAAAAGAAAAAAATAGATCATTTGGACATTGTCTAAATTAAACATTTGTACTTTGTACTTCAAAGGATATTACCAAGAAAATGAAAAGAGAACTCTCAGAATGGTAGAAAATATTTTTAAATCTTATATCTGATAAAGGACATATCTAGAATATATAAAGTGCAATTACAACTCAAAGATACATAACCCAGTTTTTTTTAATGTTTTTATTTATTTTTGAGAGACAGAGTCAGTGCGAGCAGGGAGAGTCAGAGAGGGAGGGAGACAGAATCCAAAGCAAGCTCCAGGCTCTGAGCTAGCTGTCAGCACAGAGCCCGACACGGGGCTCGAACCCACGAACCGTGAGTTGTGACCTGAGCCAAAGCCGGACACTTAACCAATTGAGCCACGCAGGTGCCCCCTAAATTTTACAAAAAAAGAATGAAATATTGCCATTTGCAATGACATAGATGGAGCTAGAGAGTATAGTTCTAAGCGAAGTAAGTCAGAGAAAGACAAATACCATATGATTCCATTCATATGTGGAACTTAAACAAAATAGGCAAAGGGAAAAACAGAGAGAGAGAGGGAGGCAAACCAAGAAACAGACTGTTAACTATAGAGAACAAACTAATGGTTGAGGGGGGGGAGGATGGGTGATGGGGACTAAGGAGCGCACTTGCGCTGAGCACCAGGTGCTGTACGGAAGTGTTGACTCACTATATTACACACCTGAAACTAATATAACACTGTTAACTAACTGGAAGTAAAATAAAGCTTTAAAAACTTTTTTAAAGATATTAACTAGAAAAAAATCTTACTCAATCCATCAAAAAGTAATAAATACATTAAATAAAACTTTTTGATGTCGGGGCACCTGGGGGGTTCAGTCACTGAGTGCCTGACGTCAGCTCAGGTATGATCTCATGGTTCTTGAATTCGAGCCCTGCATGGGGCTCTGTACTGATGGTACCGAGCCTGCTCTGAATCATGTCTCCCTCTTTCTCTCTGCCCCTCCCCCACTTGCGCTCTCTCATGCTCTCTCTCTCTCTCTCTCTCTCAAAAATAAATAAATGTAAAAAAAAACTTATTGATGTAGGAAATCAAATTCACTTAACATTCAAATTCTGTTTACAAATTTAATTATATCATCTTACTTTCTAATTAAAATCTCTTAATTTAAGCAATAAAATAAATAAAAAACACAAATTATAATGATTATACAACTTATATTTAACTCTAGCATTTTTTTATTTAAAATTTTTTTTAACATTTATTTATTTCTGAGAGACAGATCATAAGCAGGGGAGGGTTAGAGAGAGGGACACACAGAATCAGAAGCAGGCTCCAGGCTCTGAACTGCCAGCATAGAGCCCTATGTGGGGCTCGAACCCAAAACTGTGAGATCATGACCTGAGCCAAAGTCAGACACTCACACGACTGAGCCACCCAGGCGCCCCAACTTTAGTGTTTAATAGTATGGTTGATTTACTTTATAATGCCCAAACTTTTTTCTCTATCTTCCTACAAAGGCAGTTTATGCAACCCAGTTACAGAGCTGCTAAATCAAATCCATGGAATATGACCCCAGGACCCAGGATGCCCTCCACTGAGATGTTAATTCAGTACCTCTTCATACTATGAGCCTCCTTTTAGAATATGTAACTGTCTAAGCCCATGTGTCCCTTTCCCCAATTTCTGCCTTGACCTCTTATGCAACTTTCAATTTTCTGATTTAAATTAAAGAGATTCTGAATCCTATTTATAATCAACCAGCCTGTTCCCCTCCAGGTTTACAGTGAAGAGATTCCCCGCCCTCCCCCATCTCTACACCTGCCTTAATTATCTTGTTCTCAAGTATTTTGAACTTCTTGATGAACAATAATTTTTTTGAGAGAGAGAGAGAGCAGGGGACATGTGGGGAAGGGGCAGAGGGAGAGGGAGAGAGAGAATCTTAAGCTGGGCATGGGAGCCTGATCAGCTCTGTCTCAGCATGGTGAGATCATGACCTGAGCCACAATCAAGAGTCAGAGCAGACACTTAACCAAATGAGCCACCCGAGCGCCCCTAGTACATTTAAAATGCTTTGCAAATATTAGGAAATAAAGACTTACAAATGTTACTGCCTTTATATTTGTCAACATTGATTAGCTCCTTTATATAAATTATTATAAATACTTGTTGAGGGGTGCCTGGCTGGCTCAGTCAGTAGAGCATGTGATTCTTTATCTTGGGGTTGTAAGTTCAAGACCCACGTTGGGTGCAGGGATTACTTAAAAAATAAAATCATTTAAAAAATACATACATACATATTTGTTGAATAAGATGTAAGGGGTAAATCAAAATTCTGTTTGTTGCATTTTGAGAAATGGCAGGTGATTCTAATAACTCATCTGGAAGAAAAGGCAAACAAGAAAAGATGAGAAAAATTCCAAAAGCAATTAGCAATGAGAAAGACTTAGATATTAAAAGTTATTAAATAGTTACTGTGGTCAAATATGTGTGGTATTGGCAGAGTAATTGACAGGGTGATTAAGGGAACAGAAATGAAAGTCATAATATTGGAAATTACATATAGGATTATGTAGTTTATCAAAAAAGAAGAAATACAAACCAGTGAAAAGTAATTGGTCTAGTAAACAAATGGTGTTGAGATTATTGCCTGTTGGGGGGAAATATGTGAAGTTTGGTTCCATCCATATGCTAAAGTAAATTTCAAATGAATTAAAGAGTGCAATGGAAAAATAAAATTAGACAAACAAAATAAAAACTAAGGGCACCTATATCAAATCTTTAAAGAGAAAAGATATTTTAAGTATAACAATGATGATAACAATTATCACAAAAGAAAAGATTGATTATGGATCCATAAATATTGACAGTTTCTGTGATGAAAATACTACAAACAAGGCACACACACAAACTAGGAGAAAATATCATCACATCACATAATATGCACAAATGGTTCATATCTGCCATGTGTAAATATTTCCTAGAATCAGTAAGAAGAAACCATGTTCCTCTTCCCAGCTCTCGAAATAAAAGGATCATGAGGAGGTTCTACTTCTGACATGGAACCAGGAGAAAGAAAAGGAAATACAAGATTACATATCAAATACCAAAACACAGACTTTTAAAAGAGTTTGGTCGCAGAGCCTGGGTGGCTCAGTTGGTTGAGCATCTGACTTCGCCTCAGGTCATGATCTCCCAGTTACTGAGTTCAAGCTCTGAGTCAGGCTCTGTGCTGACAGCTCAGTCTGGAACTTGCTTCAGATTCTGTATCTCCCTCTCTCTCTGCCTCTCCCCTGCTTGCGTGTTCTCTCCCTCCCTCTCTCTCTCTCTCTCTCTCTCTCTCTCTCTCTCTAATAAATAAACATTAAAAAAAAAAAGAGTTTGGAAATCTGTCCAGAAGTAGAGATAAGCAAGCCAAACTCCATTTTAACACTGGCATAATAAAAGCACTCACAAGAGATCAGGGAACTCAACATCATGAAGTCAACAAGAATTTCTCCTAAAATGGATGAATAGGCCAAGGTGTGCATATGTGTTTGACATAAAATGTTTAAAAACATATGTGTCCATATGAAACATAATTAGTAACATATTTGGCCAGGATTCTGTTAACCATTCTGTTCATGCTTTTCCAGGATGATAACAGATGTTTACAATAATAGCTAAGGAACTCATGTTCTTGAAATTTCTTTTCTATAATCTTTTATTGATGAAAGTGTCACCACACCAATGCTGTCGAGTGTATTTCTTTCACAAATATCTGTTTGCAAGTGACTCATGCAGGGCACGCAAGGTAATTTTATTAATTGTTCCATTCCCTGACTACACTCGTGTAACAGATATCGAACTACAATTTAATATAGAAGATTCCTTATAGACAATGGCATCAAACAAAGCTACTATTTAATAGAGAAAAGGTAAGAAAATAGTAAGTTTAGCTGATGAAATGAAGTCAAATTTAAAAATGCAAAAAATGAGGGAGGGGTGCCTGGGTGGCATCATTTGGCTAAGCGTCCAACTTTGGCTCAGGTCATGATTTCATGGTTTGTGGGTTTGAGCCCCACATCAGGCTCTGCACCACAGAGCCTGCTTCAGATCCTCTGTCTCCCTCTCTCTCTGCCCCTCCGCAACTCGTTCTTGCGCATGTACTCTCTCTCTTTCCCCGTCCCCCTCTCTTTCTTCCTCTCTTTCTCTCTCTCTCAAAAATAAAAATGTGAACTCTCAAAAATATACTTTAAAAATGTGGAAATTGTAAAATGCCAGGAAAGATCCTGGATCAGCAAAAGTTGAAAAGGACACCAGTATGTTTATTTGTAAAGAGAGAAGAGATGGTGTAAAAAGTTGGATTTTCCGTTTTACCCATCAGGTGGCGCCATGCCGCACCCCGCCTCAGGCACCCTAGCCGGTCAGGAAGGCTGCCGGGAACCGCCGAGACCACTTCCTGTAGCAGCCATCACTGGGTCCATTATTCGTCGGTGTTAGCTTGCGGCCATCAAGAACCTCACTCTTCAGAAAACGTAATCCAGGAGCCCACACAGAAAGCAAGTAAAGTGTACTTGATTGGAAGAGTGATTCCAGTCATTCTTTCTAGAGGTAAATCCATTTATTCGTTTGCTCATTTACTCAGTCAGTAGATATTTATTGAGTGCCTATCATAAATTGGGCCTCATGCTTGGGGCTGAGATACAATAGTGAAGGAGATACATGGACCTTGTTTCTTATGGATGTTATGGTTTCATGGAGGAAACAAACATTACTGAAATGTTGACATTAATGAAATGATCATTGGCTGTGGTAAGTGATCCAAAGGAAAAGTAGAAGGCATATCAGACATTAGGATGAACCAAGGCCGAAAGAGAGCCAATCAAGGTGAACCAAGGCAGAAAGAAAGCATCAGTAGGAACTAAGCTTTGTACAGAATAAGACAGGAATTGTCTAAAATGTTAAAATCTACCCTGTGCGTATCTAGTAAGTTATTAGGAGTATCTGTGGCACCATTTAAAATCAGCTCTGCCATGGTATCCAACAGACAAAATAACTGACAGATGGAAAGTGACCCGTTCATTTCCCGTGAAATGTTATACTTCAGCCAAAGCCTGGGGTGGGTTCCATCCTTTCTCTTCAAAATGCCTTCCCTTCCTCTAGCCTCTCTCCCTCAAAATGCGGTAGTTTCATCAGAGGCCACACAAAACCTTTAACTTCAGTTTCCCAAATATGGTGTTCTTCCTGGCAATTCCCTTCTCATGAAATAGTCAGAAACTCTAGCTCTCTCAAAGCTGATGTTCTAGTTTCTCACTCTGTCACTCAGGGTTCCTCATGACATGCTCTCACTTCCTTTTAGTCCTGCTCTCCAGGGGTCCCTGTGCGAATCCTGTAGGCAAAGAAGTATAATTACCACCCATGGACTAGACATTGCCTGTTTCCCTTTCCTGCCTCCATTCAGTGCCTTTTCCCGATGTCATTCCAGACATCTGAAGTGGCTTTCTCTCTTGTCAAGAAATGATGCTTTCCTTAAAACAAAACCACCAACTTTTTAGGTGTTAAAAGTCCTTTAAAAAACTAAACAAAACATTGGTGGGGTGCCTAGGTGGCTCAGTCAGTTAAGCATCTGATTTAGGCTCAGGTCATGATCTCCCTCAAGCTCAGAGGAGCCTGGAGCCGGCTTCAGATTCTGTGTCAGACTCTCTCTCTGCCCCTCCTCCACTCACATTCTGTCTCTTGCTTTCTCTCAAAACTAAATAAATGTGGGGCGCCTGGGTGGCTCAGTCGGTTAAGCGTCCAGCTTTAGCTCAGGTCATGATCGCACGTTCGTGTGTTCGAGCCCCGTGTCAGGCTCTGTGCTGACGGCTCGGAGCCTGGAGCCTGCTTCAGATTCTATGTCTCCCTCTCTCTCTGCCCCTCCCCGCTCATGCTCTGCCTCTCTCTGTCTCAAAAATAAATAAAACACTAAAAAAAAAAAAAAAAAAAAAAAAAAAAAACCTAAATAAATGTTAAAAAATTAAAAAATAAATAAAAAATAAACATTGATGATACAAACAGTGCTTGTTTCTAACATTTTTGCTTTGCAGAATAAAAAGTTAATAATCCCATGTTGGCTCTTTCATTAAAAACATGTTAGTTAGCATACCAAACTTTCAGATTGTAGAGTTGGAGAAAGTCAGCCCTACAAAGAAGTCTCCCTTTGCAAGTCCTGGCCTGACCTCATTTGAGAGAAAATGGGAGGGCTGTCCTCTTCCTGAGGTTCTGTGAGTTCAAGGGTAGCAAAGAGCCCTTTCTCCTCTCTGTTAAGATTTGCCTTCAGAGTCTGGTTTCCTGTCTGAGGACCTCCGTCTTCGTCTGGCCATTCACTGGACAGATGCGGTCCACCCACAGGGCTGCGGTCTCAGCCTTGCAGGCCTCAATGGAATAACCACATTATAACATGACATGTGGCGTGAAAAGTTATCAGTGTATATAATGGTGATAATGTAGTTTTGAAAGAGCCGAATATGCTGTTTTCTTCTATATTTCCTTATGCTGACCTCCCTCCACCCCCATACTTTCAGAGGTTCCCAGCTGTTCCGGGAAGCTTAGGCATGTTACAGGAGGAATAGAAAGAAAAAGAGAGAGAGAGAAAGAAAGAAAGAGAGAGAGAGAGAGAGAGAGAAGGAGGGAGGAAGGGAGGAAGAAAAAGTTAAGTGTCCATTTCCAAATACAGTTTTTGAATTTTTCAGCCAGATTATCTTAAAAACTAGACTTTGTATAAGAGAAAAGATATTCTAAATTCTCTTGTCTCTCTTGTTAACGTATCAAAAGCCAACTTGATCATAGAGTTTTTAGGTAGGGAAGTCCTAGAGTAAACAGGAAGAGAAAGAGGAATGCCCACCCTGTCAGTTCTAGTGGACTCTCTAGGAAAGAAGGGGAAGAGAGGGAGCATAGGCCTCAGAGGTGAGCCTAATCTCCCTTCTCTTGGTTCCACCCAAAGCAGGGAGGTTTGTGGGTGGGTGGGGAAAGGTTAGGGGTTTCTGAAGACCTCACCTTTGGGACACTGAGGGCACCTGGCCTTGTGGGTTGGTTGGCATCACCCTGGGAGTGGCTACCTCAAGGTGTAATTCAAAGCATAGCATGATTCCACTGGGGGAGAGAAGCAAAATCTGATTTCCTGGACTGCCTCCAGGACCAATGTGGGATAAATTGGACCAAGGAGTACCCATCTGCTCCAGAGAAGAGGCCTGGGAAGTAGCTGGGTCGAGAGCCAGCAGGCCTTCACGCAGAGGCCAAGGAAAAGGTGAATCAGCAGTAAGCCTGGGAGTGGACACCCTAGGCAACAGCCAGATGGAGGATGTGGGGTCTGCAGCAGCAGCCAGTGCAGAGACTGAGTCATCAGGGAGCAGAAGCAGGCCTTCTGAGGCAAGCGGGACCGGACCTTATGTACTGTAGTTACAGCCTCAGCAAGCTCACAGAACTTCCAGGGATGGATTGGATATAACCCAGGAAGCATCCAGACCACCCACCCACAGCAGAAATCAGCAAAGAGGCACAAGATTCTGCATGGGCCTAAAGGTCCTATCTTTTCTCTGTCCCTGCAGGGTCTGTTAGACACAACTCCACCAAAACCCCAGGCACCATCTCCAAGGATACCTAAGCGACTAAGCATGTTTTACCTCCAGAGATGGACCATTTACCTAAAACGTCTGTGTAAACTGTGTGCCAGAATATTTTTCTCTCCCTTCAGTGGTTAGAGGCTCATCAGGAAGACAAGAACTATTTTAGAGACATGAAAATGCTGCATCTTCTCTTGCGCATTTGTGAAGAGGGTGAAAAAAATCTGCAACCCTTCACACACGGGAGTGTCGCCAGCTTTTCCCTTTCCTCCTGCCCGTTGCTAAATGTGGTGCCGCTTAGCTGCTCAGTTCCTCCCATCCACCCACACCCAACTGTGGAGAAGAGCTCGCAGCGTCCACACCAGATCTCTGGGACTTCCACCGCAGAACCAGGGGGATGGGAGAGGGATGGAAGTGGTATAAGCCACGCTGGTAGGTTGCAAGGAGGAAGAATACGAGAGACCATGGAGAGCAGGGGGCATGAGTGTGTTCAGATGCATCATGTAGGAGAAGGAGAAGGAGGGAGAGAATGGTTGGATGGGAAAGCACACTGATTCAAGGGGAAAGAGAGTGAGGAATGGAATGGTTGGATATGACAGAGGAAAGGTATTTTGGCAAAAGCTGCTCTGGATTACATGCTTGGGTCCCATTCATATTCCTTGAGATTTAAAAGTGGAATTCCGGGGCGCCTGGGTGGCTCAGTCGATTAAGCATCTGACTCTTGATTTCAGCTCAGGTCGTGATCTCGTGGATTGTGAGATTCAGCCCGTGATGGGCACTGCGCTGATAGTGTAGAGCTGCTTGGGATTCTCTCTCCCTCTGCCCCTTCCCCTCCCCGCCCACCCCTCAAAATAAATAAATAAATAATTTTTTAAAAAGTAGAATTCCTATCAGGACTTTGCTTTTTTGAGCACCACCTACTCATGAACCTCATGGATTGCAGTTTTTGGCAGGCTTACAAGCACACAGCCCTGCCCTTTTGCAGGAGATGTATTCATATGGTGCAGAGCTTCTCAATGGGGGTTGATCATGCGTCCCAGGGCCACTCAGCAATGTCTGGAGACATTTTTGGTTATCACAACTTGGAGATGCTGTTGGCCAGAAACAATGCTAAACATCTACAATACACAGGACAGTCCCCAAGAGCAGAGAATTACCCAGCCAAAATGTCAGTAGTGCCACAGTTGAGAAGACCTGATATGGAAAATTGGAGGAAGGAGCTGTTGTCCCCTTTCATATTCTCTTCCCAAACACTACATGAAAGACAGCTTTTTTCATTTTATTATTTTTTTAAATTTTTAAAAAATTTTTTAATGTTTGTTTACTTTTGAGGGAGAGAGAGAGAGAAAGAGAGAGAGAGAGTCGTGTGTGAGCAGGGAAGGGGCAGAGAGAGAGGGAGACACAAATCTGAAGCAGGCTCCAGGCTCTGAGCTGTCAGTACAGAGCCTGACATAGGGCTTGAACTCACAGACCACGAGATCATGACCTGAGGTGAAGCTGGACACTGAACCAACTGAGCCACCCAGGTGCCTCAGCCTTTTTCATTTTAAACATTTTATCAAGCTTACAATATTAATTTTTAAAGTTTTTTTCCCCATAATCTCTACACACAATGTGGGGCTCAAACTGGACCCTGAGATTAAGAATCGCATGCTCTACCAACTAAGTTGATCAGGTGCCCCTGTGATATTAATTCCTAAGAAGCACCACATACATACAGTAATACTATCCAAATTACAGATTTTGGGTTTCTAAAAAGGTTTAAGTTAGGTGAATTCCTATTGGTGAATTCCAGACTCTCTGGAAAAATAAATTTGAATGTTTGGAGGTTTCCAGAAAATTCATGAAAAGCCTTGATACATATTTTTATTCTCAACATAAAATACACAAAACTAGACACCAGACAAAACAGCTATTACATTTAAGGTGTGATCAGCAGGAGAACTATTGCTTCTCTCCATCGTTTGTTCACTATTAGAAGATCCTCAGAGGCAATTTCACTAAGGTATTTGTTTTGTGTGGTTGCAGACAGGATATCTACTAAGAAGGATTATTTGGGGTAAGGGTGTCAGGGATGGTGGTATATCTGACCCTCCATCCAAATGCAGTATTAAATGCCTTTTTATTTTGATTCCACTCTTCCTGGCCCCCTTTCCATCAGTCCTTCCTCCATCTCTACACAGGCAGCCATAGCGCACCCTCATAACGATGACCTTACATGGCTGGAAACAGTAACACAGCAAACTAGAGCACTTACATTTTAGTGACCATTTCGACTCAATTATTTCAAATAGATCACCAGCTTATCAAAATTCCAATTTTTTTTTGTGGCTGAATATCCATGTCTTTTCCCTGGGATTCAGTTCTATTGAAGAAGCAGTTTTATGAAATAAATGCCAAAGTCTTCAGTTTGCAACAACTAAAATATTACCCTTATAAATATTTTAAGGGGAGAGGACTTCATTCTCTCATTACATTCCTGATCTTTATTTTATTTTTTTTAATGTTTAATTTTGAGAGAAAGACAGAGAGATGGAGAGCAAGCAGGGGAGGGGTAGAGAGAGAGAAAGAGACACAGAATCTGAAGCAGGTTCCAGGGTCCGACCTGTCAGCACAGAGCCCGACATGGGGCTCGAAGTCACAAATCATGAGATCATGACCTGAGCCCAAGTCAGATGCTTAACTGAATAAGACACCCAGGCACCCCCGATCTCACTCAATTTTAAATTGAAGATGGGAAGCAATGGCCTGGGAGAAAGCTACCAACACCTTTGACCTTGGCAGGATAATTCAGGCATCTGCCCTTCCAGTGGGGTCCACACTGTGAGGGTTGGAATACAGAGCTGGGCTGTCCTTAACCACTACATTTTTGTGTAGGGCCATATCAAGAACTCAGAGACAGGACACAGTGCCAGAGGGAGATTGCCACCAGACCTGATCCTAGCAAAAATGCCACCTAAATAACTGCCTTTAGATACCCCCACCACTTTGGTAGAGACCTGACTCCTTTACCCAGTAGCAGCAAATGGCATGCATGGCCACCAAATGATGAGCAGTGTCTATCAGGTGATTTATGAATGAGCAACTTCAATGATAAGAGATGGTTTCATAGTGTCATCACATAATGTGCAAAAGTCAAACTTCTAACTGCTAGTACCGTGCTTTGGGCTTTATCACTAACTGACAAATGGTTCCTTAAACAAATAGGCATCTTTTTTTTTCCCTCTCTCACCAGAAGCCTGAAGGAATGAAAATCAAAGGGGGTGCAGAGACTCAAAGATTTCAGGGATAACAGTTCACTTGGGCTTTTTGTCACAGTCATAAAACAGCTGTTGCATTTCCAGGCATTAGATCCATGTTCGATGAAAGAAGAAGGCAGGGGGGTCACAGGGAGAAGTGTGACAACATGCTCATCCATTTTTCCACCAAGAAAAGTAAAACTCTTCTGGAAGCACGAAAAGGACTCCCTCTCATGTCTCATTGGGTCATATAACCAACTCTAGCTGCTGGGGTGGCCAGACAAGCAATACTTAGCTTTACTGACCTCCACAGTGGAGACAGCAAAGGAGAAGGGGGTGGGGAGTATCTGATGAGTTAACTATATCATAAAAGTCTCCTGTTTCCAACCGAGCATCTTAAATTAGTTGGAGGCCCAAAGGAAAGAGATGAGAACTAGGGCTAAGAATGGACTTCATGAGAGGTTCTGAGCCCAAGCAGTGCTACTCTGGGGGCTAGCTGGAGAGGTGGCCATTCTTACCAGATTTCCTGACCCCTAGAAGCATTTTATGAGCTCACTGAAAGACAGTGTTCTTGGCTTAGGCCTTGACATTTTCACAGCAGGCACCATAAAGTGACGAAAGTCCCTCAAGCTACTTCCGGGTTAGACCCAGTGACAAAGGGAAGCTAGAGCAGGAAAGGAAAGACATAACAAACCCAGAAACCCCCACTCTACCGATGGTGAGTCTAACTGATCCCTTGGGCACTCTTGGAAATAAGTAATTGGGGAGAAGTTGAATTATTTGGGCAAGTGAAAGATGGAGGCAAGACTAAGAACTTTGAGTTAACCATGTGACTAGGACTTCATGTGTTGCTGCAGGCTGATATGGCTGCTGGTGATTAGATCATAATAGCAAAAGTGAGAACAACTTGCAACTTTGAAATCAAAGTTTTATTGCTCCTACAACTTACAAAAAAAATTGAAGAGGTTTCCATCTAGCCCACTACTAGACGATAGTTTCCAACCTATGAACTAATGCTCTCCTGGCTCTCTCTGCCCCAAATGAGCTGCTTGTTACATACACAGCCCCACCCCAGGAGGAGATTGCAAACCCCGCACCCTGCCTCCTTCCCCTTCTCTTTCCCCGTCTGACTTTTGAGACGTTACCTTTTCTCTGCAGCTAAGCTTTCTGCAAAGCCCAGGCTCAGCCCAGTATGGTTATGTGGTCTACTCTGGTTTCCCTTGTGGGCTTTAGATTCAGAATTTTGAGCTCATTTATTATCAGCTTCTCTGAACATGCTGTCTCTCATTCATTTGCTCATTCATTCATTCATTCATTCATACATTTACTCATCATTCATCAAACATTTAGTAAGTGCCTTCTGTGTTCTTCTGTGTTTTATGTGCACTGCAGAGTCAAAGACAAGTAAAATATTGTCCAATCTGTAAGAATCTTAGACTCTCCTGGCACTTCATAAAACTGAAATCATATGGTATTTGTCATTTTGTAACTGGCTTATTTCACTTAGCATAGTATCCTCAGAGTTCAGCTATAATGTATCGTGTCAGAATTAACCTTCTTTGTAAGGCTGAATAATATTCCATTATATGGATATACCATATTTTGCTTATCCACTCATCTGTGATGGACATTTGGGTTTGTTCCACATCTTGACTGTTGTGAATAATGCTACTATGAGCATGTGCATACAAATTTCTTCAGAATCCCGCTTTCAATTCTTTTGAGTATATATCCAGAAGGGGATTGCTGGATCATGTAGTAATTCTATGTTTAAGACCCATAAGGACTTCTTTTTTTATTGACAAAATAAACTGTAGTTGTTTAAGTCATTTTCGAACAGTTTTTTTGTTACTTGCAGCCCAAATTCCCCTAACTGGTATGATGGAGGAGAGAGTGGGGAGGGAACCTTAGACAAAGGGAGAAGGTGGAGTACAGCAGATCTGGAATGAACTACCTGGCACATTTCGGAAACTGCACAGAGCTCAGCATATCAGCCCATAAGTGGAGGAATGTATCTGTCACATCTGTGACAGAACGCATCCTAGCTGGTTTAAGCCAGAAAGAAATGCCTACTGAGTAACTAGGGGCAGCTGGGTGGCTCAGGAGTCACTTAACCAACTGAGCCACCCAGGTGCCCTTGTGTCCCTCCCATTCTTATGTTGAAGCCCTATACCCCCAACCTGACTATATTTAAGACAGGGTCTTAAAGGAAATAATTAAGGTTAAATGAGATCATAAGAGAGGGGCCCTAATCAGTATAGTGTCCTTGTAAGAAGAAGTACCATAGGGGCATCTGGGTGGCTTAATTGATTGAGCATCTGGCTTCAGCTCAGGTGATGATCTCACTGCTCCTGAGTTTGAACCCCACTTCAGGCTCTGTGCTGACAGCTGGGAGCCTGGAGCTTGCTTCGGATTCTGTCTCCATCTCTCTACCCCTTCCCTACTTGCACTCTCTCTCTCAAATATAAAAATTTTTTAAAAACGTTTAAAAAAACATAAAAAGAAGAAATACTACAGAGGTCATTTCTCCCTCCACGTGAACACATCAAAGAAAGGCCATGTGAGGACACAGCAAGAATAACTGTCTGAAAGCCAGGAAGAGAGCTCTGACCAGAAACTGAATTGACCAGAACCTTGATCTTGGACTTCTAGCCTCCAGAGCTGTGAGAACCTAAATTTAAGCCACCCAGTCTTTAGTAGTTTGTTATTATGGCAGCTCAGGCTGCCCACAGAATTGTAGCACATGTGTCATGTGGTCCCCATCAGTGCCAAGAAACCTCCACCTTGCAACTTCTTCATTCAAGGTTTTTGGGTAAGAAAATGCTGATTTGCATTCTTGAAAGACAACTCTGGTAGCAAAGCAGGGAGCGGTGGGGAGAGGAATAGACAGGAAGTAGACGGCCTACTGAGGTGTCTTTCAGTAAGTCGAGGGAAGAGTGATGAGCAGCTAAGAGTGGCAGTGGGAATGGGGAAGAGGATCCATTTGAAAGACATTAAAGGGGTAGAATCTACAGAGTTTAGTTATTGAACATGAAAGAAAAGGAAGAGGAAAGAATAATGACTCTTCAGTTTCTGGCTTGGGCAGTTGCTGGGGAGTAGGTGAAAATTGCAGTTCATCTAGGTAGAATATGTAGGGGGGAACACACGCGGGGAGAAAAGTAAGCTCACGTTTACAAAATCTCAAGGATCACCTGACAAGATACTTATTAACGATGTGGGAACACAGTGACTTTACAGAGGACAAATGTGGCAGATACCATGCTAACCAAGGAATCAAAATTAATATCACTTATCACCAGTAATGGGACAGATGGTCACATGAGCTTCCTGATAAAGATGTACTGAAAAGAACTGAGCAATGCTTATATAGTTATTCCTGCCCAAAATACATAATACAAATTGAGGAACATTCTGCAATATAGTGGCAGAATATAACTGGCCTGCACAGCTCAAAAATAATAAGCTTGTGAAAGACTGGGAAAAACTGAAGAACTGTTCCAGCTAAAGAAGAGTACAGGATGGATGCTGAGTGCAATAAAGATCATTACTGGGGCAGCCGGTGAGATGTGAACAAAGGATATCGATTAGCTAACAGACAGCTCCAATGTCAATTTACTAAACTTGATAATTGTACTAGTTCTTATAAAGAACTCTTGTTTTGGGGAAATACACACTGATGTATTTAGGAGTAAAGGGGCCATGTATGGTCAATTTTTTAAAAAATAGTTTAATGTATGCTCAATTCTTAATTCTCTTCTGAGAGAGAGAGAGAAAGAGAGAAAAAGGATGGCAAAGCAAAATATTTTTAAATGTTAACATTTGGAGACTTGGGTAAAGGGTGTAATCTAGCCTAAAATTATATTTTACAAAAAGTTTTTAAAAGAATACATTTTGGGGGTTGCCTGGCTGGCTCAGTCAGAGGAGCGTCTGACTCTTGATCTCAGGTTCAAGCCATATGTTGGGTGTAGAGATTACTTAAATAAATAAAACTAAAAAAAAATAAAATAATACATTTTTGGACCTTGCAAATTAGGTGTAGGAACTTGTGATTATTGGGATTCAGTGTATTTTTTAAGTTTATTTATTTATTTTGAGAGAGAAAGAATAGGACAGGGCAGAGAAAGAGAGGAAGAGAGAGAATCCTAAGCAGGCTCCATGCTATCAGCACAGAGCCAGGTGTGGGGCTTGATCTCACAAATGGTGAGATCATGACCTGAGCCAAAATCCAGTCTGACACTTAACTGACTGAGCCATCCAGGCACCCCAGAATTCAGTGTATTTTATGTTGAATAAGGGTTAGCATTCCTCCTCCATTCCTGGAGCGTAAGCTCTTGGCAAATTTGCCTCCTCAGTTCAGGCCATCTAACCTTCACTTTCCTTCCCTGGTGCCTTTGCAGGCCTCACCTGCCTGCCCGGAAGACATCTGCTAGTCCAACCATTACTCTCCGTTCCCCAAGAAAGCCCATCATTCAGCTTTTGAGGACTCATGAACCCTGGAGCTGAGAGTCCCCTGGACCCAGAGCCCTCCTGGAGGGAGCATCCTTCCCCTGCTGTCGGCAGGTGTGATGCCCTTCTGTTCCAGTCTCAGGGTTCCTACTTATCAACTTACCGGTAATTCCTTGTACTGCTTGCTCCTTGACTATCCTCCCTTCAGGAAGTGAGAGAGGGTCTCTGGACACTTCCTTCCAAGAGCTGAAAACCTTCTCCGGCCAGTCCTCTTTCAGGCTCATTTCTTTCTCTTCCAGGGCTAACCTCGCCCTTATCACTTCCCTGGTGGGACAGGACAGTTCTCTAGGTGCCTCCTCAGGTCCTGATCAGAACCCCTTGCAGGATCTGCAAGAGTCTGGGAGACCCGTTCTGTGGGCTAGTCTTACCATCTCCCCATTCTAGTCTGTAACACAAAGAGGGCAGACTAGTCTTCCTGGACTTTTGGATCAGGCTGCATCAATTCAAATCCCAGATACCCTATTTACTAGCTGGCTGACCTGCAGAAGTCTTTTAACCTTTCTGAGCTCAGAAAATACAAATCTATAGGAACAACAACTACAAAACCAACCATAAACAATATCAACCCACATGAAGAGTCTGGCACATGGCACTATTAGTTCCTGTGTTTTGTCAGAGGGTGGAGATACTTTTCAGAGAAGTCCCCTTGGGCTTGCATTGTTGTGTCTCTCTCTTCTTTGATGTTTCCCCACCCCGAGCTTTGCTTCAGGGGGGACTTTGGACCAGCTCTGTAGCCAGCTTCCTCTAGTTCCTTCTAATTTCCTTTCTTCTTCTTCTTCAGAGTTTAGAACACAAAAGTGTCATTTACCCAACCATCATCCCAGTGGGTTCCATGGCACTGGCGAGGGGACTGAAAGGTGACATCATTCTCCAACTGCCATGAGTACAGACAGACAGGTGTCCAGTCCCATCCTGCTTCACTGACCATTGTGTGCCAGTCAGGTGTGAGAGAGAGTTCTTGATCATGGCAGTCTGTAACTACATCTTCAGAGCATGAAAATCAGCTGTGCCATGACCTCAGGTCCTCTAGCTTGATTCTTACCTACCCTGTGGAACATATCTTCAGGGTCCACAGTGAAATGACAAATCTGCCCAGACAAATATAGAAATTTCTCAAGTATGGAGTAGCAGATGAAACTAGTACACAATTGCCCAACTTTTCCAAGTTCTTCTCAGACCCTCTGATTTATCAGTCTAAATTAACAGGAGAAATGCAGTAGAGGTCATGTGGATATGCCACCAAGTTCAAAAAGAAGGAGGCTGAGAGTCTGAGATCAGACTGGCCTAAAGGCATAGACTGTCCCGTGTTCCAAATCAGGCCTTCACTGTCCTCCAGGAGCTAAGCAAATGTGAAAATACTTTTAATGCAGGAGCTAGAGGCTTTAGGATAAAGCTTTGTCCATACTTTTGGACATATCTTTGTTATAGTCTTGTTTGGTCTTAAGGTAAAATGTTAAAGGTATATTTTGAATATTTTGCAAAAGACCCTGAATATTTAAGTTCTCTCCTTAACTTCCACTTGTCCAACTTTATTTTTCTTTAAGTGCTGATTGGATTTAGAGGCTGCTGGTACAGTGCAACTGAGTGTATAATGCTTAATATGCAAATAGCACTCAAATGAAAGGAGTTAGGAAATCAAGTCATGAATGATCAAAAGAACTTGCCTTCCCACCAGTCCACCGGAAGCAGGCCTCATGAGTGTACAGACCTATGAGAATGATCTACATTTAAATATTTAGAAACAAGCACATTTTTCTTCCCCGATTCACCAGAAAGGAGGTAATAACTTAGGACCAGGAGATAACCCTCATATTGCCATGTGATAGGTTGGTGGGTGCTGATTCAAAACAATGCTGTGTAACTGACAAGTTCTGAAATTAGTTTCTAGTTCCAAGACATATTCTTATTAAGAAGCAGTGGAGTTTTCCTACCTCAGCCATCATTAAGCAAGCCAATTTATGGGTGAAAATGACTGAATGGGTTAAAAGCTGGTGAAGAAATAGGAAAAGACATAGCAGTGAATGGTTGCTCATCAGAATGGAGGGGGTAGAGATAGGAGTGACAGCCTTTAAACACATTCATTAATAATTTGAGGAAGGAAGTGAAGCACAAGTTTGTGTATGATGCAATATTGTTCCAGTTACAAAACATCATGAAGAAATGAGAGGAACTCTAGATGAATTTAAAACACAATGTAAGAGCAATAGAGGGAGGGAGATGGAATGGCTTTCTTGTAACTGTACTGTGAATAAATCTTATTAGTCATTGCAAACTTTATTTCCCAAATATTTTACATTAAAGAAACACTGGGGGCACCATGGTGGTTCAGTCAGTTAAGCATCCAACCTCGGCTTGGGTCATAATCTCACCATTCGTGGATTTGAGCCCCGCATGAGGTTCTGTGCCGACTGCTCAGAGCCTGAAGCCAGCTTCAGATTTTGTGTCTCCCTCTCTCTACCCTTCCCTCGCTCGCACTCTGCCTCTTTCTCTCTCAAAAAAATGATAAACATAAAAAATAAAATAAAACATAAAAATAAAAAAATCAAGTGGTCAACAACAACAAAAAAGGAAACACCGACTCTGCTAAAGATTTCTGCAAAGCAGGCCAGTATCAATAAAAGGATGTGAATGTCCTCAAATGTTTACTCAGAATGAGAATAATTAGGAATGATTTCAGATGGAGGAAAAATAGACTTTCTGGGTTTTAGTGAAGCAGTATGATAATTCTGAAATCTGCAGTGGAAGACTGGAGGAAAAAAGTGGAGTTTCACTTCATGTAAAATTTTTTTTCATACCTCTAGTAACAATTTAATAATAGAATTATGGACTTGGAGTTATACTAGTGAAAAAGAAGGGAAGTAAGGAGAATCTGGTACAGATATGGAAATTTTACTTTTTTCAGATATTGATATTTTAAAGAAAGGAACAAACCTTTAAACACTAGCTTTATAGGCTCCTATTAAAGTTTCCTATTCTTGTTTTAATCACTTGGACAGGTATGATAATGAATAATAAATAGAAAACAGAATTTTCAAAACAGGAAAGCTTAAAGTCTGCAGAGTGGAGAAAGTAAGTGAATTAATATGATTCAATCCACTCATTCAACAGATATTGATTAAGGGGGTTAGAAACAATTCTAGAAGAAGAGATAAACAAGTACACAGATATATACTGCTGTGCAGAAAACACTCAAGAGCTTCTGTCTGTGAGAGAGACAGATGAGCCAGGCAGTGTTTGGAAAGGCCTGAGGAAGGTCACTCCTAACAGGCTGGTGGGAGAAGGGGCTCAGTGTGGCCAGAGATACAAGGAGTTAGGGGAGTTAGGTAGGCTGGGTCCAACCTCACCCTTGAACAACTGCCGGAGAAATCTGAACTTTATTTTCTAGCTGTTTATAGCACTCTTCATGACCTGTAGTGTAGCTTGCTTGCTGGCTGAAGGGATGAATGAAGCCATTGATTTTTTTTTTTTTAGCAGACCAAGTGACGAACTCCAATTTTTGCTTCAGGAAGATTAATTTAAGTGGTATGTGTAGGAGGAATGAGAGAGATGGAAGATCTATTATGAGTTCCAGTCAAGAGCATGAGGCAACATTTACTGAGTTAATCCTACTACGTGCCCAGAATTCTACTAGATGCTTCACATACATACTCTCAGTAATTATTTCATCCTGACAGTAAACCTTTGAAAAAGGAAGAATAAGTGAAGCATTCCCATTTTACTGTTAAAAACAGGCTCAGAAAGGTTAAGTAATTTGCTCAATGTCACACATGTAAAAGTGGTAGAACTAGGCTCCAACCCAAGTCTGTCTGCCTCATAAGCGCATGCCTTTATAAAGGAAAACAAAATAAATAAAAAAAAAACCTTATAACATGTTGACACTACTCAGGTGAGGATGGATTTAACTAGTATAATGACAGGGAATGGAAAGAAAAGAGACAGGAGATATTGGCAGAATCAGAAGGATGTTCCTCAGCGACAGATACATGCTAAAAGTCATTCTGCCTAGCTGTCCAGCCTTTGCATAAGTGACTTCTACCCCCACAAATGTGCCTCTCATCCCTCACTTCCAGTTCACCCCCCCACCCCCCCCACCCTCCCCCAGTGCATGTGCCAGGAAGGCCTTCCCTGACCCTCCAGTTTCCTCATCTTAGTTCTTTTCTCCAGGCCCTCAGTCCTCTTCTGTTGTCTCTCCCAGACTGAGCTGCTGGAGGGCTGGGACTCTGAAGCTATCATTATGTCTGACCCTCAAAAAATACTTGTTGACAGGCTGAATGATTCCTATTGTTGCCCTAGAAAGGAACTACCCTGCCCTGTTAAGTCACAGTTTCTTTCTTCCTAGGGCAGTGCAGTTAACAACCTCAAGACCAGGAAATCATCTTCCTCATCTCATACCAAGGTATTATTCATGCAGTGTACTCACTGTAAGAGTTCCCTTGAAATAAAGCTAACTAGTCAAAGATTTACTAATGTCCTATGTCAATCAGCTTTTTAGCAAGCCCATTTAGGGAGGTGTGAAGGGATGGGGTTTCCCAAACACAAAAGTGGTGGTAAAAGCTTCAGAATTTTTCTGTGGGAGGATCTCCCGCGCTGCTCTTATTTTGTAACTAGGGGCTATGGTCTTTTTTTTTTTAATCAGCTTTTGCAGAGCAGTGTTTTTACTTAAAAGTAAAGATTTATGTGTGTGGTGGTGTGGCTTGTGGGTAAGGGGGCATGTGGATGTTATTGGGGGAATACACCTCTTGGCTCTTTTTGAATAAGGTAGTTTTGAGGTCCTCCCAACCGTCAAATTCCTTTCTGTTTTCTTTCCACAGGGAGTTCCCGTGAGCTTTAGCAGCTGTGCAAGTCCGCTCGTGGTGGGGAGCCTAATTCCCAGAAGGATTTGGGGATCTCGAGAGGGCCGGGGTTTTCTCTCAGTGGGGTTTCAAAGCTGCTCAGAGCCACAACTAGGAACCACACTTGTCTAGCGCCTGGGCTTTTCTGGAGGAAAGAGCAGGCAAGCCAGGAGTTCGGTTCGCGCCAGGGCGGCCCGGGTTCGGGGCAGGCGTGGAGGGGCGCCGGCAGCGACCGCGGGAACCG
>NC_043704.1:119443458-119534084 GCF_006229205.1 Suricata suricatta | reverse complement strand
CCGGCGCCGGCGTGAGGGGCTCGGCTTTGGGGCGCGGCCTGGACGTGGGGACGCCCCGGCCCGGAACGCGGGCCGGGGGCTTGAGGAGTTTCCGGCCGCCCAGGGACGCAGGCCTCCAGGCGGTGCGGGCGGCGGGGAGCGGCCGGGCGCTGGGAGCCGAGCAGTAATTACGGGAGGCGCGGCGGGAGGAGGAGGAGGAGGAGGAGGAGGAGGAGGAGGGCGGGGAAGTGGGGCTGGCCCGAGGGGAGGGGGCTGCTGGCTTCCTGGGCTCTGGAGCCTTTGCGAGGTTGAAAAAGGCGCCCTGAGCTGGAGGAAACAGGCCGCCCTGGGACTTGGGTGACCGCGGCTCCGGGTGTTCGCGAATGAGCGCGCCGGGAGGGGCCCGGGCCGGACACCTGTACTCGCCCCACCTCGCTGCGGCGGGGACTTGGATCGAGAGACAGCGTGACTGACAGGGACTTAAGACAGGATGTAGTGGCTTCCTGTGAGCAGGTCTCAAAACAGTCATCCAGCCCGCACTTAACCCACTTAATTCCTTTCCTTTAATTGTTACTTTTGTGAGCGAGCCACACTAGTTGACTTAATAAAAAATTTTTGCTCAGAGGCTCTAAGCGTTACTATAGACCATTTGTATTCAGACATTTGGACATTTATTTTTAAAAAGTGACTGTGGCGTCGATTGCCAATTTTTTCACAGTAGCTTATTCAGAGGAAACGCCTTTTTTCTATTTGTAAGATCTATCAATAAAACTTATTTTTGCTTTTGTCAAAAATCAACTTTATTTTTGTTATTAAGTATTCTTAGATTGGAAACATGCTTCATGTTTTATGTAAATAGCCCTTAGTTCTGAGGAATACTTTTTACTTTGTAAGAAGAAAATTGAATAAATAACAATACTCTTTGTTGCACGGGATGTGACATTTCCTTCTTCCTGGACAGTGATAGTATTAATTGAGCTTGGATTTTCCCCTTTTTTCAAATTGCTCCTCTTTTCAAGTACTGGGATTTTATTAAATCTTGGAGGCAGACATGTTAAATTTTCTCAGCTTTTGGTTCCCAGAAGTAACCCTGGGTAACTTGAGATCTTGGGTACAGTTCTTAAAAACTAGAAAATGACATCAGAGAAATAGATCTTGTCTATATCTAAGTTCCCAGTATTAAAATTACTTCCTAGATATAAAGTCTTTCCAAAATAGATTGTCTTATACTTAATATTCACATACATTTGATTTTAACATTTTGGAAAACTAAATGGGATAGAGTACCCCCGTTGATCTAATTTTCCAACTTTTACCACTTTTACATTTTAGTGTCCCTTGGTGCTAAGCACTGTCCATTCCAGCCTCACTGATTTACATAGCTGCAGGCTATACCATGGAAATATCTATACACTCCTTGGAATTGAGAGTTAGGGTTGGGCTGTTTCCAGAAGGACTTATCTGCCCTGCACTTTCAGCTATCACAGCAGCGGGAGATATCACTGTGAGTGAAACTTGGACCTACAAATATAAAATTACAGCTTTGTTTCTGTGGCTTAGAGCAACCCCACTACCCAGATTTGAAGATTGGCCAACTGGGAGTGACATTAGCCATAATGGAAATATTGTAACTGTTATCTCAGTGTCTTGCAAAATTTTGGAATTGCTTGGTGTATAGCTCAGGTCACTGTCTGCTTTTCAGAAAAAATGTATTAGGATACTTATATATGAAGCTTCTCCCCACCTCCCTTTCCCATTTTTGCCCTTTTAAAGACTGGTATAATCCAGAGTTGGTTGACTTTCAGAACCCTGTGAAGAGATGCTGTTTTCTAGGTCCCTGAAACTGACGTGTGGGTTTTACAGAGTGGGGGGTGGGGGGCTAGAGGAATTATTAGCAGGTGCTACAGTCACAGGGATGGGATGGTGGTACATCTTGACAGTGAAACTACAAAGCACCTTGGGGGTGTAGGTAACATGTCAGCTTTTCCTTTTCACTGAGCTGGGAGACCTCAAAGGAAAGCCTGATAGTGCCCACTAGACTGGAGATGTGCTGCCAAATTCCAGATTGCTGTTTAAGAGCCTCTGATCTGGAGAATTAGAGCTCCATGGGCTCAAAGTGGGACTCAAAGGAATATCCTTTCTCCTAGACCTAAGTAGGACCCTTCAACTCTAAATCCTTGCAACAAAAAGTGAGGGTGAATTGGTTTATATATCTTTCTTGTCCTTTTTTTAAAAGTTGATTTATTGCTATTTATTTTGAGAGAGACAGAGAGGGAGGGGCAGAGAGAAAGGGAGAGAGAATCCCAAGTAGGCTCTGCTCTGTCGGCACAGAGGTGGATGCAGGGCTCAATCTCATGAATCGTGAGACCATGGCCTGAGCCAAAATGAAGAGTCAGATGCTTAACCAACTATGCCACTCAGGTGCCCTGATTTATATGTCTTTAAAGTTCTGGAGATAATAGTCTACAGTTTCATATAAGGATTTTATTCTAATATTTGTTAACTTTTCCATATCCTTCACAAAGTGAAATAACCACATCTACATATTGGAAACCCATTTTGTGGTCAGTTTCAGTCAGCTAACATTAGCAAATCTAGTGTTGCTAATAATATTTTGTTTTATGTGCTGATCCCCAATTCCCTGAGGTCATGTTAGTGCCCTTGGAAGCCATGGCAGTCCAAATGGTCAACTTCCTTAATATTCACTAGTCAGGCATGATTGTTGGAAGTCCTGGAGCTGTCATATGAACCCTTGATAAAGGAAATTCACGTAGTACAGACTCCATCCTTTGGTATAAACTGCCATGCAGTGAGTGGCAGGTATGCTTAGTATATCTGAAGCACTTTTGCATTGTACCCCGCCCCCAACAAACAAAATTACCCTATACACAAGAAAGAGGAGGATTGGAACTTTCTTCTTAATTTATAGTTTTTGTGTGTTTTTTTTTTAATTTATTTTTTTTTATAAAGTTTTGTTTTTGAGAGAGAGAACGAGTGAGCAGGGCAGGAGCAGAGAGAGAATCCCAAGAAAGCTCTTGAGTTGTCAGCCTGGAGCCCAACTCAGGGCTCGATCCCATGAACCATGAGATCACTACCTGAGACAAAATCAAGAGTTCAACACTTAACCAACTGAGCCACCCACCCAGGTGTCCCTGGAGTTTTCTTTACACTTTCAGGCTTCTTGCTATTACTTCACGATGTCTTCCTTTTTGGTTACACTTTTTGTAAGTTCTCATCCAATTAAATCAGCTTGTAATCGGAATGTAAACATGTTAATGAAAGAGCCCATGCCACCTTGATCATGGGTTTACCTGCTCTAGGGGTACCAGATTGATAAGAGAGCCAAAGCTTACTT
This sequence comes from Suricata suricatta, assembly GCF_006229205.1. NCBI lineage: Eukaryota > Metazoa > Chordata > Mammalia > Carnivora > Herpestidae > Suricata > Suricata suricatta. Next base: position 119,530,750 of record NC_043704.1, on the reverse strand, counting down.
ACGATTTGTGTGAATATTGAGATGTGCAGTACAGTGCCAGATCTGTAGAACCATGATGTGTCCCTGAACTCACTTGGTCTCCCTGGTAACTCCAAACGAAGAATGATGTAGGACTCTTTGACAAAGTAGAATCTGTGGCATCTGGTTAAGTGCTTGAGTTTAGAGGCTTGTCCAGGTTAGTCTTAATTTGAATCTTAATTTCCAACTTTTGTTAATCCTTTTGTGCCTTTATATTCTTGTGTGTATAATGGGTATAATAAAAACACCTATTGCACAAGACTGATTAGAGGGTTACGTAAATCTCCTTCTCCAGTCATTTCCTCCCTCCCCTCAGGAGCTCTGTCAGACCTGGACCATCTTGGGAAGGAGTAAAGATAAAAATTAGTCCTTATCTGATATTCTTATCAACACTTAGCATTTTCTGTACAAAGCTGATTAAAATCAGAGGACATGTGCTGTGTTCTCTTTCACACATTGATTATTATGTGACGTTAGGCAGCTCACTTAACCTTTAAGCATATCATCCTCATCTTTAAAATGGGAATGATGCTTCATCACTAGCCATTTTGTACATGTTGTTCCCTGTGCCTAGAAGTGTTTTTCTCCTTTCCTCCACCCCATATTTGTCAGGGAACTTCTACGCATCCTTCAAAACCCTGCTCCAAGTGATCTCCTGACCAAAGCCTTGTTTGGGTCACCCTCCCTCCCCTGGAGAGAAGGTGTTGGGCCCTTGTACTGGTTGGGGATTGTAATTCCTTGTCCATTTTCTTATTCTAGTACATTTTGTAGAAATTGTTTATTTGTTTTTCCCATTAGACTGAGAACTCTTCCAGTATAGAATTCATTCTTCATTTTTTAAAAAACTATCCCACTGTCAGCATAATAGGCCTTTAGAAAATGCCCTACTTCTCACCATGTTATTCTGAGGAGGATTTGAGATACTGGATATGAAACTGTCTTGTAAATTTTACACATAAACTAGAAGATGATAGTATTATTAAAAGAAAATTACATGGGTCTGTGACAGGAAGTTCATCCCTTTCAGAATCACAGTGCCAACCAAGCTTATGTTTGATCCGAAGCCAAAGTTGCCTCATTAGGAAAAGGATTACATTTTTGTAAATGCTGAGTGCCTATTATTAGGAGATTTGAATATTGTTACTTGACTATACTCCATGAATATTGTTACTAATTGGTCCTGAGCCTGGAAAAGAAAAATCTCCTAATCATACTTTATACAGTGGATGTTTTTATTTGTTGTAGAAGGTTTGCATTTTTTGGTAGTAAGGTATTTTATTGATCATGCAGTAGAATTGAGAGGGAGAGGTTAAAAAGAGTTTATTCATGCTAAGAATTTATTATTAACAGATATTTCAAGTGAGATGAATTATTTAGTAAGTTAACAGAGGGAAAGATTACTAAAAGGTTTGTTCATACTATGAATTCATTGTTAAAAATTTGAAATGAGATGATGAGGTATTTAGGATCGAGGAAGAATCCATCTTTCAGATGGATAGAAATGAGAGAAAAGGGTTCTTTGTAAAAGTTCACAGAGCAGTTTGCTAATCATTTGCTCTGAGGAAGACAGGAGGTAAACCTCAGTGAGTTCATAGAGTTTTTGTTGTTGTTGTTTTTTAACTTAGAAGTCTTTGAATAGCCTCTAAGAGACTGTGGAACTAATGTAGCTGAAATAAAAATATCATTTTATCCTTTTATCTTAGATACCAATTCTGTCTCCTTTTTAATGTGCTTTATGAAATTATTTGACAGTAATATCACATTACATGTTTTATGAAGTTCTATATGCTCTTTTGAGAGCTGCTAACAGTTTTGTTGTGTAGTCATCAATTAATGTAAATTAAGACAGTTTTTATGATATGTCTTTGGTTTTGTATGTTATTTCAGTCATCAAAAATCACTAGCTAAAATAATATGGTTTATAACATCATACCAGTGTACCTGCAAACATCAATGAACAGTAATTGACAAATTTGTTATTGTGAGCGTGGCTCTAAGAATATCATTAATGACAGAATAATTGGACAAATTCTTTGACTTTGCCAACTCCTTTTTCACTTGTAAAATGAGAGGTTTTTATGTGGTCTTTAACATTCCTTCTAGCACTAAGTCTTTGTTGCTTTTTATTTTTTTATTTAAAAAAATTTTTTTAATGTTTTATTTATTTTTGATACAGAGAGAGACAGAGCATGAGAGGGGGAGGGGCAGAGAGAGAAGGAGACACAGAACTGGAAGCAGGCTCCAGGCTCTGAGCTAGCTGTCAGCACAGAGCCTGATGTGGGGCTGGAACCCATGAACGAGAGATCTGACCTGAGCCGAAGTCGGAGGCTTAACCGACTGAGCCACCCAGGCGCTTCCTTTGTTGCTTTTTAAATTGAACCATTTGCTTTAAGATACTATATCAGATGCTTTTATTTTAATGTTTAATTGTCTTTCACTACCTATTTTGCATAAGATGCACTGTTTGAAACATTTTTCTAAGATTTACTGGATAAGATTATTTGAATCTTTTTTTTAATGTTTTTTAATTTATTTTTGAGAGACGGAGACAGCGTGAGCAGGAGAGAGTCAGGGGAGAGTCACAGAATCCGAAGCAGGCTCCAGGCTCTGAGCTAGCTGTCAGCACAGAGCCCGAGCGGGGCTTGAACCCACGAACCATAAGATCATGACCTGAACCAAAGCCAGCTGCTTAACCAACTGAGCTACCCAGGGGCCCTATTTGAATCCTTTTAAAAAAATTTTTATATATAGAGAGAGTGCACAAATGGGGAGGAGATAGGCAGAAAGAAAGGAAAGAATAGTAAGCAGGCTCAATGCTCAGCATAATACTGTTACTAATTGGTCCTGAGCCTGGAAAAGAAAAATCTCACAATCATACTTTATGTAGTAAATGTGTTTATTTGTTGTGGAAGGTTTGAATTTTTTGGTAGTAAAACTTCAATTTTTGATGGGGCTCAATCCCATAACCTTGGAATCAAGAGTGGGACACTCAAATGACTGAGCCACCCAGGTGCTCTGAAAAAACTTTTTTTTTTTTTTTTTTTAAAGATTCATACAATCTTGGGGCTCCCGGGTGGCTCAGTTGGTTGGGCAGCAAACTTCGGCTCAGGTGATGATCTCATGGTTCGTGAGTTCTAGCCCTACATCAGGCTCACTGCAGAGTCTGCTTTGAATCCTCTCTCCTTCCCCCGCCCCTCCCCCGCTCATGCTTTCTCTCAAAAATAAACATTTAGATAAGCAAAACTTAAAGAAATGATTCAAACTACCTTGAGGTGCCACGATCCCAGGGTCATGGGATCCATGCTGAGCACAGAGCCTGCTTAAGACTGTCTCCCTCTCTACCCTCCCCCTACCTCATGCACCCTTGCACGCTCTCTCTCAAATAAAAAGTAATAATAAATAAAAAGTTTTTTTTCTGTGACTGTTAATTCATTTAGTAGTATATAATATCTGAATGTACATTAGGTCATTAGCCCCCTGGAGTGTGGATTAAGCCTAGGCTCTGAATGGGATGAAAAAGCCCTTACTAGTTTATCCTACAGTCTGTACTACACAATGGTTGTTTTTAGGTACCTGTTTTCTTAGAGAATTATAGAAGCTTAGAGCTGGAATGTAGGGAACATATTACGTTCCCTCATTTTACAAACGAAGAACTTGACACTCATATACTCCGGGTGTTACACAGTTAATGCCTATGCCTGTTTGGCACTAGTCCATTACTATCAAGGTTCTTTTTGAAATGCTAGGTAGAATGAATTCATCATAGTATGAATGTTGTGAATGAACTGCATTTAATAGATGAGGATTACACTGCTTATCTAGTAATATATCCAGAAGTAGTAATATTTTCACTGTGGCATCTGTACACTCTCATCTGTTCTTTCCTGAGAACTTTGTGATGTGATTAGGATTAGTGGTGAAACTATGCTTGTGACCTAGATGGAGATTGAGCCTGGATGTTTACCTCTTTGTGTCATGTTGTAACTCAGCTGGTTTCTGCCCATCAGTGTCACCTGTGAACTTAAAAAAATTCTGATGCCCAGGCTCTACTCCAGACCTACTGAATCAGAATTTCTGGGGTGGTACTTGGACATTTCTGAGTTTGAAATGTTCCTTAGGGAGTGATAATGGGCCGCTGGGATGGTGAACCTCTGCTTTTGCCAGTTGAACAGACAAGCCACAGACTACCTGAGTGTTAGAACCCTGCTGTGCATGACCATTTAAAGGGCACCAACAGAAAGCTTGGTGTGATCACAGGGAGGTTTTAATTAGTTTGGTTATTTTTTAAAAAGATGCATTTATTTGTTTGATTAGATAATACAGATACGTGATACAAACTGAAAAGGTACAAAGGGGTATCCATTGAAAAGGAAGTTCTCTGCCTTCTGTTGCCCCTCGCACTTCCCTCTCCAGAAGCAAGCATTACCGGTTTCTTGTGTTGCTTACAGAGATTTTAAGTATTTAGAAACATAGATGTATGAGTATTAATCTCCCTAGCATACAAGTTGTAGCAAAATATATACATTGTTTGTATCTTGCTTTTTTATATTTTACACTTGACATAGTAGGTTTAAGATTTGTCATATCCATATGTGTAGGGAGCTGCCTCTTTTATTTAACAGCTGCATAATATTACATCATCTGGATATACCACAGTTTATTTAACGATTCCCCTATTGACGGATATGTAGGTTGTTTTCCAATCTTTGCTATTACAAAGAATACTGCAGTAAATAACTGTAGTTAGGTCATTTTAAATATGAGTACATGTGTCTGTGGGATATAAATTCCTAGATGTTAAATTGATGAATTGGGGGTTGCCTGGATGACTCAGTCACTTAAGCCTCTGGCTTCTATTCAGGTCATGATGTCATGGTTCATGAGTTAAAGCCCTGCATCAGGCTTTCTACTGTCAGCACAGAGCCCGCTTTAGATCCTCCATCTGTCTGTCTGTCTGTCTCTCTCCCCCCCGCCCCTCCCCACTCAACAATAATGAATGAATGAATGGATTGGTATATGCATTTTTATTTTGGAAAGACAATGCCACATTGCTTGCCACGGGAACTACAGCAATTTATGCTCCCACTAGCAATGACTGAATGCCTATTTCTTTATTCACATAGTGTATATTTAAAAACTTCTTGATCTTCACTGGTCTCTTAAGATGGAAAGGAACATCTGATTTGTAGTTTTAATTTGCACCTCATCTAAATGAGGTTGAGGATCTCTTCATATTTTTAAGAGCTTTAAATATATATTTTTTTTTTTTAGAGAAAGAGCAAGCATGCACGAGCAGTGGGAGAAGGGCTGAGGGAGAGAGAGAGTGTGAGAGAGAATCTTAAGTAGGCCCCTTGCCCAGTATGGATATGGGGCTTGATCCCATAACCCTGAGATCATGACCTGAGTCAAAATCAAGATCTACATGCTCAACTGACTTGGGCCACCCTGGTGCACCCCCCCCTTTTTTTTTTAAAAAGAGAGAGCATGCATGAATGGTAGGTGGTGAGGAGAGAGAGAGAGAGAATCTTTTTTTAATTTTTGTAAATGTTTATTCTTAGAGAGAGCATGAGCAGGGGAGGGGCAGAGAGAGGGAGACACAGAATCTGAAGCAGGCTCTAGGCTCTGAGCTGTTAGCACAGAGCCCAGTGCAGGGCTCCAACTCACGAACCACTAGATTATGACCTTAGCTGAAGTCGGAAGCTTAACCAACTGAGTGACCCAGGCGCAGAGAATCTTAAGCAGACTCCATGCCCAGTGCAGAACCCGGTGACACAGGGCTCAATCTCACAACCCTGAGATCATGACCTGGGCCAAAATCATGAGTTGGACACATAACTGGCCAAGCCACCCAGGTGCCCCATTAAGAGCCATTTTTATTTCCCTTTTTTGGTGAACTTGTTTTTTGTTTGTCCTTTTTTTTTCTCTTAAACTGGATTATCAGTCGTCCTACTGATTTGCAGGAATGCTGTGTGCAGTAAGGGAAAGATGTTTAAAAATTTAGATGCTTTGGCTGATGCCTGCATTTATTCTTGAGAAGTTGATTGTGGGATCCATTGAGGGCAGTTAGTTGTTGGTTTCATGTACTTATATAAATTTCTAACATAAGAGAGATGGAAAAATAACATTTTGAGGAAGAGTAAGTAAAGATTTATGAACAAGAATTAAGAGACAACTAATAGATTGGGAGAAGATATTTGCAGGAAATCCTACAGACAAAAAGAAAACACTAATAGAGCACTTATTCTGTGTCAGGTACTATTTTAAAGCCCTTTAAAAAGCATATCAAATAATTTAGTCCATATGGTAACTCTATAACTTTCATTATTCACATTTTACAGATGAGGAAAACTGAGGTATAGAATAACTAAACTAAGTAACTTAACGAAGATCAGACAGCTAGTGAGTGGGAAGCTGTCGTTCAAACTGAGCAGGCTGGCCCTAGAATCCATCCTGTTGCCCCATCCCTACTCTGCTCTACTGCCTTTCTGTTTGTTAGTATCCAGAATATTTAAAAAGTTTGTATGGATCTTAAAAAGAGAAAGGACATTAGAAAAATAAAAGATTTTATTAGACATTTTACAGAAAGATTTTTTTTTAAAAGCCAGTAAATGTCATACTGGTAAGATTTAACAAAAATTAATTGGGAAAATGCAAAATTTTAAAAGCCATCAATTTGTGAAAACAAAAGCTTGTTAATTTCAGTATTTGGTAGGGGCTTAGGGAAATAGGTAACTTTCCTCACTGTTGCTGTGAATTTAAATGTGTACAGTAATGTTGGAGAGCATTTTGGCAATATCTGTTAAAAATCTAAATGTAGGGGCGCCTGAGTGGCTCAGTTGGTTGAGCATCTGGCTTCGCTTCGGCCCAGGTCATGATCTCAGGGTTCATGGGTTCGAGCCCCGCGTCAGGCTCTGTGCTGACAGCTAGCTCAGAACCTGGAGCTTGCTTCCGGTTCTGTGTCTCCTCCTCTCTCTGCCCCTCTTGCTCTCATGCTCTGTCTCTCTCTGTATCAAAAATAAATAAAACATTAAAAAATTTTTTTAAAATCTAAATATATATTTCCTATGTATTTCTACTGCGTATCTACCCTACAGGAACACTTGGACATTTGTAAAAGAGACACTTACGGAGGCATTTCAAGTTGCCATGTTGGTAAAACAAAACTATTAGAGACAACTTAAGTGTCCATTGTAGGAAAATGGCTAAATAAAATGTTAATATACATATTCCAGAGCAGCTAAAAAGAATGAAGTATTTCTAGAGAATGAAAGTAAAGAAGTCAGGACATATTGTTGAGTAAAAAGGCAAGTTGTTAAAATGATGTGTGTTTTTTCTATGTAGATATGGGAAAATGCACAGAAAGAGGTTTGCAAGGATGTACAACATTGGTTGTGTCAGTGGTGGACAAAAGGGATAGGCTTTACTTATAATGGTTTAATTTTATACATAAAATTTTGTGTATTTATATACTAGTTGTGTTATGAAAAATGACTTTGTATAAAAGAATTTGATCAAAATATTAGTCCTCGGCTGCTAGAGCCTGTCTTGCTCTACTGTTGAAGACTACTCTATCTACAAAAATAAGGGTAGCAAAGGGTTAGGCTTGGCAACATTTTGAGTGCACTTACAAGTAAAGTCAACTTTTCTGTCAAGTTTTTTGGTAACTTTTAATTTTTATATAATTTCAAATAAAAATTTATAGGAGCAATGTAGTGAATTCCCATATACTTTGCTTGTTTTCACCAATGTTTGTGTGAACTTTTAAAAAAATTCTGTATTTTGTTTTAGAGAAGTGAGGTAAAAAGAATAATTTTCATCCTTTAAAATTTAAAAACAGTTGTGTGAGTAGTGGAGAACCTCTTAGTTTTGAATTTGAACAGTTTCGTACACAGCTTTCTTAGTGGGTAGAGGAAAGTGAACTAATGTTTTTTGAGTATATTTACTCTTCCAGGTACTATGTTAGTATACTTGCAAATTATTTCATCTAATTCAAATTCATGAAAAAGATTGTATGCTGACAAGGTTGTATATGCTTAGGGTTTAAAGAGGCAGAGCCAGGTTTTCCGAAGGTCTGTAAGTTACCAAAGTTGCTGTCCATTTGTCTACCAATTTGCCTGTCAGCTGGTATATTGGAAAGAACCGATGAGTATATTTCTGTTGTCAAGAAGTTGATAATTATCCCTAAATTGGTTTTGGTCTAATGTAATGGATATTCAATAAAATTAGAATGTTGGAATGCTATAAAAAAATTTCCCTTTATTACTCTTTAGGGGTTTTACAACAAAAAAATGTTAACTCTTCTGTCTGCCTGACAATGTTCATATGCTTTTGTCTCTGCTTGTAAATGGTTCTCCTAGAACCACACACACACCCCTACTTGTACATTTGTAGGTGCAGCTTATTTATATATATATATATATATATTTTTTTTTTTAAGTACTAGATCATAATGAGCCCCATTTTGGTCCCCAGGATGCCATTACCAGAAATAGCTACCATTAGGAGACTTGTTCAACTTTATGTAGCTTTAGGAACTATTGGCCTATCCTAGGAGAGGTTCCTACCATATGTGCTTCAGGGTTTGGTTTGCTTCAGAAAGGGGCTATATGGAGCGTAGGAATCAGCACACGTTCAGAAGTGAAACCGAAGTGGGCAAGACAAACCACAGGAAGATCCTGTCCGCAGCTTGGTGACGTATTTGTAGAACCCATAGACACTTCCTGGCAATACCTTGCGAAACTTGCCTTTTTATGTATAGTAGTTTCCTAACTTCTTGTTCTGGACTAAGCTTCAGTGAGAGGTGATTAATATGATAGTGAGATAGATAACTGGATGGTAATTATCATGCACATGACTTGTGTAAAACAAGAGGCCCCTAATTATATTCTGTAGATTTTCCTACTGAGGAGTTACATCTTACCTGCTAGAACATTTTTGAGGAGTTGCCCTGGAGTTTATGCTTTAACTTTGACTTTCTGCCTTCTCAAGAATTGTACTTACATATTGTTGGTGTTTTTTGGCTGCAAAACTGTACTTTGCTCATGGAGTCTAGGCTAACACTCGTGGAGTCCTGGAGTCCTTTGCTCACTCAGTTGCTTGCTCAGAGGTACGCCGATGATTACACAGTAACTTATTTTCAGGATGGAATAAGAGTGCAGTGTTAAACTATTATTCCGGATTTCTTTAACTTTCCAGGTTCCGTGTTAACATTATAGTGTCTATTCTTAATCAGAGCAGATTTCTGTTAGGAATTATGTTGATTTTTTTAAGATTATCAGTTAAATGAGATAATACAATCTCAGGTTCTATATTTTAAAGATAATTTATTATTTACTGAGTGAGAAAAATTGCTTGACACTCCAGTTTTTTGATAATGTTAATTTATGCATCGAAAAACCCTACCCTACTTAGTAATAGATATTCCAGCAGTCATCATTGCTTGTTAGTACCCTTTCTCAACCTGTGCCTGAATAATATCACAAATGTATAACTTTCCAGTGGTGCTTACAAGGTGACAGACAACTAAGGAGGGAAATAGATATATTAACTTTCCTCAGCAGTTTTTAGGCACCTCCCCCACTTTTGTTATACACCTAGGGCAATCTTGCATACTTTGAAGAGGGTGAGTAAGAGACTCTTTGGAAGGTCATGTGTGATTGTGGCAGTTCTCCTGTAAGAGTTCTTTGTCCTAGGGGCGCCGGGGTGGCTCAGTTGGTTAAGCGTCCGACTTCAGCTCAGGTCATGATCTCATGGTTCGTGGGTTCGGGCCGCGCATGGGGCTCTGTGCTGACAGCTAGCTCAGAGCCTGGAGCCTGCTTCAGATTCTGTGTCTCCCTCTCTCTCTACCCCTCCCCTGCTCATGCCGTCTGTCTGTCTCTCTCTCTCAGAAGTAAATAAAACATTTTTAAAAATTTAAAAAAAAGAGTTATTTGTCCTATACAAAGTATTTATTAGGTATACAGAAAGCAAATAAATGAATGATAAATGGTAACATGGCATGTTGAAAGCATTGTTTTCTGTTACTTTTCTTGTAATCACCTAACCTGTCTGAGCCTCAGTTTCCTCTTCTATAAATTGGAAATCATAGTTGTGCTAATCTTTCAAAAAGTCTGTGTAAAGATTGGGTGACTTGGTGTGTCGCCTGGCACACTGTGTGGCTAACTGTGGGTATAACATAAACAATAGTGGTTCTTGGTAAAGTGTATTTTCATGGTTTTGTTGATAGACAGTTTATGTATACCTTTTATTTTATTGCAAAAATTAAAAGTGAACTTTACAAGAAAATTTGAAAGACCTTATGATACATTAACATATAGGATTGTCTTATTGCATATAATTAAGTGGCATAACACATTTTAATTTTACACTAAACTTGTCAGCAGTGAGGCTGTGTAATTTTAATGCCCATTTGATTCATTCTTCACTTTTCTTTGTTGTGAATATAATGAAAAAGTTTGCATGTTTTTATCTTTTCCCCATCTAAAGTTCTAGTCCTCTGTTCAGCTTGCTATTCTCATTAGAACATCGTATCCTGACTCGCTCAGGCCAAATTCTGTGAATTATATCTCTGTAGTATTTCTTCCAGTTTTCTTTTCCTCCCATTGCTCTTTTAGCACCTTGGTTTAGGCCCTCTAACTGTCAGAGTAATTTTCCTGAAGCATAAATCCGACCACACAGAAACGTTTAGTGATTGTTGTTGCCTACTGAAGGGAGTTAAAACTTTTTAGCTTGGCTTTTCAGATTCTGTTGATTCCACCTTTTCTTTACAATCTTATCTCTTATTCCCTTTTCATCTCCCTTTATGCTTTAGCACCTTTGTGCTATTCACCGCCCCCTTCTTGTTCCCCCCTTCAGAACTCGTTTACATTGTGTCTTACTCCTGGAATGTTTTCCCTCCACCCCCAGTATCTGTATTTTGGGAGAAAAAAAAAAAACACTTGTAAGAAGTTACTGTAAAGATTGTGAGGTAATTTATATGAAGGCCCTTAAAAAGCATCTGCTATGTGTAATGTATATATTAATTTATTCAGTAAATGGTAGCTACCATTATGACTTAGTTTTCCTTTCACCCCAAATAATCTTTATTTTAGGATCATCTTGTTTAGGATCCTGGCCCTTTGCAATTTCTCTTAGGGATTAATCCCACTGGGATTTGTGCTGGTTCTTAACTTTATAATCCTTTGAAATAGATTTGGACCTGTGGGTCCCTAAGGATCATTTCAGAAACGGACAGCTGCCTCTGTTCCTCTTAGCCCTGCTGTGTTCAGGAATATATTAAGAGTGAAAAGGAAAGACTAGGCTTTGGAGTTTGATTTCTGTCAAATCACCTTACCAGCCGTGTAACTGAATGGTTTTTAGTTTATAAAAGGAAGCAGTAATACTAACCTCCCAATGTTGTTGTACACATTAAATGAGATATTTGAGAAAATACTTAGCAGTGCCTTGGAGCATCCAACTAGATAAATATTTGTCTTTTTTTCTTACTTACCCCAGTGGTGCCCTCCTCTAGGACTCACAAATATGCATACAAACCTGCAGGTATAAATGCATGCACATAGCCCCCTGCAGCATATGCATAGCACATATGTACAAACTCACATGTCTAGGAGCATATACAGCAGAATATCTACCTGCTAGCTTGGTATTTGGAATTCTATCCTAAGTAAAATTTGTATGGTAAGATCTGGATATAATCTAGTGCACTTTGTGTAGAACCATTGATCTTGTACACAGAGTTGGCCATCTTTTTATTTTTGTTAATCTGAGTTACCTTACCAGTTTTGATTCCCAGTGGTATTTATCTTCTTGGTTTAAACTGTTTACTTTTTGCCATTGACTGAAAGCACCGTTTTTTTCCAATAAAGTATTCACTTGACTCCTGCTCCCTTCAGGTATTTATCCAAAAGTTATCTTCTCAGTGGAACCTTCAATCCTGCCCCCCCCATTTATATGGTGCCTATTCCTGCTTAACAGTTATTACATAACACATCCCCTTTTACTTACTTATTTATTGTCCATTTGTGTTAGCTCAATGCCAGTTTCATCTATTTTTCTCACGGTTGTATCTCTATCATCTTAGTATAGGTACTCAATAAATATTTGAATGTGTGAATTTCAGGATTGATTTGTTTTCAATACGATATCTCTGTGTGTAAAGATTCTTATATTTAGTGCTTTTGATAACTGTATAGAGAAAACTTTTTTTTACTTTAGAGCAGTTGATATAGATCAACTTGAATCAACTGGAAAAATGATAAATGCAATTTTATAATTCGTGATGTGATAGTATAACCTCCTTTTTGCCCATGCTAAAATTCTAAACACAAAACACACGTGTGCACATGCACATTCATATTTATTCAGTAGATATTTGATTATCTATTATAAGCTAAGCATGGTGCTAAGAACTGGTGCCTTCCCTTAAGAAGTTTGTAGTTCCATGGAAAGATATATGGCAGTCTCCTTTGCTCCTTCTCATCTTTACTAACTCAAAATGGTTGGAAAGCTTTAAGGCTCAGTCTTTAAATCTCCTTTCTTTTCTATTCATATTTACTCTCCTTGTGATCTTGCATAGTCTTGTGGTTTTATAAATATGTACTTGCTGATAATTCTCAAGTTTTACTCCAGCCAGGACTTCTCTGTCCTCTTGACATTTGCACTTGGATGTGTAATAGGCATCTCAGATTATTAATATGCCCAATACAAATTCTTGATATCCCTCTCCCAACAAGAGGCTCCTCCTCCTGGAAATGGCATCTCTGTTCATCCAGCTGTGCAGGCTGAAATTCTAAGTGGTCTTCCTTAGCCCCTTTTCCTCTTATACCTACATCCAAAATATCAAAAATTCTATTGGCTCCATCTACAAAATACATGCCTGGCTGACTACTCCTCTCCATGCCAGGATTGCTGCCCTGGTCTAAATGATCTCTAATCAAAATCACTACAGTGGCTTTCTATCTACTTTTCTGCTTCCACCCTTTCCCCTCTGCAGTGATTCTTCTAAAACAAAAGTTAAATCATGCCATCCTTCTTCTTAAAATCTCTCAGTAGCTTCCCATGTCACTCAGAAAAACTCCAGACTTTCCATGGCCTACAAGACCCTGTTTAACGTGCTTCCTAACCTCTACCTCATCTCTTACCATTTCCTCCCTCTTTGCTTATTGTTTTACAGCCATACTTGCCTCCTTGCTATTTCTTCAGTGTGCAAAGTGTTCTTTCTAGGGCCTTTGCATATTTTATTCTTTCTGCCCATCCATCTCTTTCCCCAGATATCTATCTGCATGACTCATTCGCTCATTGACGTCATGCAGGTATCCATTCATCTATCTTAATAGTGGGGCACCTGGGTGACTCAGTTGGTTAAGAGTCTGACTTTGGCTCAGCTCAGGTCATGATTTCACGGTTTGTGAGTTCAGGCCCTATAATGTGCTCTGTACTGAGAACGCAGAGCATGCTTCAAATCCTCTGTCTCCCTCTCTCTCTGCCCACCTCTCTCTGCCCCCTCCCCACTTGTGCTTGCTCTCTTCCTCAAACATACATAAACATTTAAAAAAACAATATCTTAATAGAAAGGCCCTCCTTGATTCCCTACATAAAGTAACAATGCTCTCCTCTCTCTCTTTACCCTTTGGGCCTGACATTCCCTACCCTACTTTTTTATTCTATGGCAATAAATATTATATGTTTACTTAAGAGTTTATGACATTTGTCTCCCCTATCTATATTGAACAATAGTTCTATGTGGGCAGAGATCTACTTTTATTCTTTGTTCTATCTCCTGCATTTAAAAAAGTGCCTGGCTTGTGGGGAGAAGCACTGAGTGTTATATGGAAACCAATTTGACAATAAACTATTATAAAAATAAATTAAATAAATAAATAATTTAAAAAGTGCCTGGCATGTTGTAGGTACTTAATTTTATTTGTTGAATGAAGTACAAGTGTGATCATTGAAGTGCAGTGTGATCATTGTAGTTGTAGTAGTATATATAAGATGCAGTAGGAAATAGAGGAAAGAGTGACATGACTGTGTAGGAATTGAGGGAGGAATTTACAAACAAAGGTACCCTTGTAAGCAGAGCTTTTTGGAGAAAAATAACAGGTAAGAGCATTCCATATAATGAAAATAGCATTGCAGATAAAGGCATGGGAGAACACTGTGTATTCAAGGAACCGGAAGTAGAGGACTGTTGGAGCAGTTAAGTAGATGAGGCCAAACATGTAGTAGTGCTACACCATGAAGGGCTTTATGCCAGACAAAGGAATTTTAGATTTTTATCCTGCAAGAAAAGCAGTGGTAGGTAGTGTGGAATCACTAAAGACTTTGGAGAAAGGGGGATACATATGTTTATATACTTAAAAAGATAAGTGGCAGCTGTGTGATGGAGATCAAAGGTAAACTCAGCATTTTATTTAACATGTATATGATGTTGTAAGATATGTATGACACAGAGAGATTATGACTGTCACATAGATGAAGAAGAGGCTATTTCATTTCATGGTTGGACAGAACTACTGATGTGTAGTGTGAAAGTTTGGTTCTTGGCATACTTGCAGTACATCTGTGAGCGAGAAGAAATGCCCAGTGGCATTAGTTATGAATTCAATAAGAAATGATGTTGTTACAGAATAAAAAATGTTGTGCTTGAAGGCCAGCTTTCTTTCTTCATAAGGAACAGTTGTTTTGTCAATAATATACTTCCTGGGATGCCACTGTGGCTCAATCAGTTAAGCATCAGACTCTTGCTTTCAACTCAGGTTATGATCTCACCATTGTGGGATGGAGCCCCGCATTGGACTGTGCACCTACAGTTTGAAGCCTGCTTGAGGTTCTCTCTCTCGCTCTCTCTCTCTTTCTCTGCCCCTTCCCTGCATGTGTGTGTGTGTGTGTGTGTGTGCACTCTCTCTCTCTGCCCCTTCCCCGCATGTGTGTGTGTGCACTCTCTCTCTCTCAAAATAAACATTAAAAAAAAATACACTTCCTGATCTTGATTCATTGTTGAAGGAAATAGTGACCACTGTACATATAATCAGATCTATACTGTTTGCTGTAGGGCCAATACAGCTACCTTTGTAGGACAAATATCTGCCTTTGCATATTGTAGCATCCTGGCTTGCACAGAACTTTTAAGATGAGGGATAACTTAAAAACATTCCTTTTTTTCATTCAGATGCAATTAAAACCCATTTCCATTGTTTCAGTTGTTTTGCTCAAGTGTCATATCTTAGCAATGTATTCAATGTCTTAAATATTTTAATCTTATTACTTTAGGGTCAAGATCTGATGTATAAATTTAAGGATGAGCTGGAGGTACCCAAAATGGTCTACATGGTTTTAGTATTGAGAATTTGGCACTCCCAAATTCATGAACATGGTACTGTATTATTGAGCATATTTAAAAAGTGACATCCAAATACTGCAGTAGGAAGTGAAGAAAGTTCAAAGACAGATACAGCAATACAGAGAATTAAGGTCCATTTGTCTCCACAATAGCCAAATTTGGAAAGAGCCCAAATGTCCATCGACTGATGAATCAGTAAAGATATAGATAGATAGACACAATGGAATATTACATAGTGATCAGAAAGGATGAAATTTTGCCATTTGCAGCAATTTGGATGGAACTGGAGTGTATTATGGGAAGGGAAATAGAGAACAACAAATACCATATGATTTCAGCCATATGTGGAATTTAAGAAACAAAACAGATGAATACAAGGGAACAGAAGGAAAAATAAGATAAAAACAGGCAGGCAAACCATAAGAGACTCTTAAATACAGAGAAGAAACGGGTTTGCTGGAGGGGTGTTGGGTGGGGGGTGGGCTAAATGGGTGATGAGCGTTAGGGAGGGCACTAGGGTTGAGCACTGGGTATTATATGTAAGTGATAAATCACTGAATTCTACTTCTGATGTCATTGTTACACTATATGTTAACCAACTTGGGGTTAAATTAAAAGAAAACAAAATTTAGCTTATTAAAAAAAAAAAGATTTGTCTACATTTCCCAAGTTGAAGCATTCACTTTTTGAGTGTGCTGTGGTACTCAATTCACTATCTAATGGAACAGTGAAAGTAGTTTTTGGTGAGGTATTGCTTTATAATTGTATGATCCAGATAGCCACATGTAGCTGAAAGATTTACCAAACTCTGATGACCAGTAATGTGAGATGGGATTTTTCTAATTTGTTAGAAATATAGGGCAAGAAAACAAACCAGTCAGGATTAGGTTACAGAATCAACTCTAGCTATTTTGAGCAGAAGGAGATGTAATAAAGATCATTTATTTATTAATTTTTTATTAATTTAGAGAACGTGCAAGTAGGGGAGGGGCAGAGAGAGAGGGAAAGAGAGAGAATCCTAAGCAGCTCTGCATTGTCAGCACAGAGCCCAATGAGGGGCTCAAACTCTCAAACTATGAGATATAACCTGGGTTGAAGTTGGGTGCTTAAACCAACTGAGCTACCCACGCACCCCTTAATAAAGGATTTTAAGTGGTTTATGGAATTGTTGGAAATTCTGACTGAAGAAACAGACTCTGTGTTGAACTTTCATGAATGAAATTCTAAAGCCACATTGTAGCTAGGCTGCCAAGGGAGTTACTATCTCTTGTGGAATCAAAAAGGTACCTACAGATTTGGGAAGCTGTAACTTTTAGCTGCTTGTCTGAGAACCTTAGCACTTCTCCTGTGATTAGGAGCCTGCCATTATTAGGAAAGAGCCTTCAGCAAGCAGCCATCTTCATTAGTAAGCTGTTGTCACTGCTGCTGGCTCCAGAGTCAAGCCATGCCTGCCACAACCTGTATGATGGAATGGATGCCTGTGCCTTTCTTGATACCTATGAAACCTATGACTGGATACAAGGACTTCAGGAAATGCTGCTGCACAGACTTGGACATCTCTGTGACCATACTTCGTAGTAGCCACAGCCTAAATACAATCTACCTTCTCTTTTGCTCTCCAAGTTTCTAGCAAGTGCATCTGATAGGTGGAATTTAAATCATATCCACAACCCTAATTTCAAGAAAGGTTGGGGAATGTACTTTTTAGTTTTCTAGTCTCTGCAGTACAGGGAGTCATATACCAAAGGATGTTGAAATGGATGATGAGCACTGATCCATCATATTTACCACAGATATAAACCCTGATTCTCCTTAAGACTAGCCATGATCAAATGGGCTAGGTAGGTAAATTGAGAAAGATGACAGTACCATCAAATAGTGTTGAGAAACATAAGCATTTGTTTTTCAGTTTATTTTTATTATTTTATAATGATACATTAAAAAAATACCTGAAATGTGTGCTTCACCTATGCATTTAGTGGTCTGTGGATGCCAAAAGTTTCTTCATAGTTAAAATGTTGATAGTGGATGGAAAGTCTCAAAGAGGGAATAACAAAACTGTTGGAATGAGTTATATAAACTGAGGGAAGTTTCATGTTATCAAATATGAAAGCATGGTCAAGTAAGGTGGAAACTAACAAGCATTCATTTGATTTGGTGGCACTTAATATTATTAGTGTCCTTGAAGGTACTAGTAAAGAAATAGAATCAGAAGCCAAATTGCAGATTCAAACTGTGAGTAGGAGGGAAAGGATTGGAATAGAGGTTATAGAATAAGTTTCCAAAGAGCAATAGTTATGTTTCCTTCCTTCCATCCTTCCTTCATTCCTTTCTTCCTTCACTCCTTTCTCTCTTTCACCCTTCCTCCTTACTTACACTAGAATTAGAACATAAGGGAGGTCCTATGCAAATATCACACACAAGACAAGTACAGTCTTTCAAAGTCCCTCACTTTTGTCTTTTTGTATAGCTTGATATAAAGTGTGTACCGTTAAAATAATCTTTCTGCTTAGAGATATAAAGGGTACAATATTTTTATTAGTTCTAGAACTGTTAGTTATATTACTTTTGATTATTTTTTTATAGAATGGCAGTAAATTATTTTGATTTATGTTTTTTACAAGAAGTAACAATGAGTATGTTTCATATATTACATAGACCTTAAGCTTTTACATATTTATAGTAAATATTTGATAATGTTCATTGGATTCTGTACACAAAATAACTGCTATTATCTCCTCCTTGAAAGGCGGGTAATGGAATAGATACACATTTATACAGAGTGGTTCTCTCACACTGCACTTACTTGAATGAAACAAACATTCAAGGGTAATGAATCAGTGTTCCAATTCCCTCATTAGCTAGAGAGCATATTTATTATGATTTAATTCTAAAATTTGTTTGCATTCCAGGCCCTTTGGTGAAAAAAACCTTGTGGATTTATATAGAGAGGAGATATCAAAGAAGGAAAGACTTCAAGGAGAAGAGAGGCGCCTGGGTGGTCGGTTGGTTGAATGTCTGACTTAGGCTCAGGTCATGATCTCGCCATTCCTGAGTTTGAACCCCGAGTTGGGCTCTGTGCCGACAGCTCAGAGCCTGGAGCTTGTTTCGGATTCTGTGTCTCCCTCAGTGTCTCTGCTCCTGCTCCGCTTGCGCTCTGTCTCTCCTCTCAAAAATAATTACTAAAAAAAAAATTTTTTTTAAAGGAGGGGAAAGTTATGAGTAATCAACCTTCTTCAATCATAATTGGTAGGCAGTGCTGTGGAATGAGAGGGAGGGAATGTGGTAGAGAGAGCTCGGCAAGATGGAAGAGATTTGGATAAGAGAAGTAACATCTAGCTTCAGGAGGAGACTGGATGGGTACAAATCCAAATATATATAATTTTTTCCCATTAGGAAACTGGTTTATTTGTAAAGGCCAACCCATATTAGGCAATTTTGGAGTCATTTAAAAGATTCCTCTTTCTGACTTGAGATGAACATAAGTATGTTTAAGTGGTAACTTGATTTTTTTTTAAATTTCTCAATGAGAAGCTTAATGAGTATCTTACTGGTTCCTTTCCATTGGTTTTCTCATTGTAATAAAAAATTATTTATTGAGTTTTTCATAAGTGCTTAAATTTCTGATACACTGCTAAAATATATATTGGTTTAGGTGGCTTTTAGTTTTAAAGTTGATAAGCAGGAAGAGACTTGAGTTTATCTAGCCCAAATTTCCATCAAGAAGGCTGTGCTTTAGTGATTTTATGTGAAGCCATTTAGACACTTAGTAGCAGGGGTAAGACAGGAGCATTGGTTTCATAATTCTTAGGGCAGTGCTGTTTCCCTGAAGCCAGCTACCTTGCTTTCTTAATTTAGTATGCTGGTGTCTGATTTCAGCATGCACACTTTTGTGTGTGCTTTTGGCCCATGAGTATCTCATAAGAACTTCAAAATTAGACTTACTGGCTTCTTTAGCATTCATTCAACAAGTACTTCTCAAATGTCTACCGTATGACAGTCACTATTTTAGATTTGGGGGATCAACAAGTTCTCAGGCCTCAAGCCTGAGAGAACCAGAAAACAAACACATAAAAATTAACAGTTTCAGATAGTTATAAATGCTTTCAAGAAAACAGAAACAGATTATGGTAGCGGGATTATCTACTGGAGACAGAATAGCCGGGGAAGGTTTCTCTGAGGAGAATCTGAGCTGAGACCTGAAGGATAAGCAGAGTTAATGTGAAGCTGTAGAGTTAGAGCATTCCAGGCAGGCCCAAAGCTTGAACAAGTTCAGCATGGTTGGTGAATGAAAAGAGGGTGAACACTGAGCAGAGTAGGAAGCAAAGAGGTCGGAGAGAATGGTAGGGCTGTGTGGATCATGAAAATGGGAACTTAGAAATGAGATTACATTCTAAGTGAATTGGAATGGTATTGGAGCAGGGGGGGATGACTTGCCTGAAGAATATGTTCAGATGATTACACTGATTGGTGGAAAGTGGATTGTAGGGGAATAGCAGTGATGGCAAGGGAGAAGTGGTTGAATATGAGATATGTTTTGGAGGTTTGCTGGATTTACTGATCATCTGGATGTGGGGAAGGTTTGGGGAGGATAGTGAGAAAAAAGAGAGGAAGGTGGTGGTAGACTGGGTGAAGAGGATGTTTTAGGGGAGGAAGTCAGATGGTTTCCCTGGGAGTTGTTAAAATCCCAGATGCCTACTGGATATCCAAGGGGGCAGTTGGATATTCACATCCAGTGCTGAGGAGGAGAGATCAGGCCTGGAAATGCAGACTGAGGAAACAGCTGCATTAATACCATACTTGAAAGACTTGTACAGGCAAAGAAGAGAAGGTGGTCCAGAACTGAGCCCTGAAGCATTGCAACATTTAGAGGTGAGGAGGGAAAGAAGTCAGCAGGGAGCCAGGGATATAGGAGGAAAGCCAGAAATAATTGTGTTGTGGAAGCCAAGAAAAGAGGCATTTTAAGGAGGGATGTTAGTGTTCACTATTATTAAATAGTGCCCCCAGATCAGGTAGGACCAGGGCAGAGAAATGACCATTGGACTTGGCAGATATGGAAAACATTGATAACGCTAGCTCGAACAGTTGCTGTGTGTCACGGAGTTAGAAGCTGACTGGGAGAGGGTTGAAGAATGGATGAAGAGTAAAGAATTAGAAAGAATGACTAGAGATGGTTGCTTTTGAGAAGATTTGTGATGAAAGGGAGTCTAGAAATGGAGTGATACCACAAGGGAGGACGTGGAGCCCAAGGAGATTTTTTTTTCTTTTTGTGCTCTTTAAAAATTGGGAAATATTAAAGCTTGTTTTTATGCTGATGGGAATGAGCCACTAGAGAGAATTGATGATGCAGGAAAGAGGGATTAGTTGTAGAGTCAAGTCCTGGAGGTTGCATTGGTGGTTGGATGGAGAGGACAAGTGGGGGGGATTGCCCTTTTCCACAAGCCTGGACACCATGATATAATATGACCTTATACTCCCCTTTATACACAGCTCCTCTGCAGTCTGACTGGATGCCTTTTTTTTTTAAATGTTTGTTTATTTTTGAGAGAGAGAGCAAGCAATGCACACATGTGAGCAGGGGAGGGGCAGAGAGGGGGCAACAGAGGATCCCAAGCGGGCTCCTTGCTGACAGCAGAGATCTAGATGTGGGACTCGAATTCATGTACCATGAGGTCATGACCTGAGCTGAAGTCCGAAGCTTAACTGACTGAGCCACCTAGGTGCCTTGTCACTAGATTCCTTTAGCCCAAATTGATCAACTTCTTTCTGTAATCACTAGGGGTTTTTTTGTGCTACCTCTGGAATATTCTTTTGAATTGAATTCATCCTTTATAAGGTTTAGCATGAAGCAGCTGGTGGTACTTAACACCAATTTTAATTTTTTTGCCAACAGGTGAAGCAAAAAATTTATTGCCATATCTTGGACCCAACAAAATGAGAGATTGTTTCTGCACCATAAATTTGGACCAGGAAGAAGTGTATCGTACCCAGGTTGTTGAAAAGTCTTTAAGGTTTGTAAAAAAAAAAATTGGTAAATTATCTTTCATGTGGTATGTATTAATAAATTTTATACTTTTTCCAGACTGTATGCATCAAGAATACTTCCTTTATCTGAGACTTTTCTTTTACATCCTGGATTTGTTTTTAGAATTATAGAATCTCAGAGTTTGAAGGAGCCTTAATGTTTTTTGAGCTGGACTAATCAGCTGCCTTACGCTTGGTTCCTTCTGACAGTTATTGATTACAAGAGGTCATCTGACATTTGCTTAGTAATGTTTGTTCCAGTGACCAAGGAGTTCATTGCCTCTTAGGCAGAATATTTGTTCTTAGAACTATTCTAACCCTTAGAAAACTCTTACATTTAGTCAAATAGTGTCTGTCAAAAGGTGAACCTACTGTATGCCAACAACTGGCTGGGTGCTGTTTATTCCTGTATCCACGAGAACATGATAGATGCAGTACTGGCTTTCATGTGGCTTTTCATTGCCTTAAAATGTAGCTTCCTTTTAGTTGCTCCTAATCCTACCCCGTGGATTTCTGGAAAACACCTTAATCTGTCCTTGTCATGACATCTTTCAGGTTTTTGAAAACAACTATCAATGTAAGTCAGTTTGTTCTCTAGGCTAAATTGTTCCTATTCATTTGGACTTTTCTCAAAGTACATCATTTTTTTTCTCTTGAGAATAAATTACTTCATGAGAGTTGCACAAGTCAGTGTAAGGGAATGGATTCTTAGGGTAGAGTGTGCCACCTCTGCCCTCTAATAGCATTTGAGGGCATAATTCTAGCACAGAGCTGTGCTGACAGAATGCCGTCTTAGAGATAAGAGTCAAAACAAGGGCACTGGGTAGGAGTTGTTGGCATGAACGTGTGGTGAAGTACTGTCAGGACTCCTGTAAACTGTTTTTGGGGTTTACAAAATCCCCAAGCAGGCTCTGTACTGTCAGTGCAGAGTCCGATGCAGGGCCCCAACTCACAAACTGTGAGATCATGATTTGAACTGAAACCAAGAATTGGACCCTCAACTGACTGAGCCACCCAGGCACCCCTAGGGAATCTATTTTTTAATGTTCTTTTTCATAATCTTTTTTCTTTATACTTGCTCTTTTTTTCTCTGAGGTTTTTCTCTTTTTATCTTTATTGTCAATGTTTATAGTTTTGAATGTCTATAGTGTCATTCATAGGAAAGGCATTGTAGAAAGCTGAAAATACTTCAGTAATCCCCCCCAAAATTTAAAGTAATACACTTCACATCTTTAGTCATAAATCACTGGTCCCTGTTGTATTAGAATTTTGTTATTTATGTGTTATGCATGATGAAACTGAGTCACCAAAAGGCTGAATAATTTGTGTATATAATATAGGAAGTTGGAAGCAAAACGGAGATTGGAACCTGAAACTGTTATAATTCTTAGTTTGTCACTCAATGTACCCTGATTCCATATCGCACAAAAATCAGTGATATACAGAGCTAATAATTGTCCATAAATTGAATACTTGTGGGAGTTTCAAATATGTAGCTTTGTAAATTAGTGAATAAATTTAGCTTACTTTTTCTTTTTTAAACGTTTGCCTTTCTAGATATTTGTGTTGGCAAAGATGATGAAACCAATTATTTTTATCCATCTTAAACTGTTTTTCTAGATGGATAGCAACTTGGAAGATATTTTAAGATTGGCAGTGGTTACCTTAGGTTATTTCAAGTGCACTTCCTGGATTCTAGGTACTCCTAACATTTTCCTTGTGGAATAAGGTGAAAGCATCTATAATATAAAACTTTGCTCACCTTGCTTTTGTGTTGGTGTTTTTTTCCCCTTATTTTGATAAGCTGTCAAGTCAAGAGTCAGTGGATACCATTTAGATCTTTATGGATTTTGGATATTATAGTTTTTATGGGCAGCCTAGATACAGAGTTTTCATAAAGGGTAAGGAAGAGCCCTATATGAAATCTATAGCTCCTGAATTTCTACCTCAAATTCTTTGAAAGAGTGAATGGTATATAAACAAACTGAGAAATAGCAATACTGCTTGTGCCCAGTGCTTTTCTTCCCAATGCCAGGAATTTCCTTAGGAGTCATATGCATGATCATATATCCATGATAGCAATAGAGTGTTGTTTTAAAAACTGTGTAAATCTATTCATTGTTGCTTACCAATCTTATTGAAAAGTTTTCTTCAGATGGATTGATTAATTAGTTAGTTAAAGACGTGGGCACCCAGATGTGGGGATTAACTTGCTGAGATTGTGGTGATATAATGATAACATGACTTAGTGAATAGTTCTGTGGTATTCTTCCTTGGTTTGAAAATGTATTTTAAAAATAATATTTACGTGCATGCATGTGATATAGAAAGGAAATTCTCCATTTTATAATTGTTTACAAAATGATGCAAAGGAGAAAATACATAAACATGTCATGTCTCACCTAATAGTTGTTTTTGTGTCAATTTTTATGTTGAGATTAATTAGAGGACTACAGTTATTTTGAAAGACCAACTTTTAAAAATTTATTTTTATTACATTTGAAGTAGAAAATAACATTGGCAAAAGTTGACCAGGCATTATAAACAACTGAAAAGCTGAGTTAGTGGTTTCCCGACAAGGTCAGAGATAACTTCTGTAAGAGTATTTTCCTTTGCATTTCGGCTTCTTTTTTTAAATTGTGACATCCTGGGGCGCCTGGGTGGCTCAGTTTGTTGACCGTCCGACTTAAGCTCAGGTCATGATCTCGCAGTTTATGAGTTCGAGCCTCATGTCGGGCTCTGTGCTGATAGCTCAGAGCCTGGAGCCTGCATTGGATTCTGTGTCTCCCTCACTCTCTGCACCTCCCCTGTTTGTGCACTGTCTCTCTTTCTCTCAAGAATAAATAAACATTAAAAAAATAAAATAAAATAAATTGTGACATCCTAAAGAGATTGCTTTTTCTGGTGACATTTTCAAAGAATCCTTTATTTCTTCAAACATTCCCAGGAAAGAGGTGATCTTGACAGGTATTTCCTAGCATTTCAGAGTTTCATGTCTTTATAGAAGAATTTAAACATCAAAGTAGCATTCGTAAAATAAACTTATAAAAATAAATTGTTTGAGGGTGGCTCGGTGGTTAAGTCGGTTAAGCATCTGACTTCAGCTCAAGTCATGATCTCTCAGTTTGTGGGTTGGAGACCCACATTGGGCTCTGTGCTTACAGTTCAGAGCCTGGAGGGTGCTTCAGATTCTCTGTCTCCTTCTTTTTCTGCCTCTCCCCAGCTCATTCTCTTAAAAATTAAATAAGCATTAAAAAAAATAAGTTGTTTCATAGGAGAAAATCTTAGCAACTTGGGGATAGGCAAAGATTTCTTACTTAGGATGCAGAAATCACTAGTCATAAAAGAAGAAAATTGAGAAACTAGATTTCATCAAAATCAGAACCTTCTGCTCTTGAACAGACACTGTCAAGAAAATGAAATGGCAAGCCACAGCTGGGAGAAAATATTCTGACAAAGGACTTGTATCTAGAATTTATTTAAAAACAAAAATAAAACCAATAAGACAGACAGCCCATTTAAAATATGTGGAGAAAACCAAATAGATATTTCTCAAAAGAATATATACAAATGGCCAACAAGCACATGAAAAATACTCATCATCATTAGTCATCAAGGAAATGCAATTTAAAGCTATCTCTGTCACTATAAATTCTTGAACAAAATGTGTCATGATCGAAATCAGATCACTGGTTTTTGTGACAGTATGGAGGAGGTGATTGCACAGGGGAACTGTCTGGGGAGATAGAAATGTTCTGTATCTTGACTGAGGTAGAAATTACACAGATGTAAAAACTTATCATAGTCACTAGAGTAGCTAATTTTAAAAAGACTTTCAGTAGCAAAATTTGACAATGAAATGGAACAACTGGAGCCCTCCTGCACTGCTGGTGGAAGTGTAAATAGTACACATTTGGATGGTACACAGGTATTGGAAAACAGTGTGACAGTTTCTTATAAGTTAAAAATTCATCTACCTTTTAACTTAGCAATTCAACTTTTTTAGCTATCTACCCAAAATAATGGAAAGCATATGTTCAGAAAAAAACCGTCTACAAAAATGTTATAGCAGCTTTTTTTTTTAATTTTTTTTTTTTTTAGTGTTTTATTTATTTTTGATACAGAGAGAGACAGAGCATGAGATGGGGAGGGGCAGAGAGAGAAGGAGACACAGAATCCGAAACGGGCTCCAGGCTTTGAGCTAGCCGTCAGCACACAGCCTGATGTGGGGCTCGAACCCACGAACGTGAGATCTGACCTGAGCCGAAGTCAGAGGCTTAACCGACTGAGCCACCCAGGCGCCCCAGCAGCTTTCTTTTTAATAGCCCAAACTGGAAACAACTCACCTGATTGGACAGGGAGAATAGATTGTGGAATATTCATGAATGGAATAGTGTGCAGTAATTAAAACATATGAGCTACCTTTATACACAGCAGAATGGAAAAATCTCAGTTGTTAAGCTGAGTGAGAGAAGCTAGGCACAAGAGTTCATATTATTTAATTCTATTTATATGAAATTCTTTGACAGAGCTATTTAATAGAAATCAGATCACTGGTTGGTTGCCTGTGTTAGGTTTGGTGGGATAACTACAGAAGAGTATACGGAAACTCTCTGGGGAGGCAGAAATGCTACTGTATCTTGACTGGGATGGAAACAACACAGGTGTATAAATTTGTCAAATCATTAACCTCTGTGCTTTAAATTGGATTTTATTACATGTAATTTATAATGCAAGTTGATTTAAAATAACCCATTTTAATTTCTTAAATATACTTTAAAATACTTTATATAACATTATCCTTTCATATTGTGTATTGTGATTAATATAGCTATATTTCTGAGATGATGGTGTGCATGGCACTGTCCTCGACTTATTTGTGTCCACTTTAGGTGAACATGACCCTAGGCACCCCTGGGTCTTCTGTCCATAGGACTCCTGAAAAGCTGTTCAGAGTTCAACCTAGCAATTGAAGTCCTCAGAATTCTGGTTGGTTTGTACAGGGTTTAATTGAAACTTAGCATAGAGAATAATTTTGGAGCTTCTGGAGCTATGATGTTTTAGTCACTAATGTATTTTATTGAAAATTCTATTTGAGAACAATGTCAAATTGAAATTTAATGAGCTTTCACCCTTTTCTCTCTAGCCCATTTTTCAGTGAAGAATTTTACTTTGAGATTCCAAGAACTTTCCAGTATTTGTCTTTC
The DNA here is from genome assembly GCF_006229205.1 of Suricata suricatta. Lineage (NCBI taxonomy): Eukaryota > Metazoa > Chordata > Mammalia > Carnivora > Herpestidae > Suricata > Suricata suricatta. The sequence continues at coordinate 119,504,161 of NC_043704.1, read as the reverse complement.
TATGTTTATGATAAGAATGTTTTACAAAGAGACCTTCGTATAGGTATGTACTGTTCATAATTTTCTTTAATCACAGCATTGGTGTTTCTGTATGTTCAACATTTCTAATCCTTTTCTCTACTCTTCATGTTTATTTGTGAATCTTATTTTTAATTTGTATGCTCAGCTTAGGTAACACTTGGGAGGTGTCTTGACTGGTCTCCCCCCAGTCATGGTGTCATGTTTCCAGAGTACCTGATGGGGCATTTTTGATAGTAATCATTACAGTTGTTCATCAGTTTTTTGTTTACTATCTAGTCTAATATATTTATGAAGGTAGAGACTATCTCTTACAGAGTGCCTAACATTTAGTAAATACTAGGTAAGTATTTATTGAATTGTTCAAAGAATGTTTTTATATAAAGATCACAGTATTTGATCTCCAGAGAACATTTATTTTTCAAGCTTTTTTAATAGAAGTAATGATTTGCTTTAATGTAGACATATGTTTCTCTCTGGCTCCATTAGTGACCATGACCGCTATTTCTTAATTAAGTGTCTTAAGGCTGGGGTGTGATTTGTGGGCATGGAGTAGAACAAAGCTAAACGGACATGTATGTGTCAGAGTCCTGGTCTTTGTACCACTGTCTGTATTTTAATAACAGGTAGAGGTCTATAATTTGCATGTATTATCCTCTTGATTTTTAGTATTGTGAATTTTGTCATTTCTATCTCTCCTTTCTGATTTGAAACATGCTCAGGTCTTCTACAGTTTAAATGATTAATTTGACTTTTTAGTAAGATTTATTTGACTTTGTCCTCTCTTAACTACCATCTAATTTATTTCCACTTTTGCTGTTGAACGCCTTAACAAATGGTTTGTACGCTTCTGCCTACTGTTTCTTTTTAAATCTTTGTAATCTGGCCTCTATAGTTTCCTGGCAAACCTTTTTTTTTTTTTAATAGTTTATTGTCAGATTGGTTTCCATACAACACCCAGTGCTCTTCCCCACAAGTGCCCTCCCCCATCACCACCGCCTCTTTCTGCCCCACCCTTCAACCCTCAGTTTGTTTGCAGTATTCAATAGTCTCTCAAGTTTTGCGTCCCTCCTTCTTCAACTCTTTCCCTTTTCCCCTCCCCCTGGTCCTCCATTAGGTTTCTCCTGTTCTCCTGTTAGACCTATGAGTGCAAACCTTTTTTGAAGTTTACCAGAATCATTTTAGAGGAAATCAAATAACCTTTAAAAACAGTATATATAGGGTTAGTTCTAAAATGATTACATGTTCTTAGTGACTGGTAGTGACTGTGCACAGGAATAGTTAGGTAATAATTTGTGTATTTTCTTCCCATTCTTTATTCTCTGTATTTATTATTACATTATACTATTCAGCTTTGTTTTCCTTTTTTTCATTTAATGATCCTTTTCCCTTGTTATTAAGTATTTTTAAGCAATAATTTGTTAAATAATATCCTCTGTAAAGAAATACATTATTTTAACTACCTCTTTGTTGGTGAACACTTATGTTTTCATACTCTAAATGGTGTTGCTATGAGATCCTGGGGCACTTGGATGGCTCAGCTGATTGAGCATCTGACTCTTGATTTGAGCTTGGGTCATGATCTCATGGTTTATGAGTTCGAGCCCTGCGTCTGGTTCTGTGCTGACAGCAAAGAGCCTGCTTCAGATTCTCTCTCTCTTCCTCTTTCTCTGCCTCTGCCCTTCTTGTTCTCTCTCAGTCTCTCAAAATAAATAAATAAACTTTAAAAAATGGTGTTGGTGTGAACATCCTTCTTGCATACATCTTTTCATGTCTCTTTTTCTTAGAATAAATTCCTTGAAGTGAAAATGCTGGGTTAAAGGATATGAATATTTTCATTTATTTATAGGCTCAACAGGTTCTTTTTTTTTTTTTTAACATTTATTTATTTTTGGGAGACAGAGTGTGAGTGGGGTAGGGGGAGAGAATGAGAGGGAGACACAGAATCTAAAGCAGGCTCGAGGATCTGAGCTGACAGCACAGAGCCCGATGCAGGACTTGAACTCATGAACCATGAGGTAATGACCTGAGTCAAAGGCGGACACTTAACTGACTGAGCCGCCCAGGTGCCCCTATTTATTTATTAAAGTTTATTTGTTTACTTAGTAGCATGAGCTGGGAGGGAGGGGAAGGAAGAGAGGGAATCCTAAGCAGGGTCCATGCTGTCAGCAGAGCCTGATGCTGGACTTGGTCCCACATGAGCCAAAATTAAGAGTTGGACGCTTAAGTGACTGAGCCACCTAGCCACCCCAGGATATGAATATTTTTTAAATTTGTTCTGTGTTTTTTACATTGGCCCCCAGAAAAACTGTGCTAATTTAAATTCCCCTGAACGTGGCTTAGTCATAATCATTTCACCATACCCTTGTTATTTTTGGATATTAGCATTGAAAAGAATTCTTCCCAACTTGATAGGTGAAAAATAATATTTTTAACTTGTATTTTTCTGATTATCAATGAATTTGATGGATTTTTTGTATGTTTATTAGTCTTTTATATTTTTCTTCTATAAACTAGTTTTTCATTGTCATGGCTATTTTTCATTTGGGTAGATTTTTTTATTTGCTCTTAAGCATCCTTATTTGTTAAATATGTTAATTTTTCTCAGCTGTATACATAACAAATACTTTGTCTTTGCCATAAAAGGCATTTTCATAGTGTTGAATCCTTATCTGCCTCTCTGTCATATTTGACTCTTTTTGATTGCTTATTCAACTTGTTGAAAGCCAAAGAAAATACAGTTTAATGACTTTGTATTATCCTAGTTGTCTTTCTTCTTGTGAGTTCCTTATTTATATGCAGACTCTTTTATTTCTAGCAAATCCTCAATTATGAATCACCCCTGAGGTCCCATCCTTAATTCAGTTAAACCAACATTTACAAACACTTCTGTGTGGCAAACAAAAGACAAGAATACAAAGAAGACAACCCAGGCTATCTGCGAGACACACTTGTACTCTAACTCTAATTTGTCATAATTGGATCTGGGCTGGAGGTATGAACAAAGTACTTGGGAGCACAGAGAACAGGTAATCTTGTTTGGTGGAGGATTAACAGACTACTTAGGTAGGAAAAGTAAGAAATTTCCAGGTAATAGGGATTCACAGAATTAGAGGAGAAAAAAAACAAATCATTTTTGTGGTATATCTACTGGAATATATGAATTACTTAGGAAGAGGGTGGTAGAGTGAAACTGGGAATATAAATAGGGGCCAAGTTGTGATGGACCCTAAACACCATGCTCAGGATTTTGGACTTCATCCTATAGATAGTAGTGTTGAACCTTTTAAGAATGAGAAAACATTAAAAAAAAAAAAGGAAAGAAAAATCTTTCAAAAATCATATATGACTATATACACATGAATACTTTTGTAGTTTAACAACCTTAAAAATTTTTTGTTTTTTTTTAAATTTTTTTAATGTTTTATTTATTTTTGAGACAGAGACAGAGCATGAGCGGGGGAGGGGCAGAGAGAGAGGGAGACACAGAATTGGAAGCAGGCTCCAGGCTCTGAGCTGTCAGCACAGAGCCTGATGCGGGGCTTGAACCCATGAACGTGAGATCATGACATGAGCCGAAGTTGGAGGCTTAGCCAACTGAGCCACCCAGGCGCCCCTGTGTTTGTTTATTTTTGAGAGAGAAAGAGACAGGGCAAGCGTGGGAAAGGCAGAGGGGGGACATAGAATCTGAAGCAGGCTCTAGGCTCTGAGTTGTCAGCACAGAACCCGACACAGGGCTCGAACCTATGAACTGCGAGATCATGACCTGAGCCGAAGTTGGACACTTAACTGATTGAGCCATCCAGGTGCCCCATCGTTTAATAAGTTTTTATGACCTACAGCAGTATTTCTGAAATACAAACTCAGTGTAGATTACATGTGTAAATGTATATATATGTATATATGTTCTCTTAATGTATAGATATACATACTTTACATATGTAATCTGTAGTTTATGGTTTAGAGTAGAGAGATTAGAGTCAGGGAGTCTTATCAAGTGAGATGTGAAGGGCAGTGGCAGTGGGAATGTGAATGAGAGAATGTACTTCACTGAAGAAGCTTCAAGTAGGGTTTAGGGACTGAAAGGGGATGAAGGATTGTGAGAAAGGAAAGAGTTAAAAATGACATTGTTTCTATGGCCAGCATGACCTGAGATAAAAAAAAAAAAAAACACACAGCAGGATGGGAAGAGGAGAGGATGACTTTGATTTCTTTATTTTTTTAGTTTTTTTTTTAAGTTTATTCATTTTTGAGAGAGAGAAATAGCACATGAGAAGGGGAGGGGCAGAGGGAGAGGGAGAGGGAGACACAGAATTCGAAGCAGACTCCAGGCTCCACAATAGAGCCTGATGCAGGGCTCGAACTCATGAACCGCAAGATCATGACCTGATCTGAAGCCGGACACTTGACTGAGTCACCCAAGCGCCCCTGATTTAAAACAAGTTAAACTTGTGTTACCTGGGGAACATCTTGTGGACCTCTTAATTGACTGTTGGAAATACAGATCCTGAAGCTTAGAAGAACTGGAGATGTGAATTTGAGAATCATAAGCATTAGGTGATACTTGAAGCCTCTGCAGGAATGAATGAAATTGCCCTGGGAACAGATAAGTAAAACACAGGGAAAATGAAGCATCAGTGAAGACTGATAAAACTTATCAAGAAGGTAGGAATAGAGATAGGAGAGATTCATATCTCAGAAGGCCAGGAGATCTTTTAATGTCAACTAGAAAGAAAGAGAGTAGGGTAAGGATTGGATAAAGGCTCTGTTGAGCGACCCTTGAGAGAGTATGTCTATCATGTCTTTTTAAGAAAATTTTGTAATTTTCATTGTTTGCATGTAATATTATGGTCATCATACATTATTTCTTGAAAAGGCCTTTAGTTGAAGTTTATAATTATGATTTCCAAAAGTTCCCTGTGCTGTTTTTTTATAAAGTAAAAGTCAATTGTACTTTTAAGCAAAAACAAATTTTAAGTAAAAATCAGTTCTTTGTGGAACAGTATCAGAAAGCCATAACTTGATATGAGAACTTTTCTTTCAAGTAAGTTTATTTTTATTAAGACAAAATTTTTACATTTAGTGGCAGTTTTTTTTCCACACATAGGAATTATTATTAAACTCAGCATGTATGTATGTATCTGTTAATTTAAAGTTGGAAAATGGTTTTCATTTATGAATTTGTACATTTTTGTAGTTTAACATATTTTCTTTTGTCATTAACTCACAAAGTTCGGTTGTTGCTTTTTAAAGCATCAACAGGGGAGACAGGCAGAGGGAACAGAGGGGAGAGGTAGAAAATTTTAAGTAGGTTACATCCTCAATGCAGAGCCTAACTCGAGGCTCAGCTCTGGGATCTTAACCCAAGTTGAAATCAAGAGTCATACCCCACTGAACCATCCAGGCACCCCAGGGTTGTTTCTTTTTATAAAAAAATTTTGAGCTATTGAAAATTGAGTTCAATTATTTTATAATTCTTAGTTGCCAAGTTGTAGATTAAACAGTACTATAGCATTTTCAAATGAAATTTGAGCTAAAATTGAAAGAACCATCATTGAAACTTAAAAATATTTGAGAATGTGCACTAGCTAAATATAGTTTTAAGAGCTTGTTTTTTAATTGTATAAGTCATATATGAATTTTTGTCTTTATATAAAAAAATTTCAAATTGTAGTACTACAGATAATTCTAATTCATTTTGACCACTTAATCCCTCCAAATCCCCTTCTCAGAACTAATAACTGATATTAATATGGGGCAAAATATTTTATGTTGGGCATAAATTTATGAATTTAAAACTTAAGACCTAGGAACTTTCTTATAAAAAGATAGGAAGTTGCAAAATTGAGGTTTTAAAAATCTTTTACTGTGTGATATATTGATCTAAGGTATAGTGTCCTCGCTTAAAAGATAAAAGTTTTATGTAAGAATGTATTTCCATTTCCAATGAGAATTCTAGTAGAAAAAGAAAACATGTATTTTATCCTCTAATGTATATTTTCTAGGTATTTTAGTTTGAGGGGGAATCTAGGCTCAAAAACGAAACTATGGTTATCTGACTTCAGCAACATTTTTATCTTTCCCCTTGGTTCAGAACAGTATAAGAGAATTTCACTAGGATATCAGTGACCTGAATTCATGACTATGTCACTTACTGGCTCTGTGACCTTAAACACATCACTTTACCATCTTAGGCCTGGCTCATCTATAAAATAAGACTGAGTTTAAGATTGCTAAGCTCTTTTCTAACACTTCAGTTTGTAATTTCTGCTGGCATTTAGCTCTAAAGTCAAACCCACTGTTTAAAAATTGCCTAAGATGGGAGGACGTCTCTTGTTACCATATGTTTTCACTCATAAGTCTAACAGGAGAAACATAACAGGACCATGGGGAGGGAGAAGGGGGAAAAAGAGGGAGGCAAATCATGAGAGACTCTTGAATACTGAAAACAAACTGAGGGCTGAAGGGGGGTGATGGACAGGGAGGAGGGCACTTGTGGGAAAGAGCACTGGGTGTTATATGGAAACTAACTTGATAATAAACTATTAATAAATAAATAAATAAATAAATAAATAAAAATAAATAGAACTACCCTAAAAAATTGCCTCAGATGACACTTTCATATCTCTTTGGCTAGGGTCTGTATCACTTATCTATTGGTATATAACAAACCATTGCAATTCTTGGTGGCTTAATACATCAACTATATATATGGTCATGATCCTGAGGGTTGTTAATTTGGACTGAGCCCAACTGGTGATTCTTCTGCTGGTCTCAGCTAGGATCACTAATGTGCACTTATCTGGAAGATTGACTGGACTGAACAGCCTGATGCATATGTCTGGTGGCTGGTGCTGGCTATTATCTGGATCTCCCTTTCCATATAATATTGGGGTTTTAAGAGGGTAAGACCTACTGGACAGATGTTTAGTAAGATTCTGCTTGCATCACATTTGCTGATGTCCCATTTGGCAAAAGCAAGTGACATGGCCAACCCAGGGTCTGTGCTAGAGGGGACCATAGGAAGTATGATTTGGGGGGACTATTAATATACCAGTCAACAATGGAGAACAAAATGTCCCCTAACCTCTATACACTAGGGCATCAAAGTTTTGTGATTGACTGAAATGCTGTTATTGACTACATGCCAGAGTTTGTTCAGTGTTTTGGTCCATTTTCATCCTGTATAGACAGTCACAGTTGTCACTACTTATATCTGCTCTTTTCATCCATTTCTACTAGTGTCCATGTAGAACAGGACTATCAAGATTTGCCAGTTGGTGATCCTGATACACAGGATGAAATTTCTATGAATATGTTGTGTCTAAAACTGGGGTCCAAATATAGCACAGTTTTTACAGATGGCAGGAAAATGCTGTTTAGAAGTGCTGGAAAGCTGAGAATACTTTTTTTTTTTTTTTTTTTTTTTTTTTTTTTTTACTTAGAGACCAACAAAGATAGTTTCTGTGCCCACAGTTCCTTCATTTCTTTTTGTGTTTCCCCTCCTTGTCTTATTTTAAGGAACTGGTACAGCATCTGGGGGGTGGGTGTGTGTCTGTATGTATGTGTGTGTTTGATCTAAGCTCTTTCTATGAGTTTGTTAGAACAGTGGGGAAATGAAATAATACCTTTAAATAATTTGTTGAGTAGTTTGTCCCTGAAAGATTTTTTTTTCCTTGAGGTTGGTGATATCATGGCCACTAAAGTAATGAGTTAACTTTGTTCAAAATGGTGAACACTAAACTTAGGCAATCTTTAGGACCTTAGAGGCAAAGAATTTTTGCAGCTAATCAGAGAAGGGTTTCTCTCTTAGAGGACAAGAATCATTCAACTCTTTCGTGACAGTGAGTGCCATGGCTGCACAAGATAGGTAGAAGGAAGAAGGTACTTGCTTCTGGGAATTTTTACCTGTGAACTAAGAAGATTCTCATTTGGAAAGACACCTGTTATAAAGGCAGATACTCGATGATCTGAGTAGAGTTCCTACTCTAGTTCTTACAAGTTTTACTAATTAAGTAGATTTTGGTGAGGGGAGTCTGGAAATCGTATCACCATTTAAAGCACAGTGGTGTTGGGGCGCCTGGGTGGCTCAGTCGGTTAAGCCTCCGACTTCGGCTCAGGTCAGATCTCACATTCGTGGGTTCGAGCCCTGCGTCAGGCTCTGTACAGACCGCTCAGAGCCTGGAGCCTGCTTCTGGTTCTGTGTCTCCTCCTCTCTCTGCCCCTCCCCCTCTCATGCTCTGTCTCTCTCTGTATCAAAAAACTAAATAAAACATTAAAAAAAAAAAAATATTAAAGCACAGTGGCGTTGTGATTATTTGTTGAATGAGTAAATGAATCAATCAAGCCAGTAAACTTCCCAATAAACTTTTTCAAAAACTCTAGTTTTAAGTTAGGGTCTTGCTTTGGTAATACTTATAAATATAAAATACATGTATATTTGTGTACATATTCATAAATTATGTATAAAACTAAAAATCCTGGAAACTGTCTTATCAGGCTTTAACCAGGAATCTACCTACCAATGAGTTATTGGATGGTGAGTAAACTCTCTTAAAATTACATGCAAGATAATATCTGCATTTTTCTGGAAAGAGGACCTAAATGGTGCATAGATACCAAGAATCTTAAAGGGAAAAATGAGTTATTTTCAAAATGTAAGAACTTCAGCTATAGGATCTGTAGATCTATTTCTATATGTACATGTGTGTGTATATATATGTATCAAACTGTTATACGTTGCCTTAATGATCATATCTGGAGTGGATTCAGTGGTAAATGGAACCACTTGATAGGCTTTTGATAATCATAATCATTTGTGACATGCAGTATTTAATTCCTTGTCACAAAGCTTTGTGCAGTGGCAGTATCACAGCCAGTGAGGCTTATCCGAGACGTGATTCTTGCTTATATCGTATCATGATTCTGTATCTTAAGCCATTCCTGGAATTATGATGAATTGCTAGGGATTTGATGTAACCCATAGGTAAAACCTATCAAGAGATTTGTGTAATTTGTCTCTTAACCTAAACTTCAACAGTACAAAGAGTATTTGAGTGCCTAAATTCTGTACTTGGCTTTTAATCTGTATATCCAGTAGTGGAAGAATTTGTTTTCCCATCATTTTGTGTCTTAAATTTAACCAAAAAAAAGCACTGAAATACATTGTTTTTCTGGTTCAGTTTCCTACAAGGTTTGAATGAATTATAAATTGTGTATATTCACAAGAAAATTTTGGCCTTTATACTAGACTTCATACAATTTATTTATCCACCCATCCATCTATCTATCTGTTTTATTTATTTATGTTTATTTATTTTGAGAAAGCGTGAGCAGGGCAGGAGGGGCAGAGAGAGAGTGGAGGGACAGAATTCCAAGCAGGCTCTGCCCTGTCAGTGCAGAACCTGATGTGGGACTTGAAGGAACCATGAGACCATGACCTGAGCCAAAGTTGGACATTTAACAGACTGAGTCACCCACGTGCCCCTGCAGTGATTATTGGTGTATTCACAGATTTGTGCAACCATCGCCACTACCTAATTCCAAATAAAATTGTAAAGAAAGTTTTTTCTGTGTTTTTTTCTTGTCATACCTTTCCTTAGCACTTGATACAGAAAAATTGATAAATCCTGATAGAAAACTTTTTACTGTTTGCTTAAAGTTTTCAAATGTAGAACTAAAAGACCAAGATAGATCAGAAGAGAAAGAGCATGAAGTATAATTAGGGTACTTAAAGTGAAAATTCTTATTTGATGAAAGAAAGTGAACTTTGACTTCAGTATATATTCTTTGTTGAAGCTTTTGTGTAGAGTCTTGGAATAAATTGTCAGTCATATGCAAAACTGTGTCTGCTTCTTAAAACTTGAATTGAGGAAGGAAATGCTTTGTACCAACATGGCAAATACTTCATTATAATAAGAACATTTCTGTTTCTTCCTCTCCTACCACTTTGTGCATTGTACTGTATCTCTAAGGTAGAAACTCTTTAGGGAACTGCTTGATTATCATTATTTATTATTATTTTTTTGGTATGCCTTGGAGCAACAGAAGCAATGTTTATAACGTTTTGATGAAAGCAGATTTTAAAGAAAATTATTGTTTTAATCTATAATTTTCAAGTCAATTTTTAATATTGTTAGTGATGTATGATATTGTTTATCTTTTTCTCTTGGAGCTTGTGAACTCTTAAGTGCAAATATGTCTGTCTAGAGAGAACATATGATTTATTCATAGTGCTAAAGGTTGGGGAGGATAAGTTTGCCCTGTCATTGGACTTTGCTTTTTTATTTTAATTTTTTTAATGTTTTATTTTTGAAAGATAGAGCATGAGTGGGGTAGGGGCAGAGAGAGAGGAGATACAGGAGCTGAAGCAGGCTCCAGACTGAAGTGTCAGCACAGAGCCCAATACAGGGCTCAAACTCATGGACCATGAGATCATGACCTGAGCTCAAGTCGGATGCTTAACCCACTGAGCCACCCAGGTGCCCCTGGACATTGCTTTTTACGTGGAATGAACTTTGGGTGAAAACGTGAATCTGAATAACTAAAAAATTCAGTTGCATGTAAATACAACTGAAGTTTTGTCTAATCCTTTGATTCAAAATGACCCAGAAAAGGGTCTGCCAAGGGGCAGGGAGAACTGAGGCACTTTTTCATTCTTTAGGGTATAGAAAACAACTTGACCAAAATTTGGTCACAGAATTTTGAGACCCATTAAAGCAAAAGTTTGGTGGGGGGAAAAAAGTGGATTTTTTAATACCAGTATGTACAAATTGTTTTAAAATGTTTTCTATAAAGTATTACCTGTAACAGTGCGAATGATTTTTTTTTAGCAGTGGTAATGATTATACAAAATATGTTTCTCATCTATTGTTTTATTTTCTTTAGGAAAAGTAGCCATCAAAAAAGAAGACTTATGTAACCACAGTGGCAAAGAAACTTGGTTTTCACTACAGCCTGTTGACTCCAATTCAGAGGTTCAGGTAAATAGTAAGGCCTAAGTGGTATGAGAGACTGTCACCATGCAGAAAGTGAGTGGAAAAAACTAACTATAGTGGTTTATACAGACAGCGCTATTACACATTATTTTAAATTCTGGGACCGAATATTATAGACCTTTAGGTAATATGTAGCTGGAAAGAAATGCCTTGCCTTGAATTCAAGAATAATGCACGTGAGAGAGAAAGAGAGAGAGAGAGAGTGTGTGTGTATTTTGGGGGGTTATATTGGGGATATTCTTTTCCTGCTTTAGTTCTTTTGTTTGAATCACAGTGGCAATTATTAACTTTTTTAGATTGGGGATTTTTTTTAAGAGAAAAGCTGTGTTCTGACTTTGAAGAAAATCCCAAAAGTCTGTGATTTCATCTGTTCTGACCAGGATGTTGCTGATTCTCTTAATAAACTAGTCTTGGGGAAATACTCACTCAGACCGTGCCTGAGCCCACCTTGTGAAGCCTTTCGTCCCCACCCCCACCCTTCCTGTGTTCACCCTTCTCTTTATTTAGAAGGGTATCGTTACTTTTTTTAAAGCTCTTCTTTCCTCTTGCGTGAATAAGAGTTCTTACACATTCTTTATGTGAGTAAAGATATATGTTTAGCGAAGTAGCTTAACTTTCTATTTCTTTCTGAAAAGTCTGAATTGCTCTTAGAAATTGTTATTTCTATCTGAAGGGAATCCTTTTTTTGTAACCCTGTTTATTTATAAAACATGGGAAGGATTGTGAAACCATTTCCCGAGGACATACTGCGAGCAGAATTCTTCCTCTCTAAAAGAAGTTCTAATTTGCCGCTGTGACTCAAACAGAAGTTTAAGACAAGAAAAAGTGCTTTATGCACACCCACAGATATTTGCAAATAAAGTGCCTGTGTCTCTATTTCCTCATAACCTCTCAAGCATTCTCTTTGATTAAATTCTCAGAAACTTAGAGCATTTGTATATAAATCCCCTTCTGAAGTACAAAATATAATTGAAACTTTTCCTGTTTTCTTCACTGTACCTCATTTTAATGTTCTTTTCATTCTTTTAGGCAATAACTATTATTCAGATCTCAATTAGCCACTGTTGTGTATGACACAGGTGAAAGGCAGTGTGATGAAATGGAAAGGATTTTGCACAAGAAGTCAGAAAATGTAGATCCTAATTTTCATATGTGGTTGCTTTACTGACCTTGAATTTTATTTCTATAAAATGGAAATAAAAGTTGCCATGTTGACTCATATGATTGTGAGAATTAAATGAAATATTTTTAACAGCATTTTGAAAGCTGTGAATTGCTACACAAATATAAAATACCTGTTTACCATCAGTAGCTCAGGTGGCTGTTTCCTTAATATACCTTTACCAAAAGGTAGATATGAAGGTTTTAAAGTTATTAATATAAAACTATTACAAGTTTTCCTTTTTAATAGCTTTAACAAAACACAAGATAAGAAAAGGCTTTGAGAATTTGGTATGAAATTTGAGGATTATTTTAAAGATGTAATTTATTAAAGTTCATTCTTTTCTTATGGCCAATATGAATTTGCTAAAGGATTTAAGGCCCCCAACTCTCAAAATGTAGAAATCTGTGTAGAATGTATAATTCTTGGAGATGGTATTAGAGATTAGTACTAGACAACAGGCTTTTAATTAGTCGAGTATGTAAAACTCATCTCTTAATCATAAAATCCTGGAAATAGCATTTCACTAGTAGAGATAATGTCAACACTTTTTATTTGTTCTGAGTGATGATCATTACTATGAGTTATTAACCTTTACAAGTCTTTTGATTAAGTGATAATTCGTAAGATCTACTTTTTAAAATGCACTTTAGAAGGAAGAGTATTTGAGTGGGTGGGAGAAATGCAGAACACCTTTCAGGTTAATATGGGACTATTGGAAATAGTGTTGTTTGGCCCCCAAACCGACACAGGAATACAAAATTAACGTTGTGAGCCTTGAAAAGATAGAAGAGCAGCCTATGCTTCATGCAAATCCTACTTTGTTAATAAATTTGTTCACTTGCATAAATTTATAGAATTTTACAAAATATCTTGGAGCCATAGAAGAAACCTATGACACGGATTGAGTTCAGTAGGAATCCCACCTAGTAGGTACTATTAATGATTAAATGGTATATGCCAGGCACAGTGCTAAGTATTAATATACATTTTCTCATTTAATCTTCAGGAAAGCATTATGAGGTGTAGGTAGTGTTAACCTCCATTTTACAAATAGAGAAAATGGATTCATAGAGATTAAATTACATCTCCAAAGTCATAGAACTGTTAGGTAGGTGATGGAGCCATGGTTCCAATAGAGATCTTGTCTGATTCTAAAAAAGCTTTACTGCATTTCCCTATTTATACTGTTGGTCATGAAAAGGCTTCAGCAGATTCTTAGGAGGGAACATCTGAGTATAAGGAACAGAAGCCTACTCAAATTAGCTTAAAGAAAAAGGGAGGGGCATTTCAAAGTTCCTAGGGAACTTCTTGGAGTATAATTATAGAAACTTTGGTATAGCCAGGGAGAGCTGGATGTTGTTAGGCATTTACTTAAGAGGAGCTGCCTCTTAAGTGGAGGTCAGGTTCTTATAATAATAAACTAGATGCAGTTTAGATAGTCAAAATTAGTTTTGAAAAGATTTCTCATAAAATATAGTAAAATATTGGGTGGTTTGTTTTTGGGTGACTATTACATAAAATAGTTGGCTTGCATTTGGGACCATGGTGAATGAAAATATATATTGTATCTTTTTTTAATGTTTCTTTATTTATTTTGAGAGAATATGTGAGCAGGGGAGGGGTAGAAAGAGGGTAGGAGAGAGAGGATCCCAAGCAGTCTCTGTGCTGTCAGTACAGAACCCATTGTAGGACTCAATCCTGTGAACAGCTGAGCCAAAATCAAGAGTTGGACACTTAACTGACCAAACCAGGTGCACCTATGTTGTATCTTTAAATTGTGGACTGTCACTCAGTGTAGCAGTAGATACTGCAAGGGGCACTTGGGAACTGAATCCACTGATTCATTTTTTCCTGTTCATATGCTCACTGTGCTCATTGAGTATAAGTGCTCACTGATTAAATAGTGTTTTTTCCTTTCCCTCTCATTTTGTAAAATGAATAAATATTTTCTATCTTGCCCTCTCATTTTAATACTATTCACTTTGCAAAGTGGAAGGAACAAAACCCACTATTTAATGATGAGATTCCCTTGTATTCTTTTTGTATGTCTGATGAGATTACATGTTTCTCACTTCTGCTTCTCCCTAATCTCTTGCTGACAGCTAAAAAAATGCCCACATCAGCCTTTGAGTTTACATGAGCCTACAACCCCTCACTTTCTAAGATCTGATTTGCTTCTGTGCCACAAGTTAGAGAATTTGGCCCAACTTGGATCATACGTCCACTGCATTCTAAGTGGTATGATTGGGGCAGAGTTACCAAGCAGTCTATTTTGGGGCTTTGGGTAGGCATCTTCCCTAAGAAAGGGTTTGAGTAGAAGAAATTATTGGCATCTCTCCTTCAGAGGGGAAGATATTTATTTTCCTAGCTCTACCACTAATTGGTATTTGTACCCAGAACAGTTGCTAACCTGTTGTTGTCTGAGAATCTTCATCTGTGAAATGAGAACTTCATTGTGTAGGATTCCCTTCAGTTTTGAAGTTGTTGGGAAGTAATATGCAGAAATGTAATTGAGCCTTCAAATGAAAATATCCCAGTAGTAGTAAGATGGGTTTTATATCAAAATAGTTGAAAATTACGAAGAACAGTAACCTCTTACTTTGGATTGTTTCCTGGATGCTTTATTATTGCCGTTAAAAATGAAAATTATTTTCAAGGTGCCTGGGTGGCTCAATCAGTTGAGTGTCTGACTTTGACTCAGGTCATGATCTTACAATTTGTGAGTTTGAGCTCCACAGGGGGCTCTGTGCTGATAGCTCGTAGCCTGGAGCCTGCTTCAGATTCTCTGTCTCCCTCTCTCTCTGCCCTTCCCCTGCTCATGCTCTCTCTCAAAAATGAATAAACATTTAAAAAAATTTTTTAATGAAAATTATTTTCAGTTTTCAAACATTTGAGATATTAGTATTAGTAATTCATGAATGTATTTTCCTCCACTTTTTTTTTTCTGTTATTTTTTTGTTTTTGTTTTGTAGTTTCTCCCTTCAATTGAACCCTTCTCTTCTTAACCTTCTGGGATCTGCCTTCATACCCCACAAAGGGCCAGAGAGAGAACACAAAAGATTCTCCATAATATTACCCATGACATTGTGTCAATAAGTCTGGTGGACATTTTTCAGTCCTCCTCTTACATAATCTTCCAGTAGATTTGGTACAGTTGACCACTCTCCTTTTTGAAGCATTCTCTTCCTTAGTTTCTTAGTTCTGATTTAGTGGTTATCATCCTACTAAACTTAGTACTAAACTTAGTGTTCTTTCTCCGACTGTTTTCCATAGAAGTGAAAGTAATATGGATTCTGTAGGTGCCTCTTTCTATAAATCCTCTTTTTGGCTTCAGTGATCAGCAGCCATGCTGTTAGGTATATCATTCTGGAACTCAAAACAAACAAAGCATTTTTCCTTTCTTTAGTTCTTAGGTGCTGTGATAAAGAGCATGACTTACATAAGACTGAGTAAACCATATCTCCTATATGGAAAGCTTGGTGCTCTCATAATTAAAGGTGTTTGTGTCATACAACTTGTACAAGCAGTAAATCCAGATGGGCTGTCAGTCATGTCTTTTTGATGTAATGACTTAGTTAATAAGTCTTTACCAACAAGCTTATCTTGAATTTCTGGATCATGCCACAAGTTACTGATTGTTTTATGTTTTTTTTTTTTTAATATGGCCTCTGCCCAACCTATTTAAACAAGCATTACAAATAATAAATGCAATGGTCATATCTATTAATTCATACATCTGGGTTTTTTTTTTTTACATGCTTGATTAAAGACAGTGAACATAAAGTTACAATTCATTGTTGCAGGTTGATTTTGTAAAAATTTCATTTGTAAAACTGTAAACTTGAAATAACAAAGGAAGGAACCATTCTAGATTGTAATACTTCTTTAAGGAGAAGAAGAAATCCACCCAAAAATAAGAGAGATTAAGGAAAACCTTTATTTTGTTTTTCATCTGACAGCAAACTGTGTCCAAAATGATTTACTATATATGAAAATATCTGCCAGTTAAAAAGAAGTTGAGATTCCCCCCCAATATAAAGAAAACTTCCCGCCAGTTGAAATATACTGAGTTCTTTTATGTGGAAAGGTTGTTATAATGTAGCATTTTGTGATAAAAACTAAAAAAAAAATCTAAACCAAAGAATGTTTAAGTGTGTGTATTGGGTTTTGCCCAAATACCTGTAATTCACCTGAGTTTCTGAAACTGTATGCTGAATTTCTCATGATATCTTCTACAAAAATCAGATTTTTCTGTGTGTGAACTTTTGTAAAAGTGATTGAAATAAAGCTAGCATATAAAATACTAAACTTTCATATAGTCCCGGAGTAATATAACTTCCTAAATATGCTACCTAGTACAAATTAATGTCATATAATTGCTATAATCATATAAACATAATCATTGCTATAAAATACATACAGAATTATAGCTCCCAAGAATTTGGTTTACGTTATATTTTTTTAATTTTTAATGTTTGCTTATTTTTGAGAGAAGCAGAGCACGAGCTGGGAAGGTGCAGAAAGATAGGGAGACGGAATCTGAAGCAGGCTCCAGGCTCGAGCTGTCAGCACAGAGCTCAATTTGGAGCTTGAACTGGGAGATCATGGCTTGAGCCAAAATTGGGCACTTAACTGGCTGAGCCACCCAGGCGCCCTTTATTTGTTTTACTTTAAATAAAACCTATAGAATACCTTGCCAGTTATCTAATCTTCCCATATTTTCTGACATATATGAAAGGTATTTTGTCATTGAACCTCCCTTAGGAGATTGGATAGTAAGAAAGCAGTCATGGACCAAATCATACTGCATGTTTATCATCAAACATAGTTTCTTATCAGAGTCCTGTAGTTAGTTCATTGTGGCTCATGTCTTCATTTTCTTTAGTTGCTTTTAAGATTTTTTTAAAAATCTGCTTTTAGCAGTTTTACTATGCTCTGCCTACATACGATTTTCTTTATGTTTATCCTATGGGTGTACCTTGGGGCTCTTAAATCTCTGCCTTGATGTCTTTCTTTAGTTGGAAAATTCCAGGCAATTATTTCTTTACTTTTTTTTCCCCTTCAAATTCCCATTTTTTTCTGTCTCCTCTTCTGGGATTCCAGTTACATGAATAATAGACCATTTTCCTATGTTTTCCTATGTCTCTTAAGTTCTCGCCCTCTCTGCTTCACTGTGAATATTTTCCACTGACTAATTATCTCCCATCTTACCAGTTCTCATTTCAGCTATGGCTAATTTGCTGTTAAATATCTCTTTATTGTGGTTATTTTATTGCCTAATTCTAAATTTTTCTTTTGATACACTTTGTAGTTTTCAAGAGTCTTGTTGGCTTTTTCATTTTGTTGTTTACCTTCGTAAAAATTAAAAAATTTTTTTATGATTTTAATTTATTTTTGAGAGACAGAGAGAGAGAGCATGAACAGGGGAGGGTCAGAGAGAGAGGGAGATACAGAATCCAAAGCAGGCTCCAGGCTCTGAGCTAGCTGTCAGAACA
Organism: Suricata suricatta; assembly: GCF_006229205.1. Taxonomy (NCBI): domain Eukaryota; kingdom Metazoa; phylum Chordata; class Mammalia; order Carnivora; family Herpestidae; genus Suricata; species Suricata suricatta. Next base: position 119,486,486 of record NC_043704.1, on the reverse strand, counting down.
GAGCCTGATGCGGGGCTCGAACCCACGAGCCGTGAGATCACGACCTGAGCCAAAGCCGGATGCTTAACCGACTAAGCCACCCAGGCACCCCTACCTTTGTAAAAATTTTATGCAGCTGTTTTGACCTCTGTCAGTGAACTCCAACGTTTCCATCTTCTATAAATCAATTGCTTTTTGTTGGTTTTTGTTTTCATTTTTGGTTTTGGTGTATGGTCTTATCTTCTGGCATGCTTCATAATTTTTGATGGAATGCTAGACATTGAAAAATATGAAATAGTTTAGATATAACTTGAGAGTATGGATGATAAGTTTTTTTTTTCCTTCAGAGATTTAGTTTTTTACTTTTGGCGTATCTAGAGGTTTGGTAGGGATTTGGCTGATTCTAGGCTAGATTTTGGTCTTTGTTTTTCTTTTTCTTTTTTCTTTTTAACTTTTTTTTTTTGGAAAGAGAGAGTGTAGTGTGCACACATACACAAGCTGGGGAGGGGCAGAGAGAATCCTAAGCAGGCTCCATGCTTTTAGCACAAAGTCTGACATGGGGCTTGAGCTCACTAACTATGAGGTCATGCGTGACCTGTGCCAAAATCAAGGGTATGACTCTTAACTGACTGAGCCACCCAGGCACCCCAGTTTTGGTCTTTGTAAAGGCTGGTCAGTGTTGTTCACGCTTACTCTTTAGGCATAGTCCTTGGAGATTCCAACAGAAAAGCTTCCTATTTGCCAGTGGCACTCTACCTTGTTGGGCCCGGGACTCCAGTTTTTATATACTCAGTACCATGAGACTGTAGACTGCTTTGTTTAAGTTCTTCAGCCTCTCAAGCCACCACTGAGGTTTGGGAGTCCCATTCAACAAGCTTCTTCAGATGTCCCACCAGCAATGTCTACTTATATATTATTGGCCAAAATTGTATCATATGGCTGTCCTTAGCCACTGTCACCTGGCTTCAGAGAGACTAGGAAATGTTTTGCTGAACTCAAACTATCCTCTCCAAAAACCAAACCAAACAAAAAACACCAAACTTGTTTTTCTGTAATCCAAATCTAAAAAATGATGACAGATGTAAATAAAACCAAACTTTTGTATGAATGTAGAAAGAAATACTAAATATTTTCTCTAAGATGTTCATAGATTTGAATTTCTAAAACTGAAAAGTAGTTTCAAGCAATTTTTTAAACTTTATTTTTTACTAAAAAACAGGACTCTCTGGTAGTAGAAATTTTTGAAATCTAGATGAGCAAAAAAATCTGAAATCCTACCAATGAAAGATAACTTCTGTCAGTGTTTTAGTAGATGACTTGTAGTAAATTCATATGGTAACATACGTAGTATATTTTATTTTTAAAAATTAACATTATGCAGCCTATTTTGTAACTTGTTTCTTTTACTAAGCATCATGTACATACTTCCATGTTAAAGTATACAGTGAGATAGTGTTTTATGGTTTAGAAGTGATAATTTCCTTGATTTAACTTTTTTAAAAGTCTATTCATTTATTTTGAGAGAAAGAGACAGGGAGAATCCCAAGCAGGTTCCCTGTTACCAGCGCACAGCCGGACATGGGGCTCGACCCTGAGAGAGAAAGAACGAATGAGAGAGAGGGAGAGGGAGAGGGGGAGGGGGAGCATGTCTCAAGCAGACTCCCTGCTGTCTGCACAGAGCCAGACGCAGGCTCAACCCCAAACCACGAGATCATGACTTGAGCCGAAATCAAGAGTCAGACGCCCAACCACCTGAGCCATCCTGGCGCCCCTAACTCATAATGCTTTTTAATTTTAGTGTTCCACTCTAATAGTATATGTCTTGTGTTTACCTGTTCTGTCCCCAGTCTTTTCTTGACCAGGTTAAATACACAACTATGTTATTGTTGACTAATACCAAAGGAATGGTCTCTTCAACAGCTGGTAAGAGTGATGAACATTTTAGGTAGGCTCTGACTGAATAATAATGATTCCTAGTAGAATCCCTTTAAATATGTATATTTTTTACTTCAAGGCTTTACTTGAAACAGTGCTATGATTTTTTAGTTGTGAATGAAATTATTGTACTTTCTTTTCTACTCTAACAGTTAGAAGTAGAATGGATCCTAGATATTTCCTGAGAGACTGTGGGGAGTGCCTTATTAGCATTCAATTTCTACCATAAACTGCGTACATGTTAAAATAGTAAAACTGCTTTGAGCTGCAAATCTTGATGCAATTGGCTAGGCTCGCTCAGTAAGTGACACGAACATGCTGGCCTGACAGCAAACATGATTCAAAATGCTAGTTGAGTAATATTAAAAATTACTTCATATCAGGGGCGCCTGGGTGGCTCAGTTGGTTAAGCGTCTGGCTTCAGCTCAAGTCATGATCTCACTGTTCGTGGGTTTGAGCCCCACCTCAGGCTCTGTGCTGACAGCTACCTCAGAGCCTGGAGCCTGCTTCAGATTCTGTGTCTCCCTCTCTCTGACCCTCCCCTACTCGCACTGTCTCTCTGTCTCTCAAAAATAAATAAAAGACATTAAAAAATTTATTTTAAAAATTACTTCATATCAGATACCTCTTCTGGGTCATTGTCCAGTAGTAGGGGTTATGAATATTAAAGTAGAATTAATGAGACACCTATTTTATAAATTTTATATGAATTTATCAATAGTTATGCCTAAATTTTTATTGGAAAATTGCTTACTTTAATTCCAGTTCCACCTGACTGCCAATTTACTACTGCTGATGTTTTGTTTATTTAGAACTTAGCTTTCTCAGGCAGAATTTTGTGTCGAGATCTATCAATCAGTGTTTATTGTTCCTCACTTAACTATCCATCTAACCCTCTTTGTAGTTAGTGGACCTCAGATCACTCTTACAGAGCAAACCCCCATAAGATAGACCGATTCAGGTTAGATTGCTGTGAAAGAATGTCTGAAAGGGGTTATTCCAAAGAGGAACAGTGACTTGATAATGAACTGTCCTACCTCTGATGAAATTATTTACATCATCAGCTCTTAGACATCACACTCCTGAAATCTCTACTGTGAGAATTTGTCTTGTACGCTGGGTAGAGGTAATCCAAGACTGATTCTTAACTACTTCAGAATTGCTCATAACCAGTTTAGAATTGCTCATCACTGGTGGCAGCATGAAAATATCAAGTTCTAGATTATATTGCTTGTAAGCCTTCATTTCAGGAGAAGTTGATAGTTTGCTTTAAATTTATATATAGTACTGAATTTTTACAACTCCATTTATTAACAGCTATTTAAGAAAGTACTCTTTTAAGTATCCTATTTTTTTTCATCAGTACTCTTGGTTGTATATTTTGATTATTGTCTCCCCACTAGATTGTAAGCAGTGATTGTTGTCTTATACATCTGTTGATTCCTACTCAGCCCTACAGTGCCTACAAAAATATAGAAGATATTCCATAATCCTTAATTTTCAGGAAAGTATTGACAAACTGAGTCTTACTAGTGTTAACTTAGTTTTATTTTTCAGAATTGTGTGATTTCTCTTGACCTATAATGATACTGCGTCTATCCTTATTGATGGCTTATCTTTTCTGGAAAAAGCATTCTGCATTTTATAATTTGCTTTTATTTCAAAGTTCCCTAAAACATAAATGCTATCTTTTTTTTTAATCTATGGTATTGAGATTTATAAATACTTTTTGAACTGGGATTACATTCTTAGATTTGAATACCGTGTCTGATATAAGCATTTGACTACTAGATCTGCATCGTTGGTTATTAGTCATATAATAAGTACTTAATGTGGGCAAAGCCATGTTTTAGGGATCACAAATTTAGTTAGTGAATAACTAAACATTATAGGTACTATTTGAAAAAGTACATACCTTTAATAATTTGTCAGCAAAATAGACTATTCAGTTTGCCATTTTTTTTTCTCATTATAGGGTAAAGTTCACCTTGAATTAAAACTGAATGAACTGATAACAGAAAATGGAACTGTGTGCCAGCAGCTTGTTGTACAGTAAGCATCCTTCTTTTACCAAAATCAACTGGAATAATTCTCCATTTTGTATTTGAATCTTAAGCTAACACCTTATTTTATATACTTCAGAAACTTTTTTGAAAAATGAAACTCTGTTGTGTTGTTCCTTAATTAAATTGCTTTCCAGTTTGTTTTCTTATGTCTGGTCTACTCAGGTTATGATAAGTCATTAATTCATTCAACCTTATTTACTAAATGTGAGTTAAATGATAGAGTTAGGCATGGGGCTGTTACAGGATCATGTATAAGCATGTCTGACTACCTGGCAGAGGAGAATTGGAAAGGCTTCTTGTTAGAGGGCCTTTAGATAAGAGACTCTGACGCCACAGAGCTGAGCATTACGAACCCTGGGACTAGCACTAAATGGCTACCTTGAGATGTACCAGTATTGGTTCTCACCTACTTAAAACTTCCTCTTTTGCCTTCAAGTCATTTTTTGTGGCTCAGATTCTAATCTTCTAACTGTTCTGGAAATCTGTTCAAGCCTGATCCTCTTCCTTTTCTCTTCCACTCACACTTTTCCTCTGTGTTATGGACAAACTACTGGATACCCCTGACTTCTTTTTCTCTTTGTATTAACTGATAATCTGAATATCCCCTGAGTTACTGTTTCTTCTGCCGCCTTCTCAGTTACATGCTGTTTTCTCCCATACCCACTTACCTTACAGTGGCATGTTACTTTCTAGACTATCATTTATTCTCCTTATTAGGAACACCCCAGCTCCTTTGAGGCATTTCCCCCCTCTCTCTCTGTCTCTTTATTTATTTATATTTATTAAATATATAATACTTCCTTAGAACTTTTTTTAAAGTTTATTTATTTGAGAGCCAGAGAGAGACCAAGCAGGGGAGGGGCAGAGAGAGAGAGGGAGAGAGAGAATCCCAACCAGGTTCTGCACTATCAGCATGGAGCCAAACATGGGGCCTGATCCCACGAACTGTGAAATTATGACCCGAACTGCCATCAGGAGTTGAACGTTCAACCCACTGAACCACCCAGGCACCCCTAGAACTCTTTTAAAGAAGGTTGCATATCAAATGATCCTTAATATATCAGTGTATATGTCCTAAGCATAAGTGTATTCTCTTAAATGACTAATACAGGAAGCTCAACATTCTTACAATAAAAGTTACAGGAACTGTAGTTCAGGAAGTTCAACATTGTTATAATGAAAGCATAATATATAGTTTTTATATTCCAGTACTTTTATCTACAGTTATTATATTTTACTTTTGTCAGCTGGCCCAATAATGTCCTTTATGGTATTTTTTTCTCTCCCAGAAAGGATCCAGTCCAAGATCATGTGTTACATTTAGTTTATATGTCTCTTTAATCTCCTTAACCAGTAATAATTTTTAGTCAAAACTCTACCAAAAGGCATTCCTCAGAGATGTGTCCAGTCCCCTCTCCTTACACTCAGCTCTAGACAACCATGATCTGATTTTGGTCCCTATAGTTTTGTCTTTTCCAAAATGTCAGATGGACAGATTCATGTAGGCTTTTGTGACTGGCCTCTTTCATTCAGCATAATGTTTTTGAGATTCATCCACATTGTTGCATGTATCAGTAGCTGAATCTTTTTTAGGTATTATTTATTTATTATCATAACTTGTTGGATATTCTTGTCCTTATTTTACAGATGAAAAAACAATCCACAGATTGGTTAAATGAGCCCAAATTTGTACAAGGAGTGGTAGAGCCTGCATTTGAACCCTGGTTGTTTAATTTTTTTAACTTTTTTTCTTTTGAGACAATCATAGATTTATAAGGAATTATAAAGCATGGAGAGGTCCTGTGTACCTTACACTCAGTATCCCTCACTGGTTACGTCTTATATAACTATAATACAATATAAAAACTAGAAAATTGACATTGTGCAGTGTACAACATACTGTATATCTTTTATCGTATGTATAGATTTGTGGTAACTGCCACAATCAAGATACAGAACCTTCTATTACCATAAATATCTCCCTTATGCTTCCCTGTTACAGTCACGCCCACTCCTTCCCCGACTAAACATCTGTAACCTTTGGCAACCTCTAATCTGTCTCCGCATCTATAATTTTGTCATTTCAAGACTGTTATGTAAATGGGGTCTTATCATATATGACCTTTGAGATTGGCTTTTTTCAATCAGATCCATCCAATTCTATGTAGTTTCTTATAGCTAGAATATAGTTGGGTGTCACTTTTTTAAATCCACTCTGGCCAGTCTTTTATTTTGTGACTGTTTCCTTTTTCCTCTGTGTTCCTTGAACATTTTTTAGAATTACATTTTGATTTATCTGTACTGTTTTTCTATCTGTAATGTATCTCTTTGTGTAGCTTTTTAGTGGTTGTTTTAGGATTACATTATACATGTATAACTTATTGTAGTCTACTGGTATTGCTGTTTTACTGGTTAGAATAAAGTGTAAAAACCTTACCTTCTTTTAAATCCCTTTACCCTTCACCATTTGTAATTGTCTTAAATATTTCTCCTGAATACATTAAGAACCACATCAGTGTTAATAATTTTTGCTTCAGCCATCTCACACAATTTAGAAAACTTAGAGAAGAAGGGAAGTCTAAGTTTGTTGTATATGCCCATATTTTTGCTCTTTCCATATTCTTTTTTCTTTTCTGTTGTCTTAGGATTCCTTCTGTTATCACTGTCTTTAATATTTAGAGAATCTCCTTTCACTGTTCTCTTAGCGTAGGTCTCTAAGTGATACATTATCTTAGTTTTCCTTTATCTGAGAATGTCTTGATTTTTTTCTTTATTCTTGAAGGATACTTTCAGTGAATATGTAATTCTTGGTTGACAGCTTTTTTTTTTCAGCTCATGAAAAATATATCACTTCCTTCTGTCCTCTGAGGTTTTTTGAATTCATGGTGATTATATATTTTATGCAAGTAACGTGCTTTTTCTCCCTGGTTACTTTCAAAACCTTGTCTTTAGTTTTCTGTGTGTTTCAGTTTGAATCTGAGGTATTTTGACATAGATTTCTTTGAGTTTATTTTGTTTGGTATGTTCAGTCAGCATTTTTAATCTGTATGTTTGCATCTTTTACCAAATTTGGGAAATTACCAGCCATTATTTCTTGTAATACTCTATCAGCCCTGCCATCTTTCTCTTCTAGAGATTTCAATGGCATAAATGTTAGATCTTCTATTGTAGTCCCACAGGTAGGTCCCTGAGGCTCTGCCCCACCACCTCCCACCCCCAGTCTGTTTTCTCTCCCTTGTTCATATTGGGTAGTTTCTGTTCTGTCTTTAATTAAGCTCAATGATTATTTTCTCTCTCCCCTCCATTCTGCTGTTAAGCCCATCTGTCGTCAAACTTCTTATTTTGGTTTTAAGTATTAAAATTTCCATTTGATTCTTCTTTATAGCTTTTATTTCTTTGGTGACTTTCTCTTTTTTTGTTGACACTTTTCATTTAATTTATTTCAGATGTGTTTGTAATTACTCATTGATTCAGTTTTAGGATGGCTGATTTCACATTTTTGTAAGATAACTCCAACATCCATATTATCTCAGTGTTGTCATATGCTGGTTGTTCTTTCTTATTTAAAGCTAAATAGGGGTGCCTGGGTGGCTCAGTCGGTTAAGTGTCTGACTTCCGCTCAGGTCATGATCTCACAGTTTGTGAGTTCTAGACCCACATTGGGCTCTATGCTGACAGCTCGTAGCCTGGATCCTGCTTCAGATTCTTTGTCTCCCTCTCTCTCTGCCCCTTCCCTGCGTGTTTGTTCTCTCTCTCTCTCTCCTCTCAGAATAAATAAACATTAAAAAAACTTAAAGCTAAAGATTGGTGTTTGGGTATGATGAATGGTTTTCAGTTTTACTATAGATATTCTGGGTATTGTTATGAGACTGTGTATCTTATTTAAATATTTTCTTTTAGCCAAACTCCTTGATACTCTGCTGGTGAATGGAGAGGAGTGCCTATTCGTTACAGTCAAGAGTGATAGTTCAGGCTCCCCTTAGTCCTCACCTGTGACAACTCGGGCTGGGATGGGGAAGACTGCCTCATCATTGCTCCATATAGCCTCCGTTGACAACATGGTTGAGAGGATTTAGTAGTTACCACTGTAGCTGGTGAAGGTCTTACCTTCCTACTCAGCGTTCTCTGATATCACCCTGGCATGAAGGGGGAGGAGTACCTCATTGCTACTAGGTGAGGATGAAAATTCAGGCTCCTCATGTGGTCTCTACTGACACCACTGGGGGCAGGGGCTTGTTATAGTCTGTCAAAGATGGAATTCTGGGCTCTCTTCTCAGCATTTGGCCTTTGTTGATGGAGGTTTGGGTGGAGCCACAGTCGTTTTCATGGTGTTTGATTGGACTCAGTGGTTATTGTCTAAAAATGGTTTCTGTCTTGCTAAGCTGCCCAATTCCTGATCCTTTGGATGGAGAGAGCAGACTTTTTCTCAGGACATTTTTTGTCCGTGTCCATTGATGGTGTTTCCAAGCTGATGGCTTCTCTAGCACTCAGTCTGAGATAAATAAGGTATTTTTTAAAAACCCAGAGAATTCACTCTCATGTCTTCTCATGGGTCCCATGATCTCTAATTGGTTTGCTTCTCTTCACTTTTCAGAGCTTTCTTATGTTTGTTATATATTTAATGCTTGTTGTTTTTAGTTGTACTTAGTGGGAAGACAAGGTATGCATGTATTCCATCTTGACCTGGAACTAGAAACCATTTTTTCCCTTCATGAGTGTATTGCATTGTACTGAATTTGTTTCTCTATTATCACTTGACAGATAGTTGAATTGTTTCCAGTTTGAGGTGATTATAGAGGAAGCTGCTATGAATGTTCACAAGTAGGTCTTTGTATGGGCATATGATGGTTTGTATTCTTTTCTTACTTTCTCTTCTATTTCACTTGAACCTCCATGATCCATACTCATTGGCCTGCAGCACCAGAGCTCCAGTAGCAACTTTGCAGAATTTATTGTTGATTTCTCAACTTTTAGAGGTATTTTGAAGTTTATGGTATTCTCTGTGTTTTAGTACCGCTGAAAGCATAGTATTATATGTTTTCTTTGTGCTGCTTGCTGACTTTACATTTGGGGGGTAATGTGTGGAAAGGTTCATAGCCTAGCAATTATTAATATCTTCCAGACCTGGAAGCTCCTCACTGTAGCATTTCTTAAATTCAGTAAGACTTCTGTCCATTGATCTTTACCACATTCTTACCCACTTTTATTTTTCACTTCCTTCTAGGTCATTTTCCATGATCTATCACCATAATCATTTTTTCTTTGCAGTTTTCCAGTAATATCCTTGCTCCTTTCTTCATCCTTCTTATTTATCTGGAACAATCCTAGTGTAAACGAATTTATTAGTCTCTTTCTCTGTGTTCAGTTTGTACCTGAATATTACTGGAGAAAATCACAAAGACTCATTTTACTTTAAATTCATGATCACAAACCCTGCATGGGTATTTATAACTGCACTGGAGTTTTACTGTGTTTCTCTAATAATATCTGTGAGATTTTCCATCATTTCAAACTATAAATTGGTCACATTTTCCTGAATCTAAATCTGCAAACCTGCAGTGGCATCCATCTTTTTGTCCTTATATTATAGTAGAGGAGGTGTCCCTTCTCTTGTTGGGGGTGAATTTTTCTTTCTGATCTCTGAATTCCATCGATTGCCCCTACCCAACGACTTTGCTCCTTCAGTTATTTCTTCTTCTATTTCATCACATTACCTTCTCTTTTAGATTTTTCTCCTCAAAATGTAAAATATGTTCTAGGATCTCCTGTCCTAAAAAGGCATGCCTCCCCAGACCTCATCTCTACCCTCTTCCCCCAGCTACCATCCCCATTTCTCTGTCCTCCTTTGAAGGCAGAATTCTCAAAGTAAAATTGTCTTACAGAGTCAGGGTTCTTTGTGTGAGTGTGTTTGTATACTAGCTCTGTTCATGCAGAAGATCTAGAAACAGTGTCATCCCATTAGCAATGAACATACTTATCTGTAATCTTGGCTTTTAAATATCATTCATCAACCAATATGGTCCAATAGATCTTTTAATGATGATGAAAGTAGTTTATAACTTAACTGTCCAATATGGTAGCTACTAGTCATGTGTGGCTATTGAAAACGTAAAATATGGCTACTGCAACTCAAGAACTGAATTTTTAATTTTGTGCAATATTGATTAACTTAAATTTACATAGCCACATGTCGCTAATGGCTACAGTATTAGTATTAGTATTATCTGTTATTTAAGAGCTACTCCAATAAAGAGAACCTGATTTTTTTAAAGTATTGGCTGATTTCAGGACTTGAGCAGGGAAAATACAAGATGAGTTCAGAGCATATGTGGAGTCAGAAAGTAAGAACATGCTACATAAATAATGATGGCGTGTAGCAAGGACACTGAAGCCAACTTGAAGGAGCTCTAAGTAACCAAACTAGGACAATTGGAGCATCAGATTAAATAATAATAATTACAGATTAAAACCTATAGAATAAGGGTTCCTGGATAGCTTAGTCATTTGAATGTCTGACTTCGGCTCAAGTCATGATATCAGTTTGTGGGTTTGAGCCCTATGTCAGCTTCTGTGCTGACAGCTCAGAACCTCGAACTTGCTTCAGATTTTGAGTCTCCCTCTCTCTCTGCCCCTGCCCTGCTTGTGCTCTGTCTCTCTCTTTCTCAAAATAAATAAACATTAAGAGAAATTTTTAGGGGCACCTGGGTGGTTCAGCTGGTCAAGCGTCCAACTTTGGCTCAGGTCATGATTTCGTGGTTCATGGGTTTGAGCCCTGCGTCAGGCTCTGTGCTGACATTCAGAGCCTGGAGCCTGTTTCAGATTCTGTGTCTCCCTCTCTCTCTGCCCCTTCCCCACTTATGCTCTGTCTCTCTCAAAAAATATTTTAAAAAATTTTTTATGTTTTTTAAAAACTTTAAAATATTCATGAATCAATACTGATATATAAATAAACACACTGAGGAGAAAGGACTACTTTTTCTTATAGTAGAATTTTCATTAATCAATGTAAGACAAATGATAGAAATAGAAAATCAGCATGTATGAATGCTAAATAAGTTGATATAAGTATGATGATGAACAGCATATTTGCATTATCTCAAAGAATGTCTCCCATAAGATGTCTGATAGACACCAAGTTAACTATGTGACTGAAGTTTTAGTATCACTGGTAATAAAGCATCCAGCCACCTGGTATGCTGCATTGAGGACACCAAGATGGATAACCTCAATCTAATCACAGGGAAACATCAAATTCAAATTAAGGAATATTATACAAAAAACTGGCTAATACTGACAAGATCATGGGGCAAAGAATTAAAACTAAGGAGCTGTTTTAGGATGGAAGAGACTAAAAAGACAGGACGTATAAATACAATGTGAGATCTTATATTGCATCCTGGACCAAAAAAAGGACATTGGCAAAATTTGAGTAAAGTCTGTAAGATTAGTTAATATAATTATTAGCTAACATCGTTTCCATGTTACTTTTCTGTGTCTGTAGTCTTACTCGGGTTACACAAAATGTTATACTGGGTGATGCATATATAGGAACTGTATATATTATTTTGCAGTTTTTTGAAATTCAGAAATCATTTCAAAATAAGTAAAATAAAATTGTCTATACCTTAACCCAGATGTTCGCCTGCCTTTTTGGCAACTCCACTTTGGTGTCTCACAACATTGCAGACTTACCACCTTTAAAACCAAAGCATTGATGGTCATCTCTGTACAGCTCCTCCCCACTTTGCAGTTGGAACCACCATACACCTATTACCCAAGCCAGACATCTGGGAATCATTTAAAATCTTTTCTCCTCTCTCTCCCCAACACATTGGATCCACTTCTTACTGATTCTATGAAATAGTTCTTGAATTTTCCAATTTTTTTCACCTACTGACATGTATTTACTTCAAACCAGCAACCATTTATTATTATCTTGACTATTTTAGTAGTCTCTTAGCTGACTTTCTACTCTGTAGTCCGTTCTCTTCATAGCAGCCCAGGATAAACTTTTAGAACATAAATTAGATCATTTCATTCCCCTGCTCAAACACTTAGTGATTACCATTGCATTTAGAATAAGATCCAAGCCCCTTAACTTGGTATACAAGATCTAGCATATTCTGACCCTGCCTGCCTCTTGGATTTCATCTGTGGCATGTTTTCTCTTGTTCATATATTCACTGGCCTTCTCTCAATTCCTCAAATGTGACATATACTTCCTGTTCAGAGATCTGCATCGGCTCTTCTTTTTTGCCTGGAATGCCCATTCTTCTTCTAGCTGGTTTTCTCATCCTTTAAGTTTCAGCTTAGTATCGCTTTAAAATAAGGCACCCTATTCTTTTTCCTTCATAATGCTTGATTTTATTTTTTCTTTATTGTTTGTTATCTGTTGTTTCACGTAGACTCTCACCTCCATGAGAGCAGGAACAGTGTTTGTCTTATTCACCTCATCACCCCAGAGTCTAGCACTCATAGGCATTAAGTAACTTTGAAACAACTAAACGAAGAAAGAAGGTAATATTTGTCTTCTTAAAGGGTGAATAGAAAGTAGCTAGCCTAGAGAAAGTAAGATTTGTTTTCCAGAAGGAAAGAACAATATAGGCAGACTATGAAAGAAGAAACATCATGGTGAGAGAGAGGGAGGGAGAATAATTAAAAGTGGTTTCATGGTGCCTAGCAAATGAAACTTGATTCAAAGATTGGTCAGATACTGGTGAAATAGGCTGGAACCAGATCTTGGAGGCTCTAAATGTATATGACCTGAAACTTAATTTATGAAACTCTTGAAAGATTTTAGACAGTAGAGTAATATGGACAATTTGCATTTTAGAAAGATTAGATTTGTGACAGTCATAAATATAGAAACTGAGAGATGAATTTGAAGGGTGTTCGGGTGATTATGGATTCTGTACCAGAACAGTAGTTACAAAAATGAGAAAAGAGGACAAATGAAGAAATTCTTAAAGAGTAGCATTACTAAAACTTACTGATTAGATATAGAAAGTGAGGATAAAGAAGGAATCTAAATGTGGCTCCTAGATTTCTAAATGGTGTTACTAGGTGGGTGGTGGTATTTACAACAAAAGAGAAAATTCTGAAGGAAGAGCTTCTTTAATAAGAGATGATAATGAGTTGAGTTTTAGCTGCTCTTGAATATCTAGATAGGGGTTTCCATCAGGCATTTGGATATAAAAGTCTTAAACTCTATGGTGAGATCTCATTAGAAATATAAAGTTGGTTGTAGTTGTGGCCATAGAAATAGACGTGATTTAAAAAAAAAAGAAAAACAACAACAACAACAATGAAAAATAGGCTTAGAGGGAGGTTATATAAACAGGAGGGCAAGAGATAGGTGATATGAGGAAAATTAGGAGAATGAAGACCAAGGAAACCAAGAGAGAAGAGGTCTTAAAGGAAGGAAGGGAGTGATCAGAAGTGCTGCATGCAGACAAGAAAACCAGTAAGAAGAGCCCTGAAAAATAGGGATAGCTTTTGACACTCAGGGGACTTTAGTGAGGAGAGTTTCCATAGAATGGTGAAATGTAGATAAAACTAGATTTCAGTAGGGTGAGGAGTGAAAGGGAGGTCAAGACATTTGGAAAGACAAACAGAAAATTAGATAGGTCCTGGGTGACATGAAGTTCAGGCAGTGATTTTTGTATTATAGAAACAGGCTGAGAGAAGGAACTTCAGGAAAAAGAGAGAAACAGAGTAGAAACAAGATGAATATTTGAGTATTTGTTGCTAGTATATAGAGATTTTTTTAATAGTTTATTGTCAAATTGGTTTCCATATAACACCCAGTGCTTCTCTCCACAAGTGCCCCCCCTCCATGGCCATCACCCCCTTTCCCCCACTCCCTACCACTTCAGCCCTCGGTTCGTTTTCAGTATTCAATCGTCTCTCATAGTTTGTGTCCCTCTCTTTCCCCATCTCTCTTTCCCCCTTCCCCTCCCTATTGTCCTCTGTTAGGTTTCTCCTGTTAGACCGATGAGTGCAAACATGTGGTATCTATCCTTCTCTGCCTGACATATTTCACTTAGCATGACACCCTCAAGGTCCATCCACTTTGCTACAAATGGCCAGATTTCATTCTTTCTCATTGCCATATACTACTCCATTGTGTATATATACCACATCTTCTTGATCCATTCATCAGGTGATGGACATTTAGGCTCTTTCCATGATTTGGCTATTGTTGAAAGTGCTGCTATGAACACTGGGGTGCATGTGCCCCTATGCATCAACACTTCTGTATCCCTTGGGTAAATCTCCAGCAGTGCTATTGCTGGGTCATAGGGGAGTTCTGTTGATAGTTTTCTGAGGAACCTCCGTACTGTTTTCCAGAGCAGCTGCACCAGTTTACATTACTACCAACAGTGTAGGAGGGTGCCTGTTTCTCCACATCCTCGCCAGCTTCTGTAGTCTCTTGATTTGTTCATTTTAGCCACTCTGACCGGTGTAAGGTGGTATCTCAGTGTGGTTTTGATTTGTATTTCCCTGATGCTGAGTGACGCTGAGCATCATTTCATTTGCCTGTTGGCCATCTGGATGTCCTCTTTGGAGAAGTGTCTGTTCAGATCTTCTGCCCATTTCTTCACTGAATTATTCGTTTTTCAGGTGTGGACTTTGGTGAGTTCCTTATAGATTTTGGATACTAGTCCTTTATCTGATATGTCATTTGCCACTATCTTTTCCCATTCTGTCAGTTGCCTATTAGTTTTGTTGATTGTTTCCTTTGCAGTGCAGAAGCTTTTTATGTTGATGAGTTCCCAGTAGTTCATTTTTGTTCTTGATTCCCTTGCCTTTGGGGATGTGTTGAGTAGGAAATTGCTCTGATTGAGGTCAAGGAGGCTGTTTTTTGCTTTCTCCTCTAGGGTTTTGATGGTTTCCTGTCTCACATTCAGGTCCTTCATCCATTTTGAGTTTACTTTTGTGTATGGTGTAAGAAAGTGATCTAGTTTTATTCTTCTACGTGTTGCTGTCCAGCTCTCCCAACACCACCTGTTGAAGAGGCTATCTTTTTTCCATTGGATACTCTTTCCTGTTTTGTCAAAGATTAATTGGCCATACATTTGTGGGTCCAGTTCTGGGTTCTCTATTCTATTCCATTGGTCCATGTGTCTGTTTTTGTGCCAATACCGTACTGTCTTGATGATGACAGCTTTGTATTAGAGGCTAAAGTCTGAGATTGTGATGCCTCCCGTTTTGGTTTTCTTCTTCAATATAACTTTGGCTATTCAGGGTTTTTTGTGGTTCCAGACGAATTTTAAGATAGTTTGTTCTAGCTTTGAGAGGAATGCTGGTGCAACTTTGATGGGAATTGCATTAAATGTGCAAATTGCTTTGGGTAATAAAGACATTTTCACAATATTTATTCTTCTGATTCATGAGCACAGAATGTTTTCTCATTTCTTTATATCTTCTTCAATTTCTTTCATAAGTCTTCTATAGTTTTCAGCATACAGGTCTTTTACATCTTTGGTTAGAGATTTTAAAAAAACAGTTGTATTCTGCAACCTTGTTATACTCACAGATCTGTTCTGCTGGCTTGTTGATAGATTCCAATAGGATTTTGTACATGGACAGTTGTATAGTGTATGAGTAGACAGTTTTACTACTTCCTTTTTAGTCTGGGTACTGCTCATTTCTGTTTCTTGCCTAATCATTCCAGTAGGATGTTGAATAGAAGATGTGACAGCAAATATCTTTGTCATATTCCTTATCTTAAGGCATTCAGTTTTTGTGTTTGTTTTGTTTTGTTTTGTTTCTTTACCTTTAAGTATGATGTTAGCTGTCATTTCACAGGTTGAGAAAATTCCCCTGTTCCTAGTTTGCTGAGAATATTCGTCAAGGACGAGTATTCAAATGATCTTATGCTTTTTCTGATTTTTATGTGTTAATATGGTGAATTGAAGTTTGTCAATTGATTTTTGAAATTAAACCAACCTCCACTTGGTTATGTTGTATTATCATCGTGTTATGTAGTTAGCTTTGATGTGGTAAAATTTTGTTAAGGTTTTTTGTATTTACATTTATGAAGGATTTGATCTGTAGTTTTCTTGTAGTATCTGTCTGGTTTTGGAGTCAGGAATAACGGCCTCATTGAATGAATTGGGAAGTAAACTCTTTTTTTCAGTTTTCTTGTGTTTTGTGTACAATTGATAGAATTTATTTTTTACATGAATATTGTAAGAATTCACCAGCGAAGCTATCTGGGCCTGAAGTGGTTCTTTTGTTTGTTTGTTTCTTTGGGTTTTGTTTGTTTGTTTGTTTGTTTTGGTTTTGGTGGAAAGGTTTTTAACTAGGAATTTAGTTTTTTTAAATAGATACGTAGCTATTTAGATTTTGGTGGGGGGTTGGAGAGAGATTAGGAACATGAGCAGGGGAGGGGCAGAGGGAAAGAGAGAATCTTAAGCAGACCCAAGCAGGCTCTTAAACAGAGCCCAGCACAGGCTGGATCTCAGGACCGTGAGATCATGATTTGAGCCAAAGAAATCAAGAGTCAGATGCTTAACCACTGAGCTACCCAGACACCCGCTTTTCAGATTTTTTAAGAGTGATCTTTGATAATTTGTATCTTTCAAGAAATTGACCATTTAATCTGAGTTGTCCAGTTCTTTGGTATAAAGTAATTCATGTTCCTCCTTTTTTATTCTTTTACTATCTGTAGACTTAACTGTGATGCCATGTTGCTCATTCCTAAAGTTGGTAATTTGTGTCTATATTTTTCTTAATCAGCCTAGCAAAAGTTTACCAGTTTTAATGACCTTAAAGAAATGGTTTTAGGGGGCACCTGGGTGGCTCAGTTGGTTAAGCATCTGACTTTGGCTCAGGTCACGATCTCATGGTTCATGAGTTTGAGCCCTGCATGGGGCTCTGTGCTAACAGCTCCGAGCCTAGAGCCTGCTTCCAATTCTGTGTTTCCCTTTCTCTCTGTGCCCCTCTCCGGCTCACACTGTCTGTCTCTCAGAAATAAATAAAACATTTTTTTTAATGTAAAAAAGGAATGGCTTTTGATTTCATTGATTTTTGTGTATTTTTTGTTTTCTATTTTGATTCCCACTCTATTTTTGTTTACTTTAGGTTTAATTTGTTTTTCTTTTCTACGTTTCTTGTGATGGAGGCTGAAGACCGTGATTGAAAATCTTTCTGGTTTCCTAACATTGGTGTTTAGTGCTATCCATTTTCTTCTGAGTACTGTTTGAACTGTCCCCACAACTTGTGATGTGCTGGGTTTTCATTGAAATGCAGTTCAGAATGTTTTACAATTTTTCTTTTGTTTTATTCTTTAAACCATGGATTATTTCATTGTGAATTATTTTGTTCCCAAGTATTTAAAGATTTCTGGAGATATCTTTTTGTTGTTGACTTCTAATTTAATTCTGCTGTTGTCAACATATTTTGTATGCTCTGAATACTTACAAATTTGCCAAGACGTTTTTTGTCCACAGAGTGTTGTTTAAACTTGGTATGTGTTCCTGTGCATTTGAAATTAATATGTTTTCTGCTTTGCATGGGTAGAATATTTTTAATAAATGTTGATTATGTCAGGTTGGTTGACAGTGTTGTTTAACTTTGATTCTTAACTGCCTTATCAGTTATTGATAGGGGGTGTTGTGTCTCCTCCAACTGTGGATTTTTCTGTTTCTTCCTGTAGTTCCGTCAGTTTTTGCTTCTTTTGCACCTTTGATGTTAGCTTAACATTTAGGGTTGTTATATCCTTTTATAAATTGAATTCCTCACTATTATAAAATAACCATCTTTATCCCTGGGACTACTCTTTGTTGTGAAATCTGCTTTGTCTGATATTAATATAGCCTCTCTAGCTGGCAGATTTTCTTTCTTTCTTTTGCTTTCATTCTCTTTTCTTTTTTTCCTTCTTTCACATTTCTAATTTAAATTTAATATTAGAAGATTTTTAATCTAACTTTGACTTTATATTGTATCCCTTTCCTCTTACATTGAAAAGCTTAATCCCTGAGAACAACAACAATTACTGTCATTATCTTATGTATATAGAAAATAGATTCAAAATAATAATGCCACTATTGCCACTGGCAGTGAGGTTACTGAATGAAGTTTCAGAGATCTTACTGTACTGTTTGTTCCAAGGATACAGAGTCAAATACTATGTTCTAGTCTATTGAAATAATTTTCTTTTTTAGTGGTTTCTCAGAGTTTATTCCTCATTTTTAAGGATTGTGTAAGTTTAATTTTACTTTTGAAATGTAAAAGTCTTTTTTGTTTCCAAAGTCAGAACATCTATAAGATGTGTTTGGAGAAGTGTCACATTCATTCCCAACCCCCTACCCTCCATATTAGAGTAATTAGAGAATAGAGGTTTATCTTACTCTTTTTGACAACTACATAGAATTCTAACAAATAGATTTACTATCTATCAGTTATTCAACCAGACCCCTACTGATGGACTTATTTCCCAGAGAATCAGCTTTCTTTTGATTAGTATTAGTATATATATTTCCCACTCTTTTAATCAGAGCCTCTGCTTTTTTTGTTTTTTCAATGTTTATTTTCAAGAGAGAGCACACATGAGTCAGGGAAGGGCAAAGAGAGAGAATCCCAAGCAGGCTCCCCACAGAGCCAGATGCAGGGCTTCAATCCATGATCATGTGGTTTTTATTCTTTTTCTTGTTGATATGTTGTGCCACATTGATTGATTTGCAAATTTTGAACTACTCTTGCATCCCAGGAATAAATTCCACTCAATTGTGGTAAATGATGTTTTTTAATGTGTTGTTGGATTCAATTTGCTAATATTTTGTTGAGGATGTTTATGTGTTCATCAGAGATATTGGCATTTATCCATTTCTTCTAGGTTTTTTAGTAGTTTTTTTGACAGTTTGACATTATTTTTAATAATATTCTTTTATAATCCCCTTACATTTTGTGGAGTTTGTTTTTAATGAGTCTGGGTAAAGGTTATCAATTTTAATGATTTTTTTCAAAGAAATAAGCTCCTCGTTTCATTGATATGTTCTATTGTTTTTTTTAAATCTATTTCATTTCTTTCTCTCCAATGGCACATATTTACTTGATTCTTTGTGTTCCTAGTTATTTTGTGTTGGATTGTAGATATTTTGAAGTTTCTGGATATGTTTATATTTCCTTTTTTTTCAATTTTTTAAAATGTTTTTATTTATTTTTGAGACAGAGAGACACAGCATAAGCAGGGGAGGGGCAGAGAGAGAGAGGGAGACACAGAATTGGAAGTAGGCTCCAGGCTCTGGGCTGTCAGCACAGAGCCCGATGCAGGGCTCGAACCCACAAATGTGAGATCATAACCTGAGCTGAAGTCGGAGGCTTAGCCAACTGAACCACCCAGGCGCCCCTGTTTATATTTCTATCAGTATGCTTGAGGACCTAGTTAAATTACTTAGAAACAATTTGATTCCTTTGAGGTTTGCTTTTAAGCCTTATTGAATGGAATAAAAACAACCTTTAGTCTAGGAATTATATCTTCTCAGTAATGATGCAGTATCTATAAATTACCAAATTTCATACTATGGCTGGTAGGGCCTCATGTAAACCATTTGTGGGCTCCAGGAATTATTCCCTCGACTCTATTCAAATGATTGTTTCCCCAGCCTCAGTTAGTTTCCTCACTTGTCTGTACCTGTCAGCACTCAGCTGAAGACTCCAGGGGGATTCTCACAGCTCTCTGTAGGTTTCTTTGATTCTCTGCAGCTTTCTTTCTTCCAGTATTCTCTTTGGGAACTCTAGTTACTTTGGTCTTCCCCAGCTCTTCTCAGGAATAGTTGGGGACTCACTTCATTTATTTCTCCCCTCAGAGATCACTGCCCTGCACTGCTGAGTTTGTTCTCCCTCCCCACCCCCCAACCCCAGTTATTTCAGGCAGGGAGATAATCCCATTTCCTGTGCCTCTATTTTGGCTGTTTGTAGACATTAACATTTGTCTTTTAGTTAGTTTTTTTTTTTTTCTTAAGGGGAGGCACCTGAGTCGCTCAGTCAGTTAAGCGTCTGGCTCTTGATTTTGGCTCAGGTCATGGTCTTAAAGTTTATGAGTTCAAGCCCTGCAGGGTGCTCTGGAGCCTGCTTGGGATTTTCTCTCTCCCTCTCTCTGCCCTCTCCTACTTGCTTGTTCTATCTAAAAAACAATTTAACTTAAAAAAAGGTAACAAAATGTGAGATAATTCATATACTAAGCTCATTTTCAGTATTTGTTATCATTCCTTCATGTTTATGATAGGAGATTGTTTGATTCACCACTTAGAATAGTTGTAAAAATTTTTCATAACATATGTAGCAAATAAAATAATTTGTATTTAATATTACTTTTGTTTGTCAGAAAACAATTTTAAAACTGTCTTACATTTAAAAGACCACTTCTGATGATTTTTATAAATTTATAATTCTGGGTTAATGGGCATCATTGTTTTGTGAAGTATTCTTATAGAAGCCTTTGAGTTTTTTTACACCTCATAAAATTATAGTGACTTTTGTATAATTAAGATTTCTCATAGTTAGTGTTTACATGCGATACATGTGGTATTACAAAGAGAGTAATACAGTATATTCAGGTGCAGTAGGGAACATAGAAAGATGCTGGACTTGGGAAACAGTTAAGAAAGTAACTTCATACTTTGTAACTTTGTACAAGTTGTACTCCCTCTTCAGCCTATATTGTTAATTTCTCATATAATCTTTTTGAGTCTTACTTTCTTCTTTAAGGTGTTTTTTCTCAAAGGCAGTTGTGGGAATTAGATACATTTTGTGAAAATACATGGTAAAATGCAAATGCTACATAAAAATCAGGTATCATTTTGAGGATTAGCCTGAGGTTAGCCTGAGGATTGTCAGTTTCAAACAGTACATAGTTGGAAAATTTGAGTGTACCCAAGCCTGACTGACATTAATAACCAGAATTATCATCTTGGTCTGTGCTTTCTTTGGTTAGTTTGAGAAATTTAAAAATTTTGATTTTTGATACCCAATTTGATCGAATGAGTCATATTCATTTCTCTTGATTCAGTAGCACACCATATGCACTTCACCCACATACATGATCTGTGGGTTGTAGAGAGAAATAAGGATGTTGCTCAATAGCCCACATCTTTCTACAAAGAATGCTTTTGAGCAACTCTGATGAGTTTGTCTTAGGCATTAAGAAATGCAAACCCTTTGATATTAAACTAAATTTGTGGACTTAATAATATTTAGTGAGAAAATTTGAGGAGCAGACCATTAAGTTAGATTCTATGTCCTCTGTATATACCAATGACTTTATCCATGGAGTATATTAGAAGACCTTGAGTTTTAAGTCTAAAACATTTTCTACAGAATGATATAGGAGCTGTTACTGAGAATCAGAATGAAAGGCTACAGAATTGTGGGAGACTTGCCCTCTATTTATGAATCAGATCTGAAGTGGAAACCACAGTCATTTCCTTGTTTCTCATTCATGCTTCAGAGGATGTGATGACATAGGTCTCGCTTGGTTTGTAGTTTCTCCTTTAAGGTTCATACCACATTCTTTTCCTGTTTAGAAGCCACAGCAGTGTTAGTATTTTATCAAACCACAAAATGTACCTTGCTGGATATTTAGCCAGGGGGTTTGTGCTAAATATTATTTGGTAGTCTCAGTTCTGATTATGGCATTCTAGTTTAAGTCCTCTTCCAGAAATGTAGCATAAGTAAATAAGTGCACAGTAGGTGTATTTGAGGTAGATGGTATATAGGCATACATCTGCAAACCTGAGGAAAAGCTTTAACCCTTTGAATATTTAAAGATAATGCTTTGTGTTATTTAACTTAAATATACCATTAAATTTCTTTTATTCTTCCTTAGCATCGTGGCATGTCATGGGTTGCCTCTCATAAATGGACAAAGCTGTGACTCTTATGCAACAGTTTCTCTGGTGGGCCCTTCTAGGTAATGTTTTGTTGTTGTTGTTTTTTAAGCTTTTATTTAAGTTCCAGTTAGTTGACATAGTGTATTATTAGCTTCAGGTGTATAATATAATGATTTGACACTTCCATACAGCATATTTCTATATGCTTATCACAAATGCACTCCTTAATCCCCAACACCTGTTTCACCCAATTCCTAACCTCCCTCCCCTCTGGTAACCATCAGCTTGTTCTGTATAGTTAACAAATCTGTTTCTTGGTTTGCCTCTGTCTCTTTTTTTCCCTTTGCTCTTTTGTTTCTTAAATTCCACATGTGAGTAAAATTATTATGGTATTTATCTTTCTCTAACTGACATATTTCCCTTAGCATAATATTCTGTAGCTCCATTCATGTCATTGGTAGGTAATGTTTACTGAACTATTATTAGATTTTATTTTTTACCTCTAAGCAGTTTCAAACATGCCTTTATTTTCCATAAGTACACTGATTTTTATCCAGAAATGTAAACATCTCTGAATCTGAAGATTCAGTATGTATATGGACTTAAAAAATGATTTCCTTCTTTGACAGTAGATGCTTCATTACACTGAAATGATCAGGGGTTGGCTTCTGTTCGTAACCTGGAATTGAGAATTCAGAGTAGGAGGGTGAATTATTACTAGATTATTAAGTTTTAAAATTTAACTTAAGAATTACAAAAATTAAGGTTCTAAGAATAAATCCTAAATAGCTATTTATGACACAAAGTAATGAATGCTTTGAAAGAAAGCTCTTTAGTGAGTTCTGTTATACACTTAAAACAACCAAGTCCTGTTTTTATAGAGCAAAAATGGTTCCCATTTCGGATCTGCTGAACTCTTAGACTGTGGGGAACAACATGAGTTTAATAGTAGTTAAAATGTACTTTAAAACATAAAGTTGGCCTTCTTCATTCATCATTGGCCTTCCTACCTTCAAACAGTCTTAGATTTGTTGCAGGTAAAATTCTGTTTCAAGAATTGCTAGCCCAGAATAGCAAGGTATTTTCCATATTTATATCTGGAAAGTGGCTCAGAACTAAAAATGCCTTTTCTACTCATGGCATCTGTGCTCTACAGAAAGAATTCCAAGCTGTAGACAGACTGCTGAAGTACCAGAACATGGTAAAGTGCACCATATCATTGATTTAAATTATTTATGATAATTTATGGAAAAACCTATAGCACTTTGTATATTTTATATTTTATAACTTCATTATGATTTCTTTCAGAGCCTGACTAGTCTGAAATTTGCCTACAACTTGAAGGTTTAATCATGAAACAGCAAAATATTCCCTCCACACCAAACACATACATACATACACAGACACATAACCCTTCTCCCCACCTTCAGGCTCTCTAGGTATTCTTTTTTATTTATTTATTTTTATTTGTCTTGATTCCAGTATAGTTCACATACAATGTTGTATTAGTTTCAGATATACAAATAGATATTTTTATTTTTTAGAAAGTCACCTTTTAAGTCAGTTTAAGAAATGTATTTATATTATGTATGTAAAGTACCCAGTACCATGCCTAGTACTTACTGGGTGCTTAAACAACAGTGTGCTATTATTGCTATAGATGATTTTGAAATTGAAAGCAGATACTCATTCCTTTAACATGCATGCTATCAGAGGGATCAAGTTTTGTATGTGTATGCTAAAAATGTATAACCTAGTGGAGCTTTTTTTTGTTTTTGTTCATAATCTGTAGCCGAAGACACATTCTTTAGTATAATCATTTAGTAACATAGAAATGGAAACTGGCATATGAATTTGGTTTTAAAAGTCATTATTGGTATTGATCTTGTACTATTGTTGTATGAGATGTTAACATTGGGAGAGGCTAGGGAAAGACTGCATAGGACTTCCCTGAACATTTCTTTGCAACCTTGTCTAATTATTTCAAATAAAAGGTTATTTAAAAAGCCACATTGTAGCTTAGCCCCAAGAGGTAAACTGAGTAAAGCATACTTTTTGTGTTCCTTGGGTATTTTTCAACATAGATAGAAGTACTGTGAATCTCATTGTCTTCCTTCTGCCATTCTAAGTTTCTTCTATAAAGTAAGCTTGTCAGTCAGTCTAGTAGAGCCATAGAAAGAATAATACAATCTTGTCATAGATATACAAATTTGTATATTCTTTGAGTCTTTAAAGAAATTTTCCCCAAGTAATATTTAAAACTGTAGTTTTCCTTGAGTCATCTTAACAGCTAAATGAAGGTCAGGCTCCCTGGTTGGAAATAGCATGTTTTATAATTGTGTACTGTTAAGTTCTACAAGGTAAAACTCTACCACATTGGAACAGGAATGACCAAAAGAAGACAAAAGTAAAGAAGAAAACAAGCAATCCGCAGTTTAATGAAATCTTTTATTTTGAGGTAACTTTTTGTTTTATATGTTAACATTGAATAACATTGAATGCTGGTTTAC
This sequence comes from Suricata suricatta, assembly GCF_006229205.1. NCBI lineage: Eukaryota > Metazoa > Chordata > Mammalia > Carnivora > Herpestidae > Suricata > Suricata suricatta. Next base: position 119,462,159 of record NC_043704.1, on the reverse strand, counting down.
TTCTTTTTTTAAACTATAGCCATAGTAATCATTTAATCAGCTAATGCAGCTAAGCATTTCTATTCCAAAAGCAGTAGAGCAATGATGTTATGTGATGGAGGCCCAATATATAGAACAAATAAAGGCAGAGCCATGACTGATCTGGGAACAGAAGGACTACGGCCACACCTACTCCCTAGTCATTCCCAATACCACACCGTCCTCCACACACCCTCCCCACTAATTCAGCCCCCACCTGACACACAGTGGGCACCAGACTCTTGTGGAGAGCACTGTTTGAAAATCACTAGTAAAGTAAGTATGATACCACTTGGTCGGAGTTTTAGTCCCAGTTCACTTGGAATAAATCACTTAATATGAAATTCAAGTTTATCTTGTGAAAGGATAATTTTGTGAGCAAAACCACCAGCCACCCTATCTGATAGAGTTTTTAGGAGGCCCAAATGTGAAAATGCTTTGAAACCGTAAGGTGCTATATGATTAAGTCCTTATTATTAAATAGTTCTTTTTAGGTAATTCCCTCTTTGGACACATGCTTATTTTAATAGACATCTTTAGCTGACTTGAAGTTGCCCCAAAATAACAGTACTTTGGACTTCTTTACTGTGGAGCATTTGTTAAAGAAATCACTTTTCATATCATTTGAAAACTATAGGGGAACAAAAAAGTCAACCTCTGATTTTTCTAAAAGATTATGTTCCAACCATGCAACATGTTGCAAATGAGATTAACATGTAGGGAAGATTTGTGTGTGTGTTTTTTAAATGTTTTCTTAATATTTCAAAGTGGGGTGAGGGCACATGTAGGCATTCCTGATGACAGTACTTTAATAAAGAAACATGGGTTAAAGAAAATGCCAAAATTGAAATAGGAAGGATTGTGGGGCTGGCGGCAAGAGAGAAAGGAAAACAAAAGAAAATCTACCAGTGTGACACTTTTCCATTTCCCGGCTAAGGACTTCGGCGGCTCTGCATTTTTCAGTGGCTGTCACGGCTAGCCTGCAGAAAACACAAAGCAGCTTACAGCAAGCAGATGGCCCTTGAAAGGCAAGGTCTAACCTGCTTGCTCCTTCCAGGCATACCTGTGAGGCTTAGAGCATTCATTTAAAAGGCCCTTTGTTGAGCTGATCATAAAGATAAGATTCAATCTCTGTCCTCTTGCAGAAGTAAGAGATGCAAATCACATGCACATATGCCTACACAAAGCAGTAAAATGCCATAGATATTGGAGAGGTCAGACAAGTTCTGCTCTAGCTAAGTCAGAGTAGGAGTATTATAAAAACATTTTGAGCAGAGACAGAGAGAAAAGTGAAAGTCCAAAGAATAGCGAGTGGTGATTTAACTGGAAGGGTTCTGAAAGAGAGTAATTGGAACAAAACTTAAACGCTAGAGTAGGACCAACTATGAAAGGCCTTGAGTACCTGCCTGAGGTGCTTACGTAGTAACCATGAAATGCTTTGAGCCTGGAAGTGATAAGAGTAATGCTGTGTTTGGGGAAGAATTAACCATGATCTGTGGGTCATATGTGTGAGAACAGAGATCAAGAGATTGTTATAATTAAGTTGTTAAAAAAAAAAAGAAAAAGAAAAAGGGGAGTCTGATCCAAGAGAGTAATAAGGAAAACCAGAGGAAGGGACAGATTAGAAAGAAACTGCAAAGGGCAAGATAACAAATTGGTTATAGAAGAAAAGACAAAGGGAGGAGTCAGATGTCCTCATGGTTTCAAATCTGAAATAAGAGAAATAAAAGTTAAGGAAAGCATAAGTGGTTCAGTTTGAAACGATGAACTCGAGGTCCAACATGAAAACACTCCAATAGGCAGTTCATGACTGAAACTTAAGATGGGTGATGGCTGTAGATAAAGACTCAGGATTTGCTTGCCGAGAGTCAAGAAAGCCGAGGGAATAGAAGTATGCAATATAGGAGAAAAGTGAGGAGGCTCAGTTCGGCCACTTATTAGGTATTCAGCCTTGAGCAAGCACATCTTTTAATTTCTGCCTTTTAGCTTCCTCATTTTCAAGATGAGGATAATAAATCTAGCTTCAGATAAATCCTGCTTCAGATCAACATTCTGATGAACAAAGGAGATAATGGATGTAAAAGCGCTTTGTAAACTGTAAAACACTTTGCAGCTCTTAGAGGAAAATAAAAGATAAAACCTTGGAGAAAACCCATATTTATAGGTTCTGAGGAAGAAGAGGTTCCAGAGGAAGAAGCAAAGAGAACAGGAGGTTGCCAGGGAAGTGCCTGGGTAAGCTCAAGGAAAGCGTGTTTCTGGGGAAGGAGGCATCGTTGTACTTAGTTGTTCAGGTAGAGGGGTCAAGGAAAATGAGAACTACGAATTCACCATCAGACTTGGTGATTAAGAGAGGGGTTTAGGGATGGTGAGCTATGAGGAAGCCAGATTATAAGGAGTGACTGTAGTGAGTGGGTGTGAGGAAGTGGCGGCTGTAAGGGAGGATTACAGTTTTGAGATATTGGTCTGTGAAAGGAAGGAGATAGGAAGACCGTAAATTTAAGTGGAGAATTTTTCTTAGACGTGAGCGAGGCGAATAAGCTGGTGAAGAAAGCTGTAATTAAAATAGATCAAATGCTTAGTGTATATCGTGTGTGGGTGGAGTAAGCTTAGAAAAAAGGAGGATCATCTCATCTGTTGTTCAGAAGAAATGAGAACTCATCAAGTAGAAAGGCCTACATGAGAACAGACCTGTTCAGGTGGACAGTAGCTGAGGAAGTCCCTGCCAGTGGCCTTGATATTTTTAGTAAAAATGCAAGAAGGAAGTGTAAGGATAGAATTGGTATCTTGAGAAATGTGGGAAACACAAACAGCTCTTGGTATGTGCAGCTTCACCAAAATAGAACAGTTTTACTCTTTGAGTCACCAATAGATTGCATGTGAGCCAGAGAACCTGATGTTGCTGTATATTGAGTTGATAAGGGAGGGCTTGAGGAAAGATTCCTTTTGGTATTTTTATACTGCCTCATTCTCACCTCCCTCCTACTTCCACAACTGGTTTTGTCTCTAGCTTTTGGGTAAACTATTACCTAGGCATTTTCGTCTGTTAATAAGAAACAAAATTGAACATTTTAGGGATCATAGTTTTTGAAGTTCATGTAGGAAAAATTATTCAAAAATTTTTTGTAAACTAAAATACTTTGTTTGCAGGTGACCAGATCCAGTAGTTATACCAGAAAGTCCCAGTTCCAGGTAGAAGAGGAGGACATTGAAAAGCTAGAAATTAGGTATATGTCTTGGAGTTTTACAGAGTTGCTTTTTTTTGGTGCCAAAAGAAAATCCTAAATTTAATTGATAAAGGCAAACCAAGCTTAAGAGAATTCTCTTTAGCAAGTTGGTTGATGAAACTTAGAGGAACATGCATCTAATTTAAATCCATATTATCTTTTCAAAATCTGATAGCTTTGCGTAAATAGTCAAGGTGTTTTTATTTAAAACCAAAGATGACCTAATTTTCACCAGTTTATTTTATTTTTAATTTTCACAAGTATGATTGTTCTTTAAAATTCTGAATTATAGCATAATGGATGCAAAGAGTATATAGAAAAGTAATTATATATTAGCCAATTTAGAAATAATTTTTTTATTCTTCTTAACATATCTGCTGTCTAACAGAAATTTCAGTGAGGTAAGAAGTCTTGTAAGATAATTCAACAGGTGCATGTGTTTGAAGTTTGTGTTATTTAGGTCTTAAGTATCTATGCAGTTTGGGAGGGGAAAGTTGGATAAGTGCATGTATAGGTGTGGTGTTAACAGTGTGTTAAAGGGTGCATTAGTCACATGTTTGGAATGATCAGGTAATGTATTTTTCTAAATCATATTAACTGGTTCCAGTTGAGAAAGAAACTGTAGTCTTGTGTTGGTTTCTTTTCTCAAATTCAACAAAATAACTCTAGTTCCCACTGCTACAGGTTAAAATAAAGCCTAGACTTTGAAACTAAGAAATATAAGTGCTTTCTTTTAGACTATTTAAAGTGGTTACTTTCTGTGCTTATCAATAAAAACTACTACAATATTTTGTTTTCTTAGTTTAGATAGTGAGGTACATGACAATGCTAACATCTCTTTTAAAGCATGTAAAATTAATGCTGTAATACAACCAAAGAAATTTGAAGCTACCTGGTAGTATGCATTCTGTTAAATATTGTTTGCAAAAAATAATGCCAATTTAAAATTTTCAGGATCGACTTGTGGAACAATGGAAACCTGGTCCAGGATATTTTCCTAGGGGAGATTAAGGTTCCTGTGAACGTGTTAAGAAATGATTCCTCTCATCAAGCCTGGTAAGAAGACACATTCTAGTGAACTCCATAGTCGGTCATCACCTTTAATACACTGTATATTGCAAATAAAGGCTTACTATAAGCATTTAAAAATTTGCAATGGAATAGCCAGAAGTCATTAACTTTAATTGATTTGGTTGTTAATTTATTGTTGCAGACATAGAAGTACCTTGATGGCTTTATGACTTGACTTCCGGTACTGCACTACAAGAACTGAATTGTCTAGGAATATTGTTCTGTTCAGAAACTAAATCTTAACTCTAAGGAGAAAATGGAGATCATGTAAAACCTAAGAGTTGCCCATATGAGAAGGCGCTTAGTCACAGATCAGCATCTGCACTAGAGAAGCTTTATTAATGGTCATAGGAACTGTGGATGTTTGAAAGCAAAGGGTTTATGGTAGGGAATCAGCCGTTTATGGGATCTGACCAGTGATTTCCCTTTACCACACCCCACTGAAATGCACTGTGGATGGCCCTGATACCATTTTCTCAAAGTCTGAAATCCAAATGTTGAGCCGATTCAGTGAATACTTTTTTCAGATTGTCTGGTGGTTCAACCGTGGTTACAGTGTTATTTTCCTTTTCATGTCTGTAACAGTGACATTAAACTGATGAAACTTCATGTTCACACATTAAAACTGATCTTAGCTTCCTTAGCAGAATCGATGTGAAACTCATTTTTCTGTCTCCAGCATTTACAAACACACCTGTTCCTGCCCTCTTACAGTAGGTTGTCCAGCAACCCTCATGCTTGACTTGGGTTTCTACCAAGCATAAAAGAATAGGCCTTTCTCATTTGTCTCTAAGGCTCACTGTTTAGGATTCAGTTTCAGTGTTTGAAGAGGAGTTGAAACTGAGTGTTTAGGTGTTTCTTACTGTTGGCATCAATCTCATTTGTCTTTAAAAGAGCCTGCCTCGGGGCGCCTGGGTGGCTCAGTCGGTTATGCGTCTGGCTGCCGGCTTTGGCTCAGGTCTTGATCTCACAGTTCGTGGGTTCGGGCCCCATGTCGGGCTCTGTGCTGACAGCTAGCTCAGAACCTGGAGCCTGCTTCAGATTCTGTGTCTCCCTCTCTCTCTGACCCTTCCCTGCTCCTGCTGTCTCTCAAAAATAAATTAGAAAACATAAAACAAACAAAAAAAAAGAGCCTGCCTCTCCTTATTAATCATCAGACATTTTTTCCTTTGAACTCTGTTGCCCTCAAGCAGTTATCCCTTCAAGATGGATGTTTAGATTCTTAAAATTTTTTATTTTTGCCTCTTACTAATACAAATCTAAGATTTATGGTTCTTTCTGGTGGCGTTTTGTATAATTTCTACGTTGTATCCACCGCGGTGGTCGGCGGGGGCGGATTAAACTTACTTTGAAAATTGATAAACAGCATTTGAGGCATGTTATCCCACACACCCCACACCTCATGTCTTTCTCCTTCCATAAAGTAGCATGTAATTTAAAATGAAAATTTCTGCACCTAGTTTGTCAGGTCTTCAGAATTGTATGGCATGCCACTGGGTACAAAATAAAAAGTGAGTTGTTGTGCTGCACATGGCCCCTCAAAGTGAACCTTAAATGTGCCACCCAACCAGTATTTTAGGTAAGACTGTTTCCAGACAGGCCCTCCAAATTGGGCAAAACTTGATCCAACTATTTTGGCAGGATGTAAAGAACACTAACAAACAAATTAATTTTTATTCCAACAGATTTTTTTTTTTTTGGCCAATAGTACTTTAAAATATTTCAGTTACCTGCCGAAAGTATAAGTACTAAAATTTATATACCATGAAATAGAAACATCTGCCAATTCATCTATACTTCCATAGATGTAGGGAAATATAAAAATGTGAATGTCATTTCCTTTTAAGTTAGAAATTAAACTCTTAGGCGCCTTTGTCATCCGTAGAGCTGTGGCATCCCCTTGTGGGGTGGATGGGAACTGCATGAAAACGCAGGAAAAGCTTTATTTACCTTTAGGCTTTCAGGCATATTCTTTCTAATCCTGGCAATAGCAAAGAGAATAATGATCAATAATGTAATCTTGTCATTTGAAAAGTTTCCATTTGCTTTCCTTTTCCACATAATTTCCAGTTAGTATTTGTCTATTGTAGTTTTTCTTGAAAACTGATTTTAATGGTTCCAGCTTAGTTTTATGTTCAAATTACAGCACAATTCAGTCATTCCCCTTTTGTTTCTTGACCTTTCAGTTCCTTAGTGATGATTTGTGTTCTTTATTCTGAAACTTCTGTCAGAAGTTAGTAGCTTGCTAGTTTTAACTTTAACCTTGTAGATAATGGAATTTTCCTTGATTTTTTTGAATCAGTAATTATATGCTTCACAGTTCAAAAGGTAAAAACCTGTATCTTGCCCCAGTCCCTCAGCGAATCATTTCCCCACCTTTGAGGCAGTCACTGTTTTGAGTTTCTGGAAATATTTTATGAAATACATTCAAAGATATATATCCTTTTTCCCCGTCTTTACACACATGGGTACATACTGTATCCTGCTCTCTACCTTGCTTTTCTCACCTAGCATTTTAGTAGAACTTCAGTAAATATTTGTAGACCCTTGCTAGTCGTTAAGAGTATGGACTCTGGAACCAAATTGCCTTGGTTCAAATCCCACCTCTGCTATAACTTGGACAAGTTATTCCACCAACTTGGCTTTGCTTTCTCTGGCTATCCACGGGAGAGTACAAACAGTACCTGCGTCCCGGAGCTGTTAGAGGATGAAATGCGTTCATCCTCATGAATGAAACTACGAGTGCTGGGACTGTAGGCGGAGCTCATCTTCTCCTCATTATGGTGACTGCTGTTGTCGTCACCAGTCCTCCACAGCAGTACTTCTAGAACTTCTGCATCCTTTGTTTTCACACCAGTATTCCTTTGTTTGGAACGTGATAAAGAGAACTTTAGAGGCAGTCCAGTTAATTCAATCTCATTTCACCAGTTCCCTCAATGTCAGAGTCTTAACGTGTGCGAAACCTTTGTATGATTGTAAAATTGGTACAATAATATTCCCCTAAAGGATTCAACATGTAAAAATGGACATTAAGGAAAGATAATAGATAAATCTTTTCATGTGGTAATTTTTATGCTGAATGTAAGATTCAAATAGTAAATGAAATTAATGGTTGGGGATTTTTCAACAGAAGCACTTGATACATATTTAAAACTAGATTACTGTTTTGCATGAGTTGGTTGTCTAGTTTGCTAATTTTGGCACCTACCTTTTATCTCCTACCTTTAGTAATCCATTAATCCATTAATAATGCTTATCTTTAAAGGGGTGCCTGGGTGGCTCAGTTGGTTAAGTGTCTGACTTCGGCTCAGGTCATCATAATCTCATGGTTTGTGGGTTTGAGCCCTGTGTTGGGCTCTGTGCTTACAGCTCAGAGCTTGGAAACTGCTTGAGATTCTGTATCTCCCTCTCTCTCTGCCCCTTCCCCGCTCAGCTCTGTCTCTCTCTCAAAAAATGAATAGACATTAAATAATGCTTATCTTTATGGAACCAGAAATCGCATTCAGGTGTTAGTAGAGCTGCCTCTGAACAGTTATTTTCCAGTTTATGAACATTATTTCATAATGCTTGTTTTCAGCATTATGAACAAATAATTGAGTTTTTACCTGCCTTCCTTAATTTCAGTTCTGCAGACCTTGGGGTTAAGAATTTTCAAATGCTGGATTTTTTTTTCTATTGAAGAGTGTTGGTGCAGTTGGGTGGCTCAATTGCTTAAGAGTCTGAGATCAAATCCCACGTCAGGCTCTGTGCTGAACATAGAGCCTCCTTCGGATTCTCTCTGTTCCCTCTCACCCTACCCCTTCCCCAAATAAACAAAAATAAACAAACAAACAAAAAAAGAGCTATCAGGGCACATGAGTGGCTCAGTCGGTTAAGCATCCAGCTTGATTTCTGCTCAGGTCATGATCTCACCCAGCTTGTGTGCACTCTCACTTCTTCTTTCTCTTTAAAATAATAAATAAATGAAGAGCTGTTCAAACCTGCTGAATCTTGAGAGCATCAGGCTTACTTTTATCACTCTCTGAATAAAAAAATATAGAGCAACTGAATGAATTTCACTTTCCATTAATAATTCCTTTTTACTTCCTTTTATTATTTTTTAGCATTTATTTATTTTTGAGGGACAGAGAGACAGATCATGAGCAGGGGAGGAGCAGAGAGAGAGGGACACACAGAATTGGAAACAGGCTCCAGGCTCTGAGCTAGCTGTCAGCACAGAGCCTGACACGGGGCTCAAACCCATGAACTGTGAGATCATGACCTGAGCCAAAGTCGGACGCTCAACCGACTGAGCTACCCAGGTGCCCCCCTTTTTCTTATTCTTTAAAACTAAAACTTCACTAAAAACTGAAGAAAACAGATTTGATTTTTTTTTCTTTTTTGCACCCCTCAACCTGAGGCATGGCCATGTATCTTGATTTAACAAATCTTGAGGGTTTCCTCTTTACCTCTAATTCATACAAGGTTACTCAGTTTACAAGGGATCCCTCAGGGTTTAAACTGAGCCTTTTAAAACCACATTGTAAGATAATAAATCCCATTTATGTAGTTATATAGGTAAGTACATTTATTTATACTTATTTATATATTTATATGCTAACAGTTAAATATAAATCTTATATAAACAATATCTGCATAGTGTTTACTGTGTACCAGGGACTCTTCTAAGTGCTTTACCTGCATAAATTCCTTAGAGTTAGTGTAAGGATTAACTCAGTTAGATAATATTATTACCCTTTCTTTAATAGGTAAGGATACAAGCACAGAAATTGAGCAGTTTGCCTGAGGTCACACAACTGAGATTTGGACCAAATATTATGACTCCAAAATTTGTACTCTTAGCTGCTCACTATAATAAATTATATTTTGGTATAAATACTTTTAAATGTGTTTAAAACTCAAAGACATTCTGTTTTAATCTGAAATTAAAGATACGAGTGTCCCTTGCTTTATAAAATACTATTAAAAAGAAAACTGAGGTTGTTCCCACTCATTAAAAATTGATCGTTTCAAGTAATAGGTAGGACAATGACATATTTTGAAATTTTGTGTTTTTTCAAATAGATGAAATTTTGTGTCCAAAAGGATTTTTTTAATTTATTTATTTATTTATTTATTTATTTATTTATTTATTGGAGTCTGATCTCATTTATTTTATTTTTATAGTTTATTGCCAAGTTGGTTTCCATATAACACCCAGTGCTCTTCCCCACAAGTGCCCTCCTCCATGACCACCATCCCCCTTCCCCTTTACCCTTCCCTCTTCAGCCCTCAGTTTGTTTTAATATTCAAGAATCTCTCATGATTTGCCTCCCTCCCCTCCCTAACTTTCCCCCCCCTTCCCCTTCCCATGGTCCCTTGTTAGGTTACTCCTGTTAGACCTATGAGTGAAAACATATGGTATCTGTCTTTTTACACCTTACTTATTTAGCTTAGCGTGACACCCTCAAGGTCCAACCACTTTGCTACAAATGGCCAGATTTCATTCTTTCTCAATGCCATGTAGTATTCCATTGTATATATATATATACATACCACATCTTCTTTATCCATTCATCTGTTGTTGGACATTTAGGGTCTTTTCCTGATTTGGCTATTGTTGAAAGTGCTGCTGTGAACATTGGGGTACATGTGCCCCTATGCATCAGCACTCCTGTATCCCTTGGGTAAATCCCCAGCAGTGCTATTGCTGGGTCATAGGGGAGTTCTGTTGATAGTTTTTTGAGGAATCTCCATACTGTTTTCCAGAGTGGTTGTACCAGTTTACATTCTCACCAACAGTGTAAAAGGGTGCCTGTTTCTCCACATCCTCGCCAGCATCTGTAGTCTCTTGATGTGTTCATTTTAGCCACTCTCACTGGTGTGAGGTGGTATCTCAGTGTGGTTTTGATTGGTGTTTCCCTGATGCTGAGTGACGCTGAGCATCATTTCATGTGCCTGTTGGCCATCTGGATGTCCTCTTTGGAGAAGTGTCTGTTCATGTCTTCTGCCCATTTCTTCACTAGATTATTCATTTTTCTGGTATGGGGTTTGGTGAGTTCCTTGTAGATTTTGGGTACTAGTCCTTTATCTGATAATGTCATTTGCCACTATCTTTTCCCATTGTGTCAGTTGCCTATTAGTTTTGTTGATTGTTTCCTTTGCAGTGCAGAAGCTTTTATCTTAATGAGGTCTTAATAGTTCATTTTTGTTCTTGATTCCCTTGCCTTTGGGGATGTGTTGAGTAGGAAATTGCTCTGATTGAGGTCAAGGAGGCTGTTTTTTGCTTTCTCCTCTAGGGTTTTGATGGTTTCCTGTCTCACATTCAGGTCCTTCATCCATTTTGAGTTTATTTTTGTGTATGGTGTAAGAAAGTGGTCTAGTTTCATTCTTCTACATGTTGCTGTCAAGTTCTCCTAGCACCACCTGTTAAAGAGGCTGTCTTTTTTCCATTGGATACTCTTTCCTGCTTTGTCAAACATTAATTGGCCATATACTTGTGGGTCCAGTTCTGGGTTCTCTATTCTATTCCATTCGTCCATGTGTCTGTTTTTGTGCCAATACCATACTGTCTTGATGATGAAACTTTGTAGTAGAGGCTAAAGTCTGGGATTGTGATGCCTTCCGCTTTGATTTTTCTTCTTCAGTATTACTTTAGCTATTCAGGTTTTTTTGTGGTTCCATATGAATTTTAGGATAGTTTGTTCTAGCTTTGAGAAGAATGCTGGTGCAATTTTGATCAGGATTGCATTGAATGTACAGATTGATTTGGGTAATAATGACATTTGAACAATGTTTTTTCTTCCAATCCATAAGCACAGAATGTTTTCCCATTTCTTGGTGTCTTCTTCAATTTCTTTCATAAGCTTTTTATAGTTTACATCGTACAGGTCTTTTACATCTTTGGTTAGGTTTATTCCTAGGTATTTTATAGTTTTTCTAGCAGTTGTGAATGGGATCAGTTTCTTGATTTCTCTTTCGGTTGTTTCACTATTGGTGTATGAAAATGCAACCAATTTCTGTACATTGATTTTGTACCCTGCGACTTTGCTGAATTCATGGATCACTTCTAAGTAGGCTTCTGGTGGAGTCAATCGGGTTTTCCATGTGAGTATCATGTAATCTGTGAAAAGTGAAAGTTTGACTTCTTTGCTGATCCTGATGCCTTTTATTTCCTTTTGTTGTCTATTGCTGATGCTAGACCTTCCAGCACTATGTTAAATAACGGTGAGAGTGGACACCCCTGTCGTGTTCCTGATCTCAGGGAAAGCTCTCAGTTTTTCCCCATTGAGGATGATATTATCTGTGGCTTTTCATAAATTGCTTTTATAATGTTTAAGTAAGTTCCTTCTATCCTGACTTTATCGAGGGTTTTTATTAAGAAGGGATGCTGGGGGCGCCTGGGTGGCTCAGTCGGTTGAGCCTCTGACTTCGGCTCAGGTCAGATCTCACGTTCATGGGTTCGAGCCCCGCGTCAGGCTCTGTGCTGACAGCTAGCTCAGAGCCTGGAGCCTGCTTCCGGTTCTGTGTCCCTTTCTCTCTCTGCCCCTCCCCCTTTCATGCTCTGTCTCTCTCTGTATCAAAAATAAATAAAACATTAAAAAAAAAAGAAGGAATGCTGTATTTTGTCAAATGCTTTTTCTGCATCTATCAAAAAGATCATATCGTTTTTATCTTTTCTTTTGTTAACTATCAGATTGATGGATTTGCGAATATTGAATCAGCCTGTAACCCAGGAATGAATCTCACTTGATCATGATGGATAATTCTTTTTATATGCTGTTGAATTTGATTTGCTAGTATCATGTTGAGTATTTTTGCATCTGTATTCATTAAGGATATTAGCCTGTAGTTCCCTTTTTTTGTTGGGTCTCTGTCTGGTTTGGGAATCTAAGTGATGCTGGCTTTGTAGAATGAGTTTGGAAGTTTTTTTCTATTTCTATTTTTTGGAATAGCTTGAGAAAGATCGGTGTTAACTCTGCTTTAACTGTCTGGTAGAATTCCCCTGGGAAGCCATCCGGCCCTGGGCTCTTGTGCGTTGAGAGATTTTTGATGACTGATTCAATTTCTTCACTGGTTATGGGTGTGTTCAGATTTTCTATCTCTTCCCATTTGAATTTTGGTAGCACATGTGTGTTTAGGAATTTGTCCATTTCTTCTGTGTTGTCCAGTTTGTTGGTATATAATTTTTCATGGTAATCTCTGACGATTGCTTGTATTCCTGAGGATCAGTTGTATTAGATCCATTTTCATTCATGATTTTGTCTATTTGAGTGTTCTCTCTTTTCTTTCTAAGGAGCCTGGCTAGAGGTTTATCAGTTTTGTTTATTTTTTCAAAAAACCAACTCTGCGTTTCATTGATCTGCTCAACTGTTTTTTTGGATTCTATATTGTTTATTTCTGTCCTGATCTTTACTATTTCTCTTCTTCTGGTGGGTTTGGGTGCTCTTGCTGCTTCCCTGGGATTAGGAGCTCTGTTAGGTTTTGAATTTGCGCTTTTTCTAGTTTGTTGAAATAGGCCTGGATTGCAATATACTTTCTTCTTAGGACTGCCTTTGCTAAGTCCCAGAGCATTTGGATTGTTGTATTTTCGTTTTCATTTGTTTCCATATATTTTTAAATTTCTTCTCTAATTGCCTAATTGGCTCAATCGTTCTCTAGTAGGGTGGTTTTTAACCTCCAAATTTTGGAGGTTTTCTAGACTTTTTCCTGTGATTTATTTCCGGTTTCATAGCATTGTGATCTGAAAGTGTGCTTGGTATAATATCAATTCATTTGTATTTATGGAGGGCTGTTTTGTGCCCCAGTATGTGATCAATCTTGGAGAATGTGCCATGTGCACTTGAGAAGAAAGTGAATTCCCTAGCTTCAGGATGCAGAGTTCTAAATATATCTATTAATTCCATCTGGTCCAATGTGTTGTTCAGGTCCATTGTTTCTTTAGTGATTTTCTGTCTGGATGACCTATCCATTGCTGTATGTGGAGTATTAAAATCCCCTGTGATAAGCACATTCTTATCAATAAGATTGTTTCTGTTTGTGATTAGTTGTTTTATGTATTTGGGTGTTCCTGAATTCGACACATAGATGTTTATAATTGTTAGCTCTTACTGATGGAGAGACTCTATAATCATTATATAATGTCCTTATTCATCTTTTGTTACTGCCTTTACTTTAAATTTTTTTTTAATGTTTTTCATTTATTTTTGAGAGACAGAGACAACACGAGCAGGGGAGGGTCAGAGAGAGAAGGAGGTACAGAATCTGAAGCAGGTCCAGGCTCTGAGCTAGCTTTTAGCACAGAGCCTGATGCAGGGCTCAAACCCACGAACCGTGAGATCGTGACCTGAGCCAAAGACAACACTTAACTGACTGAGCCACCCAGGCGCCTCTCATTATTTTTAATAGTCATGACATGGAAACAGCCTAAGTGTTCAGCCGTGGATGAATAAATAAAGAATATGCGATGCACACACAATCACACACACACACTTTGACCTGAGCCGAAGCTGGATGCTCAACCAACTGAGCCACCCAGGCACCCCTGCCTTTACTTTAAAGTCCAGTTTGTCTGATATAAGTATGGCTACTCTGACTTTCTTTTGACTTCCAGTCACATGATAGATATTTCTCCATCCCTTTACTTTTAATCTGAAGGTATCTTCAGGTCTAAGATGAGTCTCTTGTAGGCAGCAAATAGATGGATTTTGGTTTTTTATCCATTCTGCTACCCTGTGTCATTTGATTGGAGCATTCAGTCCATTTACATTCAGTATTATTATTGAAAAGTATGGTTTTAGATCCATTGTGTTCTCTGTGAGTTCATGTTTGTAGTGATATCTTTGATACCTTATAATCCTTGCTACATTTCCCTCATAGAGTCCCTCTTAGGATTTCTTGTAGGGCTGGTTTGGTGGTGATGAATTCTCTCAATTTTTGTTTATTTGGGAAAACCTTTGTCTCTCCTATTTTGAATGACAGGCTCGCTAGATAAAGGATTCTTGGTTGCACATTTTTCCTGTTCATCACATTGAAGATTTCCTGCCATTCCTTTCTGGCCTGCCAAGTTTCAGTAGATAGGTCCATAGTCACTCTGATAGGTCTCCCTTTGTACGTTAGGGCCCTCTTATCCCTAGCTGCTTTCAGAATTCTCTCTTTATATTTTGCCAGTTTCACTATGATATGTCGTGCTAAGGTCTGTTCAAGTTACATCTTAGGAGAGTTCTCTGCATCTCTTGAATTTCAGTGTCTTTTTTCTTTTCCAGATTGGGGAAGTTCTTGGCTATACTTTGATTAAGCACCCCTTTAGGACCTTTTTCTCTTTCTTCTTCTTCAGGAACTCCTATGATACGGATATTGTTTCGTTTGATTGTATCACTCAGGTCTCGAATTCTCCTTTCGTGCTCCTGTATCAGTTTCTCTCTCTTTTTCTTGGCTTCCTCTTTTGCTATAACTGTGTCTTCTAATTCACCTATTCTCCTCTCTGCCTCTTTAGTCCATGCAGTGGCTGCCTCCATTTTATTATGCACCTCATTTATAGCCTTTTTTAACTTGTCATAGCTGTTTTGAAGGTCCCTAGTCTTGTGTCAATAGCGTCTCTGATCGTTTTTTTCAATTCCAGCAATTAATTTTATGACAGTTGTTCTAAATTCTTGTTCAGTTATGTTGCTTATGTCTGTTTTGAGCAGTTCTGTGGCTCTGATTTCTACCTGGAATTTCTTTAGAAGAGAGTTCTTTCGTTTTGTCATTTTGGCTCACTTTCTGTCTCTTGCCAGTTTTAAAAGCTCATTATGCACTGTGCACCTGTTACTATTGCTCTATTAAAGGAGGCTCATTGACTGTCCGGGGCCTGTCGTTTCAGGAAGTGTTCTTTTAATGATGTCTCTCTGTTTCTCTTGTTGTGCCTTTGATTATTTTATTTCCCTGCTCAGTGGTATTTGGGACTCTCCACCATGTGTACTTTGACTTGTTTCTTGAGGTAGCCCTGAAAAGACCAACAGACAGACAAATACACAGGGAACAAAGGCACGCAAATGTGCCGACAAATAAGTAAGCAAACCAAAAGGGGAAATAAGAAAAGGAAAAAAAAAAGAAGGCGGGGGGGGGGGGGGGGGTGGATAGAAACGACAAAGGACAGTCTGAGAGACAAAGGACAGTCTGAGAGTGTAAAACCTGTGGAGAGGAGAGATAAGAATGAGATAAGGAAAACAGTATCTGGATGGCAGGAATTGATCTAATCACAGCAGTGTATAAATGTTGGCTGTTCCTAGACTCCAGGGGGGAAACAGAGAATCGAAGGAAAAAAGAAAAGAAAAAAGATAAAAAATTTAAATACAAATAAATAATTTTAAAAAGAAGAAAGAAAAAGCACCTCTCCAGCTTGGATGGGCGTGGTTTGGTGTAGGTAGGTAGGCTGTGCAAAGCTGCAGAGAGCCAAGGGGAAGAGAAAGAGAGACTGAAAATACTCACAGAGTGGTCTCTGGAGAGGGAGAGACCTCGCCCTGGACAGAGACACACACCATTCCATACACAGCAGCTGGGGGAGGAAAGAGAAATTCATCCCCCGCTCAGCGGACTTATTCTCCCCTAGGCTTGGCAGCTTGCCGACTCCAGGTGGACCCAGGGAAAAGCTGATTCGCCAGTCCCCTTACTCAATCCCAGCTAGAAAGCCGCCTACCTACGGGAAGACATTTTATTTCATCTGGGGCGGCAGCATTAAAGTGCACAGACTAGATTCGGAAACGTTGCAGAACTCAGGAAAAAAAAAAAAGCAATTTGGCCTGCCTGTGGCACGGGGAGATTGGACTCAAAAGAGTGGCTTGCAACACGTGGCCTGAGAAGGGCTTGGGGCGCCACCATTTTTCTCTCTGCATTCCGTAAGGAAGTCCCTGAGACCCGACCTACCTACACCAAACCACGCCCATCCAAGCTGGAGAACTGCTTTCTTTTTATTTTTTGTCTGAATTTGCAGGTCTACAAAACATATACTGGATTGTGGAAATTGAGCAAAGTAATGCTCTTGTCAGAATGTCTGGTGATTAGCGAGCTAGACTTTTCCATAGAGGTACTTCTGGGTCACCTTTGCTAACAGGCTTATTTGCAGTTTTCTCAGGCAGATCTTTAAGTTATTATTTCTCAAATCGGAGCCTAGAAATTCTGAAGGCTGGTCTTTGGAGATAGAGATCCCACTTTTGTGGGTAGTGATGTAATTTCTATATAATTTCTTCTTCCTTTATTGTCATCTCCTCATCTTATAAATGTTGCTTGCTTGATTCTCTAGTTCCCTTTTATGTCTTTAATCATATCTTTCTTAGAGCTAATAAATATTTTATTAAACTCTTCCTACATTCTGTTTTTAAATAAGTTAGTGTATCAGGAAGGCCATGGATGATAAATATCAAAAGTAAATATCAAAATTACTGACAGTCCTTATAAAAAGCATTCCAGGTAGTAAGTAAAGGAGGAATGATAGAACTCTAAAACTATCATTTTGCAATCTGTGAAGGTTAATGACTGTAGGCAGTGCTCATGACTGCTAATATCACAAAAAGAGCTGCAGATGTTAGTGCCTTTTGGTAGAGCTGTATAGCATTATCAGTGAAATGTTCTGGCCAGAATATCAAATCTGAATCTAACCAAGCCTCTAGATCTAACTGCCAATATACAGGAAGTACAGAGAGGACAAAGAACATGTTAAGTGACATCATGGAGATGGAGATAGATTTAGCATAATCCCAAATGTGGAAAATTCTAACTACCCGATTTCTTAAGTGGGTAGAGGGAATCTATAGATTAAAAGAAACAAGTATCAACCAGTTACATCTGTGGACCTTGGATTTGAACAAACTATGGAAAACTTTATGATAAAGTTTAGGAGAGTTTGAATAGTGACTATAAAATCATGATTTTTTAAAGTTATGTATAATGAGATATATTGAAATATGTATAAGTAAAATTGTAAGATGCCTAGAAATTGCTTTAAGATGAGACAGGAATGGGATGGGGAGGAATAGAGAGAGAGATGGCTGAAACAAGAATAGCCTTGAATTGATGATAACTAAAGCCAGGTGATGGGTACATAGGGGGTCAATATATATTACCTTATTTACTTTTGTATGTATTTTTAAATTTCCATGATAAAAAGTCTTTAAAAATAACTAATAGATTTATGATTTTGGTCCTACAGACTTCTCTTGATTCCTTTTTTTTTAAATTAATTTATTTATTTTGAGAGAGGAGAATGGGAGCAGGGGAGGGTCAGAGAGAGAGGGAGAGAGAATTCTAAGCAGGCTCCACATGATCAGCATGGAGCCTGATGCAGGATTCAAACCCATGAACCGTAAGATCATACATGACCTAAGCTCAAACCAAGAGTCAGAAGGTTAACCAACTGAGCCACCCAGGCCCTCCACTTCTCTTGATTTCTTTCTTTCTTTCTTTTTTTTTAATTAACTCCAGCTTTTCTTTACTTACGTATTTAATAGTTAATTGTCAAGTTGGTTTCCATAAAACCCAAGTGCTCATCTCCACAATTGCCCTCCTCCATGCCCATCACCCCCCTTCCCCTTTTCCCCTCTCCCTTCAGCTCAGAGTGTTTTCAGTATTCAAGAGTCAATCATGATTTGCCTCCCTCCCTCCACTTCTCTTGATTTCTTTCCTTGGAAAAATTTAAAGCTCTCTCTGTTTTTACATATGGATTTACATAATACGTTTTTTGCCTTCTGCTTATGTGAAAAAATTCATATAAGTTTGATTTCTGCAAATATTTTCAGTGTAGTTACTGTTACTTCTTTGATAATATAAAAAATAAATTCAGGGGTGCCTGGGTGGCTCAGTCGGTTAAATGTCTGGTTCGGCTCAGGTCATGATCTCACAGTTTATGGGTTTGAGCCCAGCGTCAGGCTATGTGCTGACTGTTAGAGCATGGAACCTGTTTCCAATTCTGTGTGTCCCTCTCTCTCTGACCCTCCCGTGCTCGCACTGTCTCTCTCTGTCTTTCAAAAGTAAAGAAAAACATTAAAAAAAATTTTTTTAAATAAATTAATTAAAATTTTTATTATCTTTTCCTAATTCTACAAGCTAATCAAACTCTCATTCAGTGCTTTTGAGACCTTAATTTTTGTATTACCTGTAATTTTTGTTTCCTGGAAAAAAATCTGTATATAGCCTTCCAGTATGGTATACAACCAGTATTAAATCTCTGAAGATTGATATTTGACTGCTTATAAAGTGTCCTAACCTTAAGTACAAATTCCCTTTTTTGGCTTAGGGTTGTTTTTTTTTTTTCCATAATATTTTATTGTCAAATTGTTTTCCATACAACACCCAGTGCTCTTCCCCTTAAGTGCCCTCCTCCATCACCACCACCTCTTTTCCCCCCTCCCCCTTCCCCCTCAACCCTCAGTTCAT
>NC_043704.1:119387074-119443358 GCF_006229205.1 Suricata suricatta | reverse complement strand
CAATGCTATTGCTGGGTCATAAGGGAGTTCTATCGATAGTTTTTTGAGGAACCTCCACACTGTTTTCCAGAGCGGCTGCACCAGTTTACATTGCCACCAGCAGTGTAAGAGGGTGCCCATCTCTCCACACCCTCTCCAACATGGCTTAGGGTTTTTATAGCTGAGCTGTTTGTTTCCCTCACTGACCTGGATGCTCATGCTCATCTCATGGAATTGATTGTATTTTTACTTTAGGTACTTGCTACAGCCAAGAGACAATGGAAACAAGTCATCTAAAACTGATGATCTGGGGTCTCTCCGATTAAATATATGTTATACAGAAGACTATGTACTTCCTTCAGAATACTATGGTCCTTTGAAAACTTTGCTGCTAAAGTCACCGGATGTTCAGGTACTTTAAAAATCTTAAGTGTATGATTTAATATGGAAAGGCTAAAATAATTCCATAAATGATAAGGAAAAGATTTCAGAGTATCAAGTTTTATTACAGTAGTCCATATAGTTATCTGAACCACAGTACTGTGATTCCATTAAGTGCTTGAAATTTCATCTCTGAGAAAAGTTGAAAAAATTAAATATTCTATACAATAGTAATAGTCTGTGAATATGCTTGAGTTGCTTTTTCAGGCTAGTAATTGAACATTTAGTCATGTTTCCTTGATTTTGTGCTTGTTTTCTGCCTTTCTATGTTCTAGCCGATATCTGCCTCAGCTGCTTACATTTTGGGTGAAATCTGTCGAGATAAAAATGATGCTGTTTTGCCCCTTGTCCGACTGCTGCTGCACCATGATAAACTTGTTCCTTTTGCCACTGCAGTGGCTGAATTAGACTTGAAGGATACACAGTAAGAGTTATATTAAAATGTTAATTATGTTTGTTAAAATTGGATTCTAGTTTGCCAAATTGTTTTTGTAATTTGAGTTCTTTTGTGTTGACCACCCTCACTGGATAAGAGTCTGAAAAGAACTGCTTAGCTAGCAATAAAAGGCAGGTCAAGTTAGCAAATGATATTCACCAACAGCAATGTTAACAGTTAATGCAGCATTTTTTTTTTTATTCAGTATTGAAATTTCCTCCAACTAATCTTTGCTGCTGCTTGTAATGATTCACATCATGAATAAAATTCCAGGTCAGAGAGTTTTTTTCCCACCTCACCCATTATGTATCATATATATGACATTATGAAAAGCAGGTCGCTTCCCATTCCTGCCATTATACTGTCTTAAACACACACACATACACATTCTCTCTCTCTCTACTTTTGTAGTTTATAAATATACTTTGCTTTTTTTTTTAACTTATTTTCTTATTTCTGGTGAGTAGTTTTGGTAAATTTGAAAATCCCAATGGCAGCCAGCTTTTAAATGGATGGTAAAAATTACTAAAGTTATATGTTTAACCAGAGTCACATATCTTGTATTATTGATTTCATAGCCTTTGTTTACTACATTTGGTTTCACCTTATATCTGTTTGTATTTCAGGGATGCAAACACAATTTTTAGAGGAAATTCCTTGGCTACCCGATGTCTGGACGAGATGATGAAAATAGTGGGAGGGCACTACCTGAAAGTAACATTAAAACCTATTCTAGATGAGGTACAGGATATTACTCTGATAATAATAGTCTGTGTGGCCTTATGAAATAGTATCCCCTTCAGCAAGTTACCTAGTGACAGGAATGATACACCTGTTCACATATTACTGAAAGAATAAGACTGAACACTTCAGAAGTAAAGTAAATGATTTACCTTTTCATCATTGGATTTTTTTAAACTTTTTGTGTGTGTGTCTTTTATTTATTTTTGAGAGACACAGAGAGATAGCTCGAGCAGGGGGAGGGTCAGAGAGAGAGGGAGATACAGAATGCGAAGCAGGCTCCAGGCTCTGAGCCAGCTGTCAGCACAGATCCCGACGCGAGGCTCAAACCCACGAACCGTGAGATCATGAGCTGAGCCGAAGCTGGACACTTAACCAACTGAGCCACCCAGGCGGCCCCCCATCATTAGATTTTTACTTGAAGGGCACATTGAATATAATCTACATAATTTTTATTGTTGTTACTGGATTTCTGTTTTTATCTAGTTTCAGATATGTGAGAAATAAATTTTATCAGTTCTTTCGGAGTATAGTATACATTGTCTCTGGATGGGGATTATAAACTTTGTTACAATTTTAACTTTTAAAAATTGTATTATCAGAAAAATAAGTTATTTTCATTTTGCAAAATTATTTAGAAAAGAGCATTAAATGAAAAATTAATTTATTTTCCAGATATGTGAATCCTCAAAATCCTGTGAAATTGATCCTATTAAATTGAAAGAGGGAGATAATGTAGAAAATAATAAGGTAAGTCCTTGTTATCTTTATGACTACATTAAAATGGGCCTTCTCCCATACGTGATCTTCCATAATGCTTTCGGGAAGGATATAGTGCTTTTTATTCTTTACTTAATGCTCATACTATTAGCAGCATTTCCCACGTCTGGTTTTTAGAATATTGTTATTTCCTCATTGGTATTCACTTTATTTTTGTTCTTGATTATCTCTCTTTGGCTCTAGTAACAGTAGGTGGAGTAAGGCTGTATCTAGTTGCAGCCTCCATTCTGGCCATTACTTTAGGGTCAGACTGGTCAGGCTAAGTGGCACAATGACTTGGTCAGTCAGCATTTTCGTTGTCTCTGGGAAAACGATGATGTTAGAGTCACAAGTTTTCTTTGCAGTAGATAAAATTGCCACAGTGTCCATGTGCCTGCATATCTGAGTTATTTCCCTGATTTCTCTTCAGATCATTTTATTCTCTGTTACTTCTTATGAAGTTTCTTCCATACATTCACCAGTTATATTTAGCTAATCTCAATCTAATTTGTTAAATGAAGTCATGGTGTAAATTGTCCTTTAACTGAGTGTGTTTAGATAAAAGTGAAGCAGAACTTCAGAATACCAGATAGTAACTGCTGAATCTCATTTTCACTGCATTGTTTTCTGTAAAGGTTAAAATCCTGTTGTTTACCTTGTTCAATCCTACAGGAGAATCTGCGCTACTATGTAGACAAGTTATTCAGTACAATTGTAAAATCAAGTATGAGCTGCCCCACTGTAATGTGTGATACCTTTTATTCCCTAAGGCAAATGGCTACTCAGAGATTTCCTAGTAAGTGCCTTGTTTTACTAAAACATGCCATTTCTTTTTCTGTTTTGGATATTTTTGTGTAGATTTACTGTGGATTTGGCTTATGACAAATGTTTAAGGTTTATAGGTACAGCCTTTTCAAAATAACGATAGCTTTTTTATGAAACATCTGCTTTAATTTCCTTATAATCTCAAAACATACATTATTTTATTTCAATATAAAGACAACTTTATACAAAGAGCAAATTTAAAATTTAATCACCATTATTTTTAAGAAAGGCAAACATTTAGAAATGTAACATAATAAGGGACGGCCCAGTGGTGCAGTGGATAACGTGTCGGACTACAGATCAGAAATGTAACATAATAAACATTTATACTAGGTAATTATAAATAAATATTTATATTAGGTCCTTATAAATAAACACTTATATTAGGTACTTATGAGATTGCTAACATAATAAACAAAACACCTTTGTAATTTGTACCAACTACCTTTTTCACTTCCATGCATCTAAATAATGAGAACTTTTAGTTCAGTGCAACTGTGACTAGATTTGACAGTTTGAGAATGCTAAGGTTTTGGTGGTGGGACAATTTTACAGAAATGTTTGGAGATAATTAGAAACATCTCTGTTGAAATCGACATAGAAATTTGAATATGCATCAATTGATACATGCTTTAATTTTTGCAAAAGCAGCTATGTCTCAAGGCTTTGTTTAGAAACTTTGCTATCTCTGATTGTCAGTATTTGGATTTGCCCTAATTATATGCATCTCTGATAAGTAAATAAATTTGCTATAGCTTTCTTTCCAGATATGCCTATAATAGGGAGAAGGGAAAGGAGGTAAGATAGCTACTTAAATTATTAGTCTTACTCAGCTGTGTGGTGTGAGAGTTTAAGTGTATTTCTGTAACCATCTGAAGAAATCTTGCTGATTTATCACGCTCTTTGAAGTGTATGTGTATGTATGTGCACACACAGTGTGTACAGTTACCTGCTCCTCCACTAAATTTACCCAGTAGAGTAAAGTTATAGGGCTGAATTGTCTAACTAACATGTATATAAATTCAGACCTAGATGTCTTTGCTAATTCCATTAAAGACATAAGCAGTCAACTTCAAGTATGTATACTAAATCTAGTTTTTACAACACAAATAAGGGGAGCAGAGACATAAACATATGGCAAGACGCTCACTGAAATTATACTTTTAAATTAGAGAGCTAAATCATGACACGCACATTGAGTAGTATGTGAACACACACAGTCCTATTCTCGTGCCTACACAACTGTATGTATCTCCTCCTCTCATGTCCACAGCCACTGTATGCATGATCTCCTGCTCTCATGTTCACACTCTCTCATAGGTACTGCTCTCCTTAGGAAAATAATGAAACTGAGGGTTAGAAAGGTTATGACATGGCCAGCAGACAAGGTCTAAGGTTCAAGACATGGCCAGCAGACAAGAAGGGTCTTCAGCTTGGGTCTGGTTTATTCCAAAACATACAAAACATACAATAGTCATTGTACTTTATACCACCCAGTGATCTTGGCCTTAAAATAGGTTTAATTCTGATTATAGAAATGATCCCAAAACACATTTTGTGGCTTTTTATAAATGCAAATGTGTCTTTTTTACTCTTCTTTTTGTTGGCTTTAATGTTAATACGTTCTCATGTCCTCAGTAGACTACAGTAGTGATAGTTTTGTTGTCATAAAATATTTCATATTTTCCCATTTGTTCCTTTGTTACCCTGGGAAGATGAGTGGAGAGTCAGGGAGGAGACATTGAGTGGACAGCAGTTCTTAAAGAAGCACAGGTTAAATGACTTGCCCGTGATTACCTGCTGAGTGACTTAGAAGAGTTAAAACTCAAACCAAAACAGACTTTTTCCCCCTCACCACCTGTATCTCTGTCATCTGTTAAGTGTTGACTCCAGTCTGAAACAGAAGCTGTAGGTGACGTGACAAAAACAAAAGTTGTCTTCAGTTCATCTTCATTT
The DNA here is from genome assembly GCF_006229205.1 of Suricata suricatta. Classification (NCBI taxonomy): domain Eukaryota; kingdom Metazoa; phylum Chordata; class Mammalia; order Carnivora; family Herpestidae; genus Suricata; species Suricata suricatta. The sequence continues at coordinate 119,438,221 of NC_043704.1, read as the reverse complement.
TTATAGGGAATATTGATAGCTTTTTTAAGGGAAAGATTTTCACTTAGTTTTTATTGCATTGTCTTTGATATTATCAAGACTCTTGAGGGGAAAATTGAAACAATATCCTAGAACTGAAAATGACTATCCTAGTCTGAAGGGTTTCAGTGTTACCACTAGGTAGTGCTAGATACTACTTTATTATTGCAATCTCAGGAGTCTCTTCTTGCAGATGAGCAAAGAAGTATTTTCAAAGTAAAATATTTCTGAAGATCTGGTAGCTTTGCCTTTCATTTTATTAATTATTTTTTATTATTCCTTTCAAATTTTTTAGTCAGAGAATTTTTTCCTGTAATTTAGTCATAACCATTACTATCATTTCATCAACCCAATCCCCACTAGACAAATTATATTGACCTCCTATTTAGTTATGTTTTTTCCAAGATTTTTTACTTTGTCATCTTTGTTTTTCAATTCAGTGTTTTTGTGCATGACATTTCCGCATTTTTTTCCTGCAGATGACCCTCATGTTCAGTATTCTGCAGTGAGCAGCTTTGTATTTCTTCGTTTCTTTGCTGTAGCCGTAGTATCACCTCATACTTTTCATTTGCGACCTCATCATCCAGTAAGTGTTGTTCTTCTCAAAGCTTTATTCCATTTTTATTTATTTTCATTAAAATAAAAAAAGATAAAATAACAAGCCGGTTTCACTTGCTTTCTTGTAACTGGTACTTAAATTTACTGGGCATTTTTCTTGGCCATTTCAGCCTTTCAGAGAAGGCTAAAAATTCTGTGTTTTGTTGTTATTCAAAAGATGTGACACAAGAGTAATAAAATGTGGATCGTTGTTGAAGCTTGATGATAGTTGCAAAGAAGATCCATTATATTTACCCTCTGCTATCGTGGGTTTGTATATAAATTTCCATAACAGTAGGGTTGTTGTGGGGTTTTTTTTTTCAAGAGTTACAGGTTTAGTTTAATCTTACAGGTATTTTTAAATCTCACAGAAATTTGAAAAGATTTCTTTCTGAAGGTGTAGAAACTTTGGAACATAAATTGTTTGGTATCTCCATATTTTTACCTTTTATCCACCTGATGATATGTGAGATTTAAAACTTTAAAAACACTCTGAAATCCTATTTAATTATTTATATCTGAATGTGTTCTGTGTAGATCTGTTTCTTAACATTTTAAAACTCATATTTTTTGCTGTTTATTTCTTTCTCATACAAAATATTTTTGCTGATTCATTTTAACCTTTTATATTCTAAATGTTTTATAATCTTATCTAATTGCTTTCATTGCTAATTTGTGCAACAAATAATAGTAAGAGCCAACATTTATTTAGGGCTTTGTACTAGGCCATCTTCTAAGTACTTTGTGTTTAACTTACTCAGTCCTCCCAATAATGTCAATTCTATTATCGTCCCCATTGGCAGATAAGAAAATTGCAACTGAGTGATTTCTCCACAGTCACGTAGCTGATGAAATATGATTTGATCTCACTCAGTTTGAACTGAATTGGACTGGAAAGCTATCTCCTTCAGGTCTCCCAGTCTTTGAGCTCACCCCTGTTCTTTCCTGCCTTTTAGGCAGTAAGGTTTTCAAACACCTGTTATGTGGCCAACACTGGTGCTCAGCACTGGTGATGTGGTGCTGAGGAAGACACTCTCTGCCCTTAGAAAACCTAACTAATTCAGGGTAAGGAAGACACATGGGTTTTGGAGTTAAACTGGGCTTTGAAGGCCACCCCTCTTTTTCACAATTGCACGACATTGCCCACTCATTTACCTCTGAGAACTGAATAGAACCATGCTGCTGTTGCAGCAGCACACCCTTTCTTTCCAAAGGACAAACAGTCTGTGAGTAGCTGCAGCAGAGAGTGGGCCAGTGTCCTTTTGTTCACAGGACTGTGCAGAATTCTGGGTCACAGCATTCTGGATATAAACAGGACTCCTACCTCAGGGCTTGTGACTCTGCCTTGTATTCAGACTTGGATTTGCATATTTTGTAACAGATGTTGCAATAAAGTCATTCTAGCCACAAACTTCATGTTACTTTAGATCACTTTCCCAGTCAGTGCTAGAAGGACTGGTTCATACTGTGTCATGTACCTTTATTTAGTTTGCTTTTAACTGTAAACTTACCCCTCTTCTTAAGAACTTTTCATGCTAATTGGGAGAATAGGGCAGATACATAGGATATATAATCTAAAACTGGTACCTGATTAGTACCAAGTTAAGGACTTTAGACAATTCATACTATAGAGACCTCAAGGTGATGGCATTGTCAAGACCAGTATTGAAAGTTACAGAGTGGTTGGGGAGGGAAACCAATTAATGGTTGTTGGATTTACATTTAGAAGTTTTTGATTTTTGAGAAGCCAGTTTTAGTAGAGTAGAAGAAAATCAGATTGCAAAAGATTAAAAAATAGGTAAATGTGGTTTTTACCTAGTAAATCTATGAAGAGAGAGAGAGAATCCCAAGCAGGCTCCATGCTCAGCATAGAGCCTGATGCAAGCAAGGCTCAATCCCATGACCCCGGGATCATGACCTGAGCCCAAGTCAAGAGTCAGACAGTCAACCAACTGAGCTACCCAGGCGCCCCTGAATAATTATTTTAAAACACTAATTTTTAGGGGCGCCTGGGTGGCTCAGTCGTTTACACCTCCAACTTTGGCTCAGGTCAGATCTCATGTTCATGGGTTCGAGCCCCACATCAGGCTCTGTGCTAACATCTAGCTCAGGGCCTGGAGCTTGCTTCCGGTTCTGTGTCTCCTTCTCTCTCTGCCCCTCCCCCTCTCATGCTCTGTCTCTCTCTGTATCAAAAATAAATAAAACATTAAAAAGATTTAAAAATAAATAAATAAATAAATAAAACACTAATTTTTAGGGATACCTGAGTGGCTCACTTGGTTGAGCGTCCAACTCTTAATTTTGGCTCAGGTCATGATCTCACAATTTGTGAGTTTGAGTCCCACATCAGTCTCCATTAACTAAAGTATGGCTTTCAGAAGTAACACATCATTGAATACAATCACTCTGGGAAGAATTATAAGTTACATCTGGTTTCTTCAGTCTCTCAATTCCTTGGTCTGGTAAACTGTGCCCATCATAAGCTAGATTTTAACTACATTAGTGGTTTGAATGAACATTTTTAAATCACTGCTTTAAAGCAGTGTAACCTGTTCACTCTATTTTACCTTTTACACAAATTCTGTTTCCTAAAAACTTAACAGGAGTTTTGTGTCTCTCTTACATTCTTTAGGATGCACAGACAATTAGAACATTAACTCTCATCTCAAAAACCATTCAAACACTGGGGAGCTGGGGGAGTCTGTCCAAAAGCAAGGTAAGCCCTTACAATTTCTGCTTTGTGGTCACACTTCTGTTTTCCTTTTCCTTTTTTCTTTTTTAACTTGAGAGAGTGCAAGCACATATAAGAGTGGGGGTGGGGGTGGGCAGAAGGAGAGGGGTGGGGAGAGAGACTCTTCAGCAGGCTCCATGCATGAGATCATGACCTGAGCTGAAATCGAGTCAGACGCTTAACTTACTAAGCCACCCTCACGCCCCTATATATACACTTGTAAATGTTATTATATCTTATGATCCCGTCTGTCTCACTCATTGCCTTCCAAATTGAAAACAAAACCAAACCAAAAATACATATACACAGATGCAGTCGCTGTCTTTTAGCTAGCTGCTGTGTCTTAGTCATCTGTTAAAGACGTTTCATTTAAACTAATATATCTGAGCAGAGTAGAGTCTAGTGAACAGATGCAAGAACCTTCTATTAATGTGTTTGTGCCATATCATCTAACAGCTGTTGAAAGAAATCCCACTCCCAAGTCCTATGACTCTCTTGAAATATATGATTGATTCCTTTCAGGCCTTAATCCTCAGCTTTAAAATACAGTTCATTATATCCTTAGTTCTCTATTTAACATGCATGAATTCTGTGTGTTTTTTTTTCCTAGTCAAGTTTCAAAGAGACATTCATGTGTGAATTTTTCAAAATGTTTCAAGAAGAAGGATATATTATAGCAGTTAAAAAGGTATGATTGTTTTACTCTGGGAATAGTAACATTTCTTATTATATAGCATTGGGGAAATAGCATTTCATATTATTCCTGGAAGTCAATCCCCAGTTTAAAAAAATAATGTTAAACTGTACATCAAATGTCAAAGAGCTGTCTTTTTCTTCCTTTCTTCTACTGTACAGAACTATGGAATTTTTAGCTGTGGAAATACCTAAATGTTTAACTTCAGCTGCTACTGCCAGTGTCTCAGTAACACAAATTACAAATAGCTAGATTTAGTGTTTCTTAAGAGCAGCACTGTTGACAGTTGGGTCAGATAATTCTTGATTATGATGGGCTATCTTGTGCATTTGTAGGCGTTTAGCAGCATCCTTGGCCTGTACGAATTAGATGCCAGCAAGATGCTTTTAGTTTTGATAATCAGAAATGTCTCTAAACATTGCCAAAGTACCCCCAAGGACAAAATTGCTTCTGATCAAGAACCTCTGGTCTAGGGATATGAAGCCTGATGTATAGTAAAAAATACATGAAATATCAAACATTTTGTAAAATACAGCAGACTTACGGTAGTAACCTGAGGAAAGTTACTGTAAGTTAAAATATACAGAAGACTACAGTATTTAATGTCCTAACGTGAGGTTGATAACATACAAAAATTGCTGTACTTAGAAATTGAGAATGTTTTGAAAGGATTAATTCCTTGAGTCTTTTTTTTAAGTTTATTTATTAATTTTGGGGGGTGGGCAGAGAGAAAGGGAGAGAGAGAATCCCAAGCAGGCTTCTCACTGTCAACACAGAGCTTAACGTGGGGCTTGATTTCACAAACCGTGAGATTATGACCTGAATCAAAACTGAGTCAGATGCTTAACTAGCTGAACCACCCAGGCACCCAAATTTCTTAAGTCCTAAGTGATCCTAAATAAAATGTAGCATTATTATAAAACCCTAAAATTTGTAAAGTTATTTTGAAGTAATCTAAACTTGGCTTAAAGGAAGGTACTGTATTTTATTTATCACAATTCTGATTCATTATGAATCAAAACTAGGCCAAATTTTAAAGATACCATTCAATTTCTGTAGCATGATTGGTTCACAGTTGTCTACCAGGAGTATATTTTGTTGAAGTATATGTTTGCAATTTTTTGTGTATGCTTAGAATTCTTACAGGGAGTCCATAAATGAAAATGATGAGTTTTTAAAAAATAAAGCCAGTTGGAATTTTTCATCTAGAATAGTGCAAGTTCAACCAAAATCGTTTTAAGCAATCACTGAAGGCTTTTGAGGAGTAAGCCTTTCAAATGAAAAGGCAGAGGAAAAACTGCCCTTTCATTTATAGGACATTGTTGAAACATTTGTGGGACAGTGTAGGCAGACTTTTGTTGGCAAGATTATGATATACTGTCTTTTGTTTTAGGGTTGTTTTCCCCTTTTTTATGACCTTATGGTAGCAGCTGATTTTTTCTCCCCTGATACAATCGGAATATGTAGAGTTGATAATGTCAGTGGAGAAAGTAGTTAAGGGTGCCAGAAGGTTAGCCTGTTCCTGATCTGCCCTGTGTCACCCACTCACATTCTTCTGGACTGTCACCGTAGTACATTTCCTGTGTCCAATTTGATTCTAGACTCCTAAACTAGCATAGGATATTTTGTCCTAATCTAAGAGTTTTCTTTTATTATTTACTTGCTAAGTCTGTATGTGTGCGTCGCTAGAAAGTGTAAAAGCCTCTGAAGCCCAGTTTCTTATTTTGTATTGGTGTGTTATTCCCATAGACTCTAGGAAGGGTAACCTGGATGGTTCTATACACAGAGTGACCATATAATTTAGTGTCCAAACCTGGACACTTAAAAGAGTGAAAATGAGCACTGTTGATCACAGCTGCAGGGAAGGGTGGCCCTGAGCAAATACCTGTCTTCACCCTGCCTGTGGTCCGTCTTAATTACTGTGTTCTTTCACTTGACATAATTGTATTTACCTCATAGCTCCTTAGAAATAAAACAAATACTAGATGTAATAATTATCATAAGTAAATAGTAAATATTTTTCAAATACACAGATCAGTGCCTTCGGGCAAATACTGAGAAATAAAATATTGAAATATTCTAATAAGTCTCTTACCCTCCATTATATATATGTTATAGACAGTCCCTCTATGAGAACTGGAGATCGGGTAGGACACTTCTTTAGTTCCCTTGTGTCCTTGTTTTATATCACCACGTATAATGCAAAAGGATCTCTGTTCTTCCTTTACTTACCAAGATTTTCTTCTTACATCCCAGAAGTAAAATTAGAAAAAATTTAAATGGGGCTTCTCGTGGGCAGTCTATAGCCAATCTTAAGAAAATGTGACTGCCCACAAATTCTAGTTTAGATTAGGCATTCGTGCCTCAGTGTCATCCCTATTGGAATGTACTTTTTGTTTTGTTTTTTTTTAAGTCCCAAGTGAGACTTAGAAAACATAGAAAAGTATAAAGGAAAAACCAAGGACTAAACAAATAGGCAGTTCATTTATGGGGCAAGATAGGACTCCTCTCTAAGAACAAGGGTTGTCTCTTGAAATACTAATTTCTCTTTTCCATGAAGAGAAGCCACATTCTAGAAAGCCTTCACCAGTCAGGCATCTCCATGAAGCTAACTGCTCTTCACAGGGGTGGCCTGCCATTGCTAGAGATGGGTGCTCCAATTTACTTGAGCCACCACATTCCCATACTCCTCCTAGGAAGTTTGTAGATGGCAATTAGATTTCCAGGCTATTCCAGAGAACCCAATTACACTTCAGTCATAATTATGGAATACTGTTTCTCTAGGCTAAAGTCAGTTATGTGTAATACAAGTCAGCAAAATCTTTTCTAGAACAGAGTGAATATTCTTCTCTGTTTTTGTTTTTACAGCCCTTTAAAAATATAAAAACCGTTCTTAACTCACAACTCTTCTAAAAACAGGCTGCAGGTTGAATTTGGCCCACTGAACCATAATTTAGGGATCCCTGACTTACAGTATAGGTTCACAATCCTGTATCTAAAATCTTTGGGACCAGAAATATTTCAGAATTCAGTTTTTCAGAATTTTGAAAGATAATAGGTATATGCTGTATATTATATTACACACAGTGTGGCCTGGCATAATACCCCATTATCAAACACATTATATAGTACGATGTGTGAATATTCACCCTAAGTAGGATAAATACAGACTATTAATAGCCTTTGCTAGTTCAGATTAAGTTGTACCTCTAAATGAGTTTACTGTAAATAAAAAACAACAAAAACAACTCTTTATTCACAGCTTTGTAGATTTCAGAATTGTAGTTTAGGGATTGTAGATTGAGCTATTTTTATAGAGAAGCATATTCTGAGTTTAAGTAACTTGAGAATAAACTTTTTAGAATACCTATCCAATGTGTAACTTAAGACTTTCTCTACAATTAAATATGTGTTTTGTTTTAGAAGTTATGATTATGTATATTCCTCAATAAAGAACTTTACAGTATTATTAATGATAATTAAAATAAACTGAATTTTTGATGTATATTATCACAAAGTATAATTTTTGCCCATTTCCCTGTTTAGTTCTTGGATGAAATTTCATCTACTGAAACTAAAGAGTCCAGTGGTACGAGTGAGCCTGTGCACCTGAAAGAAGGGTAATTTAATGAATTTAGAGATTAAGATCACGTGTCAGAATAGACGTTACGTAAGTACAAAAAGCATGAGTCTGGAGGTGAGAAAATCCAGGTTTTGTTCCATCTTAGAACTGCCTAGTAACATCCATCAGGTAAGTTACAGTAGCATATGAACTTCATTCCAGATGGACATGATTCCTTCTCCATACAGTCCTATAGTAGTTTTACAAGTAGAATGAAGTTATGGGTATTAGAGTAGTACTTTGAAAAAGCACTTCAGTCTTGAAGTAGTGTTCTTGAAGTAGTGTTATCATTGGAAATTAAAGGGGAACTTTAGTTAAAGTTTGGCCCTTTTAGGTCTGAATAGCAGAGTTCTAAATATTAAATTAGTTAAAAGTTTAATTCTCTTAGCATGGCCAAAATAAATGCAAAAGTTATAGATAACAAAGACATTTTCACATTTGTAATATAATCTTATGCAGCCTTTAATGTCATTTAAAATTAAAGAACAATTCTTTGTTTTGGATGAACTACTTTAATATTTGTGGCTAAATTTTTACATCTGTTGTTTTGGCAGTGAGATGTATAAAAGAGCTCAGGGAAGAACTCGGATTGGGAAAAAGAATTTCAAGAAGCGGTGGTTCTGCTTAACAAGCAGAGAGCTCACGTACCACAAACAGCCAGGTAGTTGTGTTTATGCTTTATTGTGGGTCTTTTCCTGGTTCTTGGTGAAGATTTCTTTTTTGCTGCTCAATGAAACTCTAGTGAACCTTTTCACTAATATTACTGTAGTTTCTAGTTTCTCACAGTGGTGCACACACACTAAGGATATAGTAGATACTTGACAAGTGACACCATGTAAGTTCCATTTTTTTCCTCACACGTTTGCTCTGTTTTCCACAAAAAAAAAAAAAAAAATCCCTGGTAAATCCCAGGATTTATTTAGAACTTGGAAATTTCTTTAACTCTCAGAGCCAAATTGGTAAGAATCAATGGTTAATAAGTGAGAGTATTTCATTGAGCTGCTGGGTAGTATCAGCCAGAGTTCTCCACAGTCACACCATGATTGTGATTCTTGTACAGTTATCATGTTCATTCTAGTCTGTTGGCCAAGCTGACTTCAAGATGGAAATTTTAATGACTTGTTTCCTGAGAAAGCACAGACAGGCTGTTTGAATAAAGAAAGCCGTCTTCCTACAGTGTGATTTGAAGGATTCAGAGAGGTAGAGTTTGTCCTTCAGTGGACTGGGACAGTGCTTAAAATCTCCACCTTTTAAGTTGATTCCTTTGGCATCAAGCATGATCCATAGAAGGCCTTTAGCTCCTCTTGGTATCATAGCAAGAAGAACTTAATATCTAAATCCTGGACCACATTTCATAGAATCCCATTTATTCAAGGTGATACAAAGAAGTTTACCTAACCAAAAAGGGGGAATAATTTTAAAACAGACAATAAGGTGCATACACCTGTTAAATATTTATGCATGTGTTTGCCACATTTTCTGATAGAGAACCAAGATCTTTTCTTTGAATATGGATCTATAGATTGGATTTCCCTTTGTCTTTCTTGTGCAAATATACCAGTAATGCATCAATTTTCTGGTTGTTGATTTCTTCAAAGTGAAGCCAGAACTTAAACACTTGAAAAGTAATCCAAGTACAGAATTTTACTAGCTTTCATGATCGTCACCCCTAATCTTTTACAGGTGTCTCACCGCCATATGAATCAACTTTATTTGTACAGGTGTGGGTCTCCTTTTTTTGACACTTTTCAGTGCACCTGCCTGATTTTCAAATAAACAAATCCCTTAGTAAGGGGCACTTATTTTGTCACTTTACATATATTTAAGTAAATTATAATGAGAACATGGAAAAATGGCTTAAACAGTTAAACAGGGAAACAAACCCTACAGAGTTGGTAAACAAAGCAGCCTAACCAATGGAAAGAGTAGGATGCAGGCTTAATAGATAGTAGCCTAGCAACCACAAGCATTCAGCATCCCATGAGCATCATTCATTAATGTTTCACAAGAACATGGAGAGTCCCTGTTAATCCATTAGCTCTCTTAGGTAAAGATCTGTTCAGAGAGCTTCCGCTATAAATTTTGAAATGGTAAAACAAACAACAGCTGTAGGGTATTTTCAAGAGAATGTAGATTCAGTTAAGTAGAATGCTTCAGTGGAGATTCTTGAAGAGCAGAGTGATAAGAAAACTTGCTTCATAATCCTTATTATGGTTCAACCGGAATGACTGCATATGGCTAATTGTATTAGTAAGATAGAAGAAACCAAAGGCATTTTTACTTTTAGTCACCAAGATAATTTGTTATGGCATATAAATAGTCTGATAACTAAAGAGCAATAGCTTACATTCTTAGCCTTCCAGTCACATTTTTTAAGCTAAATGTTTTGAATGTTTTAGAAGTTTATAGCTTATGTTGAATACTAAGTAAGTAAATGCTCTCACATATATAGCACCTTTTTAAAAATAGCTGTCATAATAGGCTAATTATGTTTACAGTAACAGTACATTGAAATAAAATTTAAGGTAAGTTTGTTCTCCATGATACATTAGCTATTTTTTTCCTCATTTAAAGTATTTTCCAATCTAAATATTCTAAAGTCCTTTTTGGCTTTAGAACTTTAAGAATCAAGTGATAGCTTTGGCCTCTTTCTCCAGAGAAATACAAACTGGACACAGAATTTTGCATATAATTTCAATGAGTTTGGAAATCCAAAGTTCACCTACGGTTCTTGAGAACCTCTGTTCTAGCTAATGATCCTATGAAGATAAAATTCTGTAGAATGATTAAGCTGCCCTAGGTATAAAATAGACAGAAATTAAATTGTTTTCAGGCCTTAAGAAATGTAACCTGTTGGAATGACCTTGGAGGAATAAACTCGCTTACATGAAATTTAAAGATTATTTACCAAAGCCTATAGTTTTAAGCATCCATGCTTTTTGTTTTGACTATTTTGATGAATTTTTCCAAAATGTATTACATGCTTCCCTGCCTTCTAAAAAAGAATTCATTGAACGTAAGTTAACATTTTCTAGATGACTCGCGGCTGCCATTGATAAGATTAATTATTATATAGTGCTTTGATTTAGTGATGTTTTCAGGGCCGCTTATGAGTGTGTGCAGCTGTTTATTCCCCAGCTAAAATGCCTTGGACTGCTGTGCTTTTTTGTGTCCTGTGTTTGCTTCATACAGTTTTTCTCTATCCTGTTTATATTTAGGCTGTTACCTTAAATTTCTTGTGCTGTCAGTGAACCATAATGTAACATCCCACTCCCACCTCCATCACTCAACTCCATTTTTTACTACACATATACTGTGAGTGAGGATACAGGTACTGTGTTTTGTTAAAATTATGCTTCAAATAAAAAGGCTTTGATGGAAGACATCAGGACTTTGCTCTCTGAAGAAAATGAATGGGCTTTGGGTTCTCTGGTTGTTCTGCAAATGTTTGGCTTACCTTTCTATCTCCTTGCTGTTTCTGGATAGCCAAGACAATCTCTTGCTACACTTGTTATATGAGTTTAGTGTGTGAAAGAGTGCATCCCAAATTTTCTATAATATAACTCTAAATCATTGGGTCTCTCACTCTATTCTCCTACTGGACACTAGTATTCTAAATCAAGTATTTATGCCACTTAGAATCAAATAGTATGGGTTTTTCCCAACTTACTGGAAAAGGGATTAAATAGAATTTTCTTAATTTTAAGGGTTTTTCCTAAGTAAATTATTAAGTTTTTGATGCCTGCTTACATAAATGCTAATAAGGAATATTCAACTTATCTTCATAAAACTAGATTAATGAGTGGCAAATGAAAATTATATGACACTCAATCAGCAATCAGTCACGATCATACTGACAGTTTTTTATGAACACGTGTGCTTGTGATTATGGGTTTATATTGCTATATTGCAATGTAGTCATCTTTTGTAAGTAAAAGTTTTTCTAATTGTATACTGAAATCAAATGAGTTATTGACCTTCCAGGCTCTCCCTTTTTCATCAGGCATTCAGCTGCACTTCACCAGACTGGCTCTTGCAGTTCCTTTAACTTGTGCTCTTTTACCTCCATGCTTTTGCATATGCTCTACCTAGAAGTTCCTGTCTCTCCTTCTTTACCTGTGTGATTTGTTATCCTTTAAGCCTCAGATCAAGATGAGCTCTTTATGGGAATCATTCATAAGCTTCTAGACACTTCAATTGAGCTTTTCTCTTATTCTGTTTTTTTATCCCCTTAGGAGTAATTCCTGTCACACTATGTCGTCCTTACTTTTGTCTGTCTCTTCCTCTAGTCTTTAAGATCCTCTATCGAAGACCATGTTTTTACTACCTCCATTAAGCCATGTAGTAAGTGTTTTTAATAAATGGTGTTCTTCAAAGAATACCATGTCTTCCAGATGTATTACCATCTGAATTACATTAAGAACCACTACTCTCAGTTTCTAAAATTTCCACCAAGAATACTAATGATATGTTATTAACAAATTCATCTCTGAAATTCCATTCTGTGTTCTCCAAACTTGATTAGATACTGTCCATTCTTGGGAGACCTGATATACACAGATACGTAGAGCCTGCACAATTTCCATGTGATAGCAAATGTTCCAGTTCAAATAGCATATGGACAAAATAAAAGAAATTTCGATGGCTTAAAAAAAATTTTTTTAATGTTTATTTATTTTTGAGAGATAGTGAGGGGGTGGGGCAGAAAGAGAGGGAGACAGAAAATTCCAAGCTTGGTCCGTGCTAACATCAGAAAGCCTAATGTGGGGCTCATACTCATGAACCACGAGGTCATGCCCTGAGCTGAAGTCAGTATGCTTAACCGACTCAGCCACCCAGGCACTACATTTAGGTTGACTTGGTTTTCACCTGTTCATATTTTTACACACAGGGTTCTGCAGTATATTTTCTTTGGTAGCTAATGGACACTTCATTGTTGCAGTCACACATTCATTCAATAAATATTTTATTGAATGCCTACTATGTGCCAGATGCTGTCCTTGGCTCTGGAGAAAACAGTAGTAAACAAAACATACCAAAATGCTTGCCCTCATGGAACTTCATAGCTTAATAGTGATTTATAATAAATTTTAACAAATTATATAGTATATTGGATGATTATAAATGAGATAGACAAAAATAAAGCAGGGAAATAGAATATAGAGCGTGATAGGCTTATGAGGAGAATTGTACTATTAAAAAGTCTACCATTGAGGGCATCACTAAAAAAATGACATTTGAGGGGCACCTGGGTGGCTCAGTCAGTTAAGTGTCTGACTTAGGCTCAGGTCATGATCTCACAGTTAGTGAGTTCGAGCCCCACATCGGGTTCTGTGCTGACAGCTCAGAGCCTGGAGCCTCTTTCAGATTCTATGTCTCCCTCTCTCTCTCTGCCCCTCCCCCACTTGTGCTCTGTCTCTGTCTCAAAAACAAAAAAAGTTTTAAAAAATGACATTTGAGTAAAAGTCTAAAGATGATGAAGGAGTGACTCAAGTGGATATCTGGGGTAATAGTGATGCATAGCTAACATCAGTCAGTACAGAGGCCCTGAAGCAGAAGCATGACTAAATATTCAAGAGACAAGAAAAAGCTCTTCTGGCTCTGGGGGAAAGAAAGCATAAAGTAGTAATCATAGGAACTTAGATCAAAGAGGTCATGGAGAAGCTAGATATTTTAGGGCTTTGTGAGCCATTCTAAAACTTTTACTCTGAGTCAAAGATGGAAAGGCATTGGAGTGCTTTAAGGAGAGGAATTACATTATTAGATTTATGTTTTAATAAAAGAATCATTCATGCCATGTGAAGAACAGAATGAAAGGGGAGGGAGACCAGTTAAGAGGTTTGGTGGCACCTGGGTGGCTTAGTCAGTTAAGCATCTGACTCCTGATTTTGGCTCGTGAGATCAAGCCCCACGTCAGTCTCTGTGCTAACAGTGTGGAGCCTGCTTAGGATTCTCTCTCTCCTTCTTTCTCTGCCCCTCCCTTGCTCACATTCTTTCTCTCTCTTTCAAAAATAAATATTTTTTAAAAAAGGGTATTGCAGTAATTCAGGGGAGCAAAGATAATGGCTTAGACCAGTTACTAGCAATGGAGGTGATAAAAATGGATCACATTCTGGATCTTTTTTAAATGAAAGTACTCAGGGGCGCCTGGATGGCTCAGTCGGTTAAGCACCTGACTTCAGCTGAGGTCATGATCTCACAGTCCGTGAGTTAGAGCTCCGCATCGGGCTCTGTGCTGACAGCTCAGAGTCTGAAGCCTGTTTCAGATTCTGTGTCTCACTCTCTGTTGCTGTCTCTCAAAATAAAATAAAGACATTAAAAAAAATGTAAATGATACTACTCAAATGTTTTGCTAAAGGATGACTTATCAAGAGTGAGGAAAGGCAAGTCAAGGATAATTCCAAGGATTTGAGCTTATACAACTACACTGATGAAGTTGCCTTTTTGAAAATAGACACATAAGTTCTCAAAAGTGAAGAAACTTGTACAGCCATACCTTGGAGATATTGTGGGTTTGGTTCTAGACAACAACAATAAAGCTAGTTCACAATAAAATGAGTCAAATTAGCTTTTTGGCTTCCCAGTGTGTATAAAAGTTATCTTTACACTCTACCGTGGTCTGTTAAGTGTGCAGTAGAATTATTTCTAAACAATGTACATAACTTAATTTAAAAACACTTCATTGCTTTATCTCTTCATCAGTTGATGGACATTTAGGCTCTTTCCATAATTTGGCTATTGTTGAAAGTGCTGCTGTAAACATTGGGGTATATGTGCCCCTATGTATCAGCACTCTTGTATCCTTTGGATAAATTCCCAGTAGTGCTTTTATATATACAATGGAATACTACTTTGCAATGAGAAAGAATGAAATCCTGCCATTTGCAGCAAATTCGATAGAACTGGGGGGTATTATGCTAAGTGAAATAAGTCCATCAGAGAAAGATAGATATCATGTTATCATTCCTGTCTGGAACTAGAGAAACTTAACCAAAGACCATTGGGGAAAGGAAGGGGAAAAATAGTTACAAACAGAGAAAGAGGGAGGCAAACTATAATGGACTCTTAAATACAGAGAACAAACTGAGGGTTGATGGGGGAGGGCAGAAGAAAGGGGAAAATGGGTGATAGGCACTGAGGAGGGCACTTGTTGGGATGAGGGCACTTGTTGGGATGAGGGCACTTGTTGGGTGTTGTATGTAAGCGGTGAATCACGGGAATCTACCCCCAAAACCAGGATCACACTGTATATACACTCTTTTAACCAACTTGACAATAAATTATATTTAATAAATAAATAAAATATTTCATTGCTAAGAATGAAATCTTTTCTTAGACTTTTTTTATAGTTTATTGTCAAGTTGGTTTCCATATAACACCCAGTGCTCTTCCCCCACAAGTGCCTTCCTCCATGTCCACCCCCCTTATGCTTACCCTCTCCCCCTTCAGCCCTCAGTTTGTTTTCAGTATTCAAGAGTCTCTTATGATTTGTCTCCTTCCCTCTCTCTCTTTTCCCCCCTTCCCCTCCCCATGGTCCTTTGTTAAGTTTCTCCTGTTAGACCTATGAGTGAAAACGTATGGTATCTGTCCTCCGCCTGGCTGACTTCACTTAGCATGACACCCTCGAGGTCCAGCCACATTGCCACGAATTGCTAAGAATGAAATCTTGTGATTTGCAACGATGTGGATGAAGCTAGAGTGTATTATGCTAAGCAAAATAAAGTCAGAGAAAGACAAATACTATATGATTTCATTCATACATGGAATTTAAGAAAAAAGAAAGATGAACATTTGGGAAGGGGATAAAAAAAGAGGGGAGCAAACCATAAGAGACTCTTAATACAAAGAACATCAGGGTTAATGGAGGGAGGTGCGTGGGGGATGGGCTAAATGGGGGATGTATATTAAGGAGGGCACCTATTGTGCTGAGCACTGGGTGTTCTATATAAGTGATGAATCACTAAATTCTACTTCTGAAACCAATATTACACTATGTGTTAACCAACTAGAATTTAAAAATTCAGAAGAAAAAAATTAAAAATAAAACTGACCAAAAATTTTCATTGCTAAAAAAATGCTAACCATCTTCTGAGATTTCAGCAAGTTGTAATCTTTTTGCTGGTAGAGGATTTTGCCCCAATGTTTGGCTGCTGATTAATCAGGGTGGAAGTTGCTGAAGGTTGGGGTGGCTGTGGCAATTTTGTGAAATAAGACAGCTATGAAGTTTACCACATCACTTACTCTTCATGAACGATTTTTCTGTAGTATGTGATGCTGCTTGGTAGCCTTTCACCTGCAGTAGAACTTCTTTCAAAATTGAAGTCAGTCTTCTCAAACTCTGCCTCTGGTTTATCACTTAAGTTTATGTGATATTCTAAATCCTTCATTGTCATTGTAGCAGTCTTCACAGCACCTTCTCAGGAATAAATTCTGTTTCACAGAATAGCTTTCTTTGCTCCATAACAAGAAACTTCTCATCCATTTAAGTTTTATCATGAAATTACAGCAGGTCAGTCACATCTTTAGGCTCTGTTTCTAATTCTGGTTCTCTTGTTCCTTCCAACACATCTGTAGTTACTGCCTCCACTGGAGTCTTAAAGCCCTCAGAGTTACCAATGAGGGCTGGAATCAACTGATTTCTTCCATACTCTTGTTAATGTTGGTAATTTGACCTCTTGGCATGAGCCATGAGAATCCTTAATGGCATCTAGAATGGTAAATCCTTTCCAAAGGTTTTCAACTTTTGTTGCCCAGATCCATCAGAGGAACCACTATGTATTTCTTAATAGCTATGTATTTCTTAAATGTCAAGGCTTTAAAGTCAGAATTACTCTTTGATTCATGAGCTACAGAATGGATGTTGTGTTAGCAGCCATGAAACATGAGTCTCATTGTATGTCATCATCAGAGTACTTGGGTGATCAGGTACCTTGTCATTGAGCATTCATATTTTGAAAGGATTTTTTTTTCCTGAGCAGTAAGTCTCAACAGTGGGCTTAAAATATTTAGTAAACCATGTGGTAAACAGATGTGCTGTCATTCAGGCTTTGTTGTTCCATTTATAGAACACAGGCAGAATAGATTTAGCATAATTTAAGGGCTCCAGGATATTTGGAATGCTAGATGAGCATTGGCTTCAACTTAGAGTCAGCTACGTTAGCTCCTTTCAAGAGAGTCAACCTGTCCTGTGAAGCTTTGAAGCCAGGCATTGACTTCCCTCTAACTATGAAAGTCCTAGATGGCATTTTCTTCCAATATAAGACTGTCTTTATAATTACCTTTATTAATTATCTTAGCTGGGTCTAAGTAACTTGCTGCAGCTTCTACATCAACACTTGTTGCTTCACTTTGGACTTTTGTGTTATAGAGATAGCTTCCTTTCCTTTTTCTGCTAGCTGCAAACATTTCTTGTGGAGCATCCTCACTTCTCTTAGCCTTCATAGAATTGGAAAGAGTTGGCACCTTGCTCTGGATTCGACTTTGGCTTAAGGGAATGTTGTAGCTAGTATGATCATCTATCCCGACCACTAAAACTGTCTCCATATCATCAGTAAGGCTGTTTCAGTTTCTTATCATTCATGTGTTCACTGTAATAAAACTCTATGTTTCCTTCAAGAGCTTTTCTGTTGCATTCACAACTTGGCTAACTGTTTGGCACAAGAATCCTAGCCTCTCTTGGCTTTCAACATTCCTTCCTCACTGAGCTTAATAGTTTCTAGCTTTTGATTTATAGTGAGGCATACAACTGTTCCATTCACTTGAACACTTAGAGGCCATTGTAGGGTAATTAATTGGTCTAATTTTGGTATTGTTAGGTCTTAGGGAATAGGGAGGCCCAAGGAGAGGGAGAAAGAGAGGAGAATGGCTGGTTGGTAGGGCAGTCAGAACACACAACATTCATCAGTTAAATTTGCTGTCTTACATGGGCATAGTTCGTGGCACCCCAAGAGAATTATAACAGTAACATCAAAGATCTCTGATTACCATAACAAATATAATAATAATGGAAAGGTTTGACATATTGTGAGAATTACCAAGATGTGACACAGACACGAAGAGAACAGATGCTCTTGGAAAAATGGTACCAACAGACTTGCTTGATGCAGGGTTGCCACGGAGCCTGCTTGGGATTCTCTCACCTTTCTCTCTGCCCGCTTCCCCCTTCACTCATGCTCTCTCTCTAAATAAATAAAATAAATAAAAGCAACTGTTTAATGTAAAATTTATAACATTGGATTATACAGTTGATAACAAATCTAGATATAAAATATATGACAGTAGTAGCAAAAAGGAAAGGGATAGAGTAGATTATTGCAAGGATTTTATAGTTTATGAGAAATGACAACAAAATTTTAAATAGACCATAGTGGGTTAAGGCTGTATATTATCATCTCCAGAACAAAAACCATTTTTTAAAAAAGTATAGCCCACCCTCTCTCCCTTACCCAAAAAGTAAATAAGTAAACATGGCAGGAGAGGAAGAACAATGGAGTGATGGACGGAATAGGCAGAAAACAAAACGAAACAAATAATAGCAAAATGATAGCTTAAAAACAGCTTTATCAATAATTACAGTAAATGTAACATGTCTAAGATCAGGAGCAAAGCAAAGATTATCTACTTTCCTCAATTCTCTTCAACATTGTGCTGTAATAAGATTGTATAGCACATGAAATTACAAGCAATAAGGCCAAAAAAAAAAGGGAAGGGAAGGAATGCAGGGGCACTTGTGTGGCTCAATCAGTTAAATGTCCGACTCTTGATTTTGGCTCAGGTCATGATCTCACGGTCCCTGAGTCTGAGCTCCACAACCTCTGTGCTCACAGCACAGAGCCTGCTTCAGATCCTGTCTCCCTCTCTCTGCCCCTCCCCAACTTGTGCACTCATGCCCTCTCTCTCAAGAATAAACAAATGTTAAAAAAAAAAATTTTTTTTATTAAAGAAAAAAAATGGGCCACCTGAGTGGCTCAATTGGTTAAGCATCCACCTTCAGCTCAGGTCATGACCTCAGGTAATAATCTCACAGACTTTGGTTTGTTGGTTTGAGCCCCACTTTGGGCTCTGTGCTGACAGCTCAGAGCCTGGAGCCTGCTTCAGATTATGTGTCTCCCTCTCTGCCCATCTCCTGCTCGCTCTGTCTTCTCTTTCTCTTTCAAAAAAGAAATAAACATTTTTTAAAAAGGCATACATAGGGTATCCTAAGGAAATCTTAAAACAAGTACTTGAACTAATAAGTGAATTTAATGAGGCCTTGAGATACAAGATTCATATATATAAATCACTTGTATTTCTATAAAAATACAGGGATGGAAACTGTTAGAAAATGAAAACTTTAAAATACCATTTACAGGGGCATCTGGGTGGCTCAGCCAGTTAAGCGTCGTACTCTTGGTTTTAGCTCAGGTCCTGATCTCCCATTTCATGAGTTCGAGCCCTGCTTTGGGCCCCATGCTAACATTGTGGAGCCTGCTTGGAATTCTCTCTCTCTCCCTTTTTCTCTGCACCTCCCTTGCTCACCCTCTCTCTCGAAATGAGAAAATAAAACTTAAAAATAATTTGTAAATAAAAAATAAAAATACCGTTTACAGTAGTAGCTCCCTTCCTCCCCTCCCCCCCCAAAACACATTTAGGAATAAATTTAAGCAAAGAAGTATAAGACCTCTGCACTGAAAACAATAGTACACTGCTGAGACAAAATAAAGGAGACATACATCATGTTTGTGGGTTGGAAGATTTAAAAATTTTTAAGAAGTCACTTCTCAAATTTAGCTCACCAGTTCATCCTGATTTTAACACAATGCTACTCCAAATCCCAGCAAGCTTTCTTTTTTGTCATATTCACAAAGTTGTAAGATCACTAATTCTGGGGCATTTTTGTCACCCCAGAAAGAAACCCTATACCCATTAGCAGTCACTCTTTTTTTTTTTTAATGTTTTTTATTTATTTTTGAGAGACAGAGAGAGGGAGCATGAGCAGGGGAGAGTCAGAGAGAGAAGGAGACACAGAATCCAAAGCAGGCTCCAGGCTCTGAGCTAGCTGTCAGCACAGAGCCTGACGTGGGGCTCGAACCCACAAGCCATAAGATCATGACCTGGGCCAAAGCCGGACCCTTAACCAACTGAGCCACCCAGGCACCCCATTAGCAGTCACTCTTAATTCCTCCCTTCTCCAGCTCCTAACAACCATCTGTTAACTTTCAGTGTCTATGGATTTGCCTGTGCTGGGGATTTCATATAAAAGAACTCATGTGACTTTTTTCACTTAGCATAATGTTTCCTAAGCTCATCCATGATATAGGCTAAGTCAGTACTTTATTCTTTTTGTGGCTAAATCTGTTGTATGGATATAAACCAAATCTTGTTTATCCATTCATAAATTGGACATTTAGATTGTTCTCTGTATTTTACTGTTATGAGTAATTCTGCTGTAAACATCCATACACAAGTTTTTGTATCGGCATATGTTTTTTATTCTCTTGGGTGTATATACCGAGGGATGGAATTGATGAGTCATATGGTAACTCCTAAATTTTTGGTAGAAATAATGGAGATTTTAAATGAAACTGGGTTTCATTCATCAAATAGGGAGACTTAATGCACTCACATTTATTATGATTACTATGATTACTGCCTTGTTTGTTTTGTGCTTTCTGTTTACTAGGCTTTTCCATTTATTGGGTTTATTTTTCTTTTCCTGCCTTTTTATTGCATACTCATGTACTCTCTCTCATGAGGGAATTTGGGCATCCTGTTTCTACTTTAAAATTAACAGACAAATTTAAACTTCCATGTTTACCTTAATGTCTACAGTTAATCAAATTCCCCATTCAGTTAGGAAAAGAATAGGATGCTTTCAATTCATTATTTTCCCAAGCTAATGGGAAAGCTAATGACTCCCTAATGAAGTCATTCGAAACGGTAATACTAGGTTCGCATTTTTCTTTTACCTTTTATATGTCAAACATTAATGATTTTCTATCTGCGCTTAATAGTTTTGCTGATTTCTTTGCCCAGCACTATTTCTTGCATAACATATTTGTCTTTTCTTGCATTTATTATTTATTTTGCAAGAGTGCTTCCTCAAAGAATTATTTCAGTAGGCATGGCTGATAAATTTTCTGGGTCATCACATATTAAAAATAAGTATTGTACTCTTTTTGTACCCTTACTCTTCAATGATAGACTGGATTTCAAATCATTTTCCCTCAGAACTTTGACGATATTACTCCATGGTTTGCTAGTTTACATTTTTGCTGATGAGAATTTTGATATCAGTCTGATCCTGTCTTGATTCTTCTCCCTAAAAACTTTTAGGACTTTCTTGACTGCCTAGTGTGAGGTAATGGTCTTTTTCCTGCCATGCTGCTCAGCACGTGGGTCCTTTCAACCTGAAGATTGCTATTTTTATCTCTGGGACATTTTCTTTAGTAATTTTCTCCTGAACACTCTGTTCTGTTTCTGGAATTCTTATCAAGTATTGAAACTTCTAAATCTATCCATCACAGCTCTTCTTTTAACTTTGTTTCTTTGTTCTTTTGTACTGTATTTTTGGAGAGTCCTCAGTAAAATCTTTTCTTTTACTAATTCCACTTGCAATACATTTCAGTTAATATTACTAACTATGGAGTTAATTCTAATGACATCACGATAGTTTAAGTTCCTGGGAGCAATGTGCTTTCTCTACATATGCTGCTATTATTTGCCCAGAACTGAACAAATATAGCAATTCTAGGGTATGGGAATGCTTTGTGTATAAAACAAATCTAAAGATAGAAACTTCCTGCAAAACTTTAAAACTGTGTGGAATCTCTATGGTGCTACTCCACATAGATCAGTACCCAAAGGAACTGTATCATACCCCTCATTTCCTTAATTGTTTTCCTCTTTGTTGTAGCTGTGTCTCACCTTCAGGGTGCTGATTTTCCTCATTGTTTGGTGATCTCTTTGGTGATCTGCTCATCTTTATGTTTTTACAGTCTGTTCACCTGCTTGAGTGTTTACTAGCTTCCTGCCAGTAATTGTGAGGGAACTACAGGACCAGCTGCCAAGCGGCAAGGCTGCCTGTGCTTGTCTTCTGGTGTGGGTGCTCTCCTGCCCTCCAGAGGGTCAGCGACAACCTGTGACATAGCTCTGCGTTGCAGCCCCAGTGGGCATCATGCCTGCTGGCGCCTGGAACATAAACCTCTGTTGACTGCTGCTTCATACAGTCTGAGGGAAGAAGAGCTCTCCCAGCTGCAGCTTACCTGTTAATCATCCTGGGGTGTGTGTGTGTGTGTGTGTGTGTGTGTGTCCTTGTGTCTCCAGTCCCCAGCTGTCTGTGTCCCTTGACTCTGGCTTGAAGCTCTCTTCTAACTACTCCTGATTTTGCAGATGCCTTTTCCTTCATGTGGTTCGAGCTGTGGCTTCCTTCAGTTTACTCTTCCCTCCCCGCCACTGCCATACATTTGATCTTGTCTGCTTCCAGGAAACTGCTGATAGTCTTTGCTTATTTTCTCGTGCACTTACGATTTGTATTTGCTGAATTTAAATGTCATTTCCTGAAAAAAGTTTTCCTTAACTACCCAGTTTAAAGTAACTTCCCAATTACTTTCTATTCTGTCACCTCAGATTATTTTCATTATAGCATTCATCTCGACCTAATTGTCTTTGCCAGGCTTTCTAGACCTAAATGCAGACTTCATTAGGGTCTTATGTATTCTGTTTACTACTATATTCAAAGTGGTTAGAAGTGTCTGGTATACATTAGACATTAAATGTATGATAGTTGAATTAAGTAACTATCTTTTTGAAAAAATTTACATCACATCTGCTTGAATTACACAGATTTTAGATTTTACACCAGCAACCAGGCTTAACAAATATTTTGGGTTAACCTCTCTGCAAATATTGTAGGTTAACCTTTATTAACCCAATAACTATCTTTGGTTAGAAAGCTATACATTAGTCCATGGACCAGTACGAATGTAAAGGTCTAACCTCCAGCCCCTCAATACATATGTCATTAAACTCTATGAGAATAAAAGCAAAGCTTTGATTTTTCTAAGAACGACATTACAAAATGACCAGGAAAAGTCATAGCTATATTTGCTCACAGTTTCTGTGACTATATGAGATACAGTCTATCCTGGTAAGAGAATCGAAATGCATCATATCATCATGATATAACGGAACTCCTTTAGTAAGCTCAAATTTCTAAATGCGTAAATTACATGAAGGATTCACTCCCCCAAATAAAAATTTTACTCTTGTTCCTAATATCTCTTAGAGTAAATTTGGTAGTTCTAGTCATCTGACCAGCCAGTATTTGATACTGATGAACAGTTTTTCAATTTCAAATCATAGTTTTTAGGGTCAACCCCTTAAATATTAGATACTAAAACAAACAAAAAAAAATCCAGTTAGGAACAGTCTGAATCACTTCTTAGGTGAGAACGCCCTGAAAGAAAATTCCATGTCTGGGTGAGTTATGAGCAGGCCCCCACTGCTAAGTTTAATATTTTTCAGTCCCCATATAATTGTTACAAAAGACAATATTTTATTTTTCTACATTGAGATCAAACTTCCACATTTTTCCTTAAAAATGTTTTAAACTTTATATTGAAAATAAAGAGGAAGTCATTTTATAGAAAACAAGCAAAATTCATCTGTTCATAAAACAATACGTGTGTATCATTCAGAAATCTTCAGATTACTTATATTCCTGCTATGAAAAGGGTGAGCTTAAACCATCCAGAATTAACCTCTCACATTTACAACTCTGATGGAAATTATTTTAATTTTGTTCTACTTTTATTAATAATTTAGGCAAAGATGCAATTTATACAATTCCAGTGAAAAACATTCTTGCTGTGGAAAAACTGGAAGAGAGCTCTTTCAATAAGAAAAATGTAAGTTACATAAATAAAGCTTTAAATATATTCATTGGAATTTTTTAAAAGATTGTATTTGTCATTAATCATTAATATTTTGTAATTGCTGGCTAGAACTGTGTCTTAAAATTGTTCATTATTGTTCCTGAAAGTAAGGGAACATGGTGTGTCCATTATTGTATTCAAATAAAAAACTTTTTTTAAGTTTATTTGTTTTTGAGAGAGTACAAGTGAGGGAAGGGCAAAAAGAGAGGAAGAGAGAGGATCCCAAGCAGGCTCTGCACTGTCAGCACAGAGCCTGATGCAGGGCTCAAACCCTGAGATTATTACCTAAGCCAAAATCAAGAGTTGGACACTTAACCAACTGAGCCACCCAGGTGCCCCCAAATAAAAAATATTTTTAAATAAATAAATTGTCCATTATTGTTGATGCTTTATACAGTCTGTCTAGCCCTATTAAGTTAAAGGTACTTTTCTCAGTACTTCCCTAATCTGACTTCTCAAATTGATATTCAAGTCTTTAATAATATAGACCCAGCCAGTCTGTGCAGACTTAACTTCTGCTACCACTCAGTATGTATGTATTCTCAAACCAATCAGGATGATTTCCTGTTCTTTGTATTTTCCCACTGCTTTACCCTTATTCATACTTTTTCCTCTGTCTGCAATTCCCTCCCTTTATTCATATTCATATGATAGTCTATTCTTTGGACATGTGTGGCTTCTAAAATTTATATTCTATTGTACTACTTAGTACTATGTGATTCATATTGTCCTTGGAACTAACTTACTTGAAAAGTAACAATTCATGGGGTGCCTGGGTGGTTCAGTCAGTTAAGTGTAAGCCTTCGGCTTGTCATGATCTCATGGTTTGTGTCATGCGCTGACAGCTCAGAACCTGGAACCTGCTCAGATTCTGTGTGTGTGTGTGTGTCCTTCTCTCTGCCCCTCCTCCGCTCATACTTTTTCTCTCTCTCTCAGAAGTAAAGGAATATTGAAAAAGAAAAGTAACAATTCATAAGATACCTGAACAGCAGTTATCTAGCCAAATGAACTCTATTTCTTTTACATAACTTTTCTTGTTTGTACTGTGTTGGTTTTTAGACTCTGTTACTAACTTTTTATCTTACTTGCCACGAAGATGTTCCAAGTAATACATATGGAGAAACCGCTCTATGTCCAGGCAAATAATTGTGTAGAAGCTAATGAATGGATAGACGTGCTCTGCAGGGTGAGCCGATGCAATCAGAACAGGCTCAGTTTTTATCATCCGTCTGCGTATCTCAATGGAAACTGGCTCTGCTGTCTGGAAACCAGTGAAAACGCTCTGGGCTGCAAGCCATGTACTGCGTAAGTTTCTTTCTGATTAAAAAAAGCAATGTTTCAAGTATGGTATATCGATAGAAAAACTCATCCATAAAGTAGAACAAAGTACTGATACATGCTGCAACATGGATGGACCTTGAAAACACGCTAAGTGAAAGAAGCCAAACACAGAGGCCATATACTATATGATGGCATTTATATAATGTATCCAGAATCGGTAGATTTATAGAGACAGAAAGTAATTTAGTGGTTGTGACAGGCTGGAGGGAGGGAGATTTGGGGAGTACTCAAGGATACAGTTTCTTCTTGGGGTGGTGAAAATTTTCTCAGATCGCAGTTGGCATAAGTCATAAAAGCAGGGGCAGGATGGGCAGTGTTAAAATAGACATACCAGCCTGAGCAAGAAAGGACTTTGCATTCTCTTTATAATTGTCTGGAACAGCCTGTCGACTTAAGAAGTAATATATTGCTTTTGTGATGAAGCATTGGTGTTACAAAGATAATTTCTCTTGGGATTGGATTTGGATTAGAGTTGCATGATGACCAAAGTTCTCTTGGCCCCATTTTATTAGATTATCAAATGAGACTAGATTTCTCAGGTTCCTTCTGCGAAATTCTGTGGTTCTGTTTTCTAGTCTCAGGCCACCAACAGTTTTCAGCAAGTTAACAAAGTGAAATTTTTCAGTGTCTTTAATTTCATTTTTACCATAGAGGTGTCCCTGCAGACATCCAAATAGATATTGATGAAGACAGAGAAACAGAAAGAATTTATTCCCTTTTTACCCTCAGTTTACTTAAGCTGCAGAAAATGGAAGGTAAATATACAATTAAAATATTTTTATTTAACCATGATCATTCATTACCAGTTCTTGAAATCATTGCTTTGGCATTATCTTAAAATTGAAAATACTCCTAGCTTTACCAAAATGTTACTTATATGGATATTGATAAACTCTCAAGGGGGTGTTTTTCCTAGATATTCATGAAAATACTGTTTTTGCATAAATGTGTTGTTTATAATTAATAAAATGAAACTGGGTTATCTGTGCATTTCCAGCAGGAAATCTTCCCAGCTTGAAACACTTGAAAAGTTCTTATGTATTCTAAAAATTACATTTATAGAACTTAATTTTTTGATCAGAGATTTTACTGCTCCTTGCAGAGGCTTGTGGAACTATAGCAGTCTACCAGGGACCACAGAAAGAGCCTGATGATTATTCTAACTTTGTAATCGAGGATTCAGTAACAACCTTTAAGACAATTCAGCAAATAAAAAGCATCATAGAAAAGCTAGATGAACCTCATGAAAAATATAGGAAGAAAAGATCAACTAGTGCAAAGTATGGGAGCAAGTAAGTATTTTTAAGATGCTCTAAACACAGTTGTAAACATTGTCTGAGATTCCAGCTACTGCTCTGTATGCACACCTGACGTGCAGGCCTCTGCCTCCTCCATCTTGCAAGACCCGGCTCAGAACCTTTCTCTTAATGTTAAAATTAATTATTTCATTAAATTGAATACTTGGTAGTTTCTGTTTTGTTTTACTGTTCCTCTTCTTAATATCTCCCACGGTGCCTTATACATACTGAGTACTAAAAAGAAAAAAGAAAATCAACTATGAAAATGCCAGAAATGTTTTATAGTTGTTTCTTTGGACTCAGCTCAGATGTAGGTGGATATTACAGTGGATAACAACAGCAACAACTAACACTTTATTAGGAGCTTAGTCGACCTCTGAGCACTGTTCCTAGTGTTTTATATTTTACATCCTATCACTTAGATTGTTTTTAGAATCCTCATTGATGTGGCTTAACCAATAGGAAAATTTTTAATCTCACAAATCAAGTCCTAACTTCCATAGCTGGTTAGTTCAGCAACTCAGCACTGTCATCAGAGACCATCCAGCCACTAACCCGTCCTCAACAAGATGATTTCTGTCCTCTTCAGGCTTGTCCTCTTCTGGTCACAGATGAGCTGCATCTATTTTCATATAATAAAAGTTGTTCACTATTTTTATATAATATTCAGAGACCGAAAGACCTATTTCCTTCTCACAAAGGAGAATGAACCGTATCTAAAATTATCCCCCCTTTCCCTGGCACGCAGGGCTGCTCAGTACCAGCACTTAGAATCAGAGTTAGGTGTGCACTCTCTCACTCATCCTCACATCAGCCATGGTTATGTTTCTGTTTCACAACTAGAGACACTAAGGCTCAGAGAAGTTAAGTGTTTTGCTTAGGATCATACAGCTGGTTAGTGAGGGGGCTTTGAATCCTGGTGCCACCATTTTAAGTATTCTTTAAAAATTATGTGATTATTAGGGCATCTGGCTGGCTCAGTCAGTTAAGCATCTGACTCTTGATTTCAACTCAGGTCATAATCTCTCAGTTTGTGAGATCAAGCCCCACATTGGGCTTCATGCTGACAACATGGAGCCTATTTGGGATATTCTCTTTCCCTCTCTCTCCCTCTCCCCCCCTCTTTCTCTCTCCCTCTCTCCCTCCTTTCCCTCTGCCCCTGCCCTGCACAACATTCTTTCTCAAAATAAAATTTTTATTAATGTGCTTATTAATTATATCTGTGATTTATGAACAATAAAAAGTTTGACAAATGTAAATGTTTATGTTCTCCCTGGATAGAAGGCTCATTACATTAGAAAGGTTATTTTAACCATTCACATCCTTTATTTTTATTTGTTTTTTAAAATAGACTCCATGCCCCAATGAGGAGCTTGAACTCCCAACCCTGAGATCAAGACCTGAACCAAGATCCAGAGTCAGACACCTAACCAAATCCTGTCTTTCCTATGTTAGTGTGACTGGCTGTCTTCCAACAGGGCTAAAACAGTTTTCTTGGAGACTTTGGAAATTTCCGTTGGATGTCCTAGCCAATGCTTGACCACCTTCTTAAATAGTACCTATTCCCTCCCACACACATGGTACCTTTTCACATCTTTATTTTTTTCTATTAAAAAATGCCAGTCTCTCTTATACTAAATATCTTACTTGTTTGTTTTATTTTCCCTATGCCAGAAAATAAGCTCTGTGAGAGCAAGGTTTTGTCTATTTTGTTCATTACTGTATCCATAGCTGTAAAATAGTATGTTACATTTAAAAGGTGATGAGTAAATACTTATTGAATTAATGAAATATTGACATGAGAGATTGTCAGGGGAGAATTATAAATACTTAATGGATACTAAGATAATTTGTCACTTTTTAAGGTGTTCTATTTTCTGACTTTTGAAAAATGGTTTTCTTTTATTTTCTAGGGAAAATCCAATTGTAGGAAAAACATCTTAGAGTATGACCAATTGATTCAGAAGAACTGGAAAATACTGTTTTGTTGGAGTTTTTCAATCATCATATATTTTGTTCCTAGTATTTAAGAGTGAACATTGGCTTCAGTGTCACCCGCATTCACATTGTATTTAATATTTAATAATTGAAAGTAACTGCTGGGGAATCCGGGTATAGATGCATTACTAGAGAATTTGAAATTTAAGATTCCCTTCATATCTTATGTGTCAAAAGCCATGTGTCAAAAGCCATGTGTCTGCAACTTCTTTTTAATAGAAAGAATCTTCCTAAAGAAGCTTTGTAACAAAAGAACTCCTCCATGGCAAGAAACCATCTCTTCTTGTAACACTCCATGTTCTGTGGACCTTCACTACCATTAGTGCCTGCTCTATACTGCCAATCTTGTGTTTTACTAGAGAATCCCAATCCATGACAGTTCAGAGTTTCCCATTTAGTTCATCTAGAGCCCCCCTCTTCAAAAAAGAAAAGAAAAAAAGAGATTTTCCTTTTGTCCGTTAGTCATTACAGATTACGTTAGGGACTTCAGAAAACTGCCAGAGCACCCTGAAAGGTTGGTAGATCCTTCTGCCTATTTAAAGATGGAAACAAGAACCCAAACAGGAGGAGTCAGGGAACATGTACTGTTTTGTGCATCTTGTTTACATTTGAGATGAGTGATGGCAGATGAAATACAATGAGACCACTAAATTTTTGTTGTTGTTGTTTTAAATATCAGGTACTCATTTTCTTGATTTGAGAGTTCGAGTTAACATGACGTCTAAGGACATCTCTTCTGAAAAAGAAGAGACAGGAAACGGTGAAAGACGGTGGTGGGAAAATCACTTGACTTCACCCATTACTTCACGTTATTATAAGGGCCACCATGGGGACACTCCTCCTAGTGTGAGGTTGAGAGCTAACTGGAGAACAGTCACTCGGCGCACTTTAATAATCTGGGCTGCCCCAGATTATACTTTAGATACTCTGTGGTATCTAATCCTTATGATCAGTTCAATGATCAGTGTTTAAGTCTAGAAATAGTGCTTTCCTGAAAATGTTTATATTTCATTGCTGTTTTCTTATTGCCTGCTAGCCAAAAGGAGGTTGGGCAAGCAACTGTTTTAATTCTGTTTTTCCCTAATAATTTCTTTATTCTAAAAACCATAATTGTAAATAATCAGTCGAAGCAAGTTGCCTTCTTGACGTTAAGAGGGATACACATTGCTTCATCAGTATTAAAAACCATGGTACTCTTATTTTGTCTTTTTAAATTTAAGCATTTTCTAAATGTGGTACTTTGAACCTTGGAGTATTTACATGTTTCTGTTTAAAACTGTGACTTATTAATGTAAGTCTAGCTAGTAGTGCTTTTTTTGTTTTCCTGAGCATAAGCTATACTTCAGGATACACTTTGCCAATTATGTTATTGGTGAGTAATTGTTTTTAAATTATATTTTTACTAGGGAATTTTTTTTAAAGACCATTGACACACAGTCAAAGGTGTTCCATAAAAGATTTTAACTAAGCAATGTATTTCTGTAAATGACTTGTTAAAATCAATTGGTTTAAGAATTGGTCCTAGTCTCCATTATGGTAGGTTTATTCCTGACCCATTTTAAAGACAAATTTGAAAGATTCCTTTAAATTTTATGAGCTTGTATATTCCATAAATTACACTGATTTATAAATGTGAGAGAATTTAACCATTTAATAAATTTCTCATTGTTGAATTTCATTCAGATTGAAATTTCCTTTTAAGAGTCTGTGAGATGTCTCCCTGAAAAGGACATGTGAGCATTGCCAAGTACCACTCCTCACTCTTTAGTGACTTTCAGCTCTCTGCTAGTTTTTCAAGGCAAAAGATATACTTTTTAATATTTCTGATATCAAATCCCTGATTATGATTGTTTTTAAAGAGGATGGCATTATCAAAGGGACCAAGGCTGTGTATGAATACATAACTCTGAATTTGAAGGGAAGAATTCAGTCATATAGTTATTTTTTTCACATGACACTTTTAAACAGCCTACTTGACTGGAATTAACCAGTTTGGCACAGCCTAAAGAAAAGTAATGTGAAATTAAATGAATTTTCTTTGAAATCATCTGAAATAAGAGACCATGTCAGTAGAACCTGAAGATAACACTTGCTTCCAGGGGCCTCATTCCTCTGCTGTTACTTGTGAGTACTTTGATTTTTGCTATGTGATGTGCTTTCTCTGCCTTTTCCACCCTTGAAAAAAATACATGGCAGCTCATTCTCCTAAAACCCTGGAAACAGCTAGAAGGACAGAAAAGGATGATTTGGAGAAACTCTTGCCATAAATGCCAGTTCTGGTTCTTAGTTTAGCCATTTCCATCAGCTGCAGTTTTGGTGATCTTTTGTTATTATTGTTTGTTCTGGGTTTTTTTAGTATGGATTTTTAATAGTCATTTAATAAGATGATGGCAATAGCAAAGTGTTTTTACTCCCAGCAATATAATTTATCAAATTGAATGATTTTATTTGCCAAAGAAATATGTTTTAAATGTCACGGGTAATGACCAAGTGTCAATACTAGGTTTTCCTTATTATAAAAAAAAAAGTGATGAATGATGTGGCTTTTGTTTGTTTCTGAAGCCTAATTTCATTCTTGTATCAGAAAGGCTCATTAGTGCCAGATTTAAGAGAAAAGATATTCTTTTTCTTTCTTTTCTTTTTTCTTTTCTTTTCTCTTCCTTTTTTTTTTTTTTTTAGTAAAAGCACCTTTAATTTGTTCTAACGGTACATCCTGTAATGACAATGCTACAGAAGCCTTTTAGGTGTCCTTACAGTATGTGAAAAATATAGGACTCATTCTAGAGTTAAATTAACTGTCTTGACTGATATTATTGGCTTCCATTTTCATTAACTTGGAAATTAATATGTTGCTAGTTAATATTGGTTTTTACAGTGTCCATTTTGAAAATGTAAGTTATCAAAACTTAATGTAGTGAATTTGTGTAACCATGTTGTATTGTTGAGAATGTATTTTTATTTAAATTTTATTTTCTTATCAAGAGTATTATAAAAATTAAAAACTTTTGTAACTGTCGCTTAGAAATAACTCAAATAAATTACAAGAAGCCTGTGTATTCTTTGTGAGACTTCACTTTCTTACTGGTTTAAGAATTCTACTTGTTTAAAATTATTATACCTTGCCTATTAGTAGAGGAATAGCAAATATGAGAAGTCCTCCGTAACAAAGAAGAATAAAGCGATCTGGAAAGGGCTCAGATTCTTTTCTTACCTTAACTAGGCTGGGTTTTTTATGCACTGTGGTCCTTAATTTGCTTACTCACTCAGCAGACGTGTTTTGAGGGCCTGCAGTGTTGAGACGCTGTGCAGGACTCCTGCACTCCTGATAGCCAGGCACTTCCGGTGTGCTGGAATATACTCCACCGCTGTCCAGGTGAGTAGTTTAGAGCTGACTTTTCCAGCCTATGTTAGACTTTTTTTTTTCTTTAATATTTTTTCATGTTAATTTTGAGAGAGACAGAGACAGAGAGCATTAGTGGGGCACGGGCAGATGGAAAGGGAGGCAGAATCTGAAGTAAACTCCAGATTCTGAGCTGTCATCACAGAGCCCAATGCAGGTCTTGAACTCATGGGCTATAAGATCATGACCTGAGCTGAAGTCGGACGCTTAGCCGACTGTGCCACCCAGGCGCCTCTAGACTTTTATCCCATATTCTACTTTTCTCAAAAAAACTGGCATCAGAGGTTTTCTGGTTACTTAGGTCCTGCACATTAGCCTGCCCTGTAACTTGGCATTTAGTGCAGTCCTTCTGGATGTTAGGATTTGACCATATCGCGCCATTTTGCTGAATTGTCTAGAGAATATAAAGTCACAGCACCAAAGACCAAGGTAGTAGGTAGCTTGTGCCCACGATGAGAGAAGCCAGAATGCTTCCCTGTTAGGGCTGCAGCAGTCCTCTATTCATGTCTAAATGAACCTCCGTAAAATTTAGCCCCAGTGACTCCAGAAGAGTTTAAGGTTAATAAAAAGGTAAAAACAAGGTTCCAAATATCTGGGGATCTTATTTGTACTGAAATACCAGAATCCTGCTCATGCTCATGTATTAAAACTTGTCAGAAACATCAGTGACTTCACATTACAGTCTGATGTAAACCAGCTAGTTCTTTGACGAGAGAGGGTGTCCTACCTTTCCCTTTCCAAATTGCATGAGTCCAAAAGAGGAGATCCCTGTCAAGTAGAGCTCCTTTGTGTGGGCAGCAGAATATGAAGACGTGGCTAGCGCTGCTGGATGCTGGTTGCTGATGCTGCTACTCCCACATCTGTGGCCTTCAGAGTACAGCATTTCTTGGTAGACATGACATGCTTCCAAATCAGCTGACCAGTGTTCAGAGACTTTTGGTCTTGATTCCTCCTACTAGAAGAGGTCTTTTGTGGCCAAAAGGGTTGTCATTTTGCCATTTGACTTAACTTGGTGACCTCATTTGCACCGTATTTTAAGCTTATGCCTGTATTTTATGTTAATGGCAGAAATGGTGTAACCTGCTTAAAGTCCTATTGAGATTTGTTTTCTGCCTTTCACCTCCTCTTTGTTTTATACAACCTTTGTGCCTTCTTTGGGTTGATCTACATTTTGACATGGAGTTTAGCCTTAGATACATAAAATTTAGCGTATTCCTTAACTGAGAACTGAGAAAGCCACACAGCCTGTTAAAGAAGCACTCTTCATTTTAGATGGATTCTCAATGCAGGATGGGTTGTCAATGACCCCTAGAGAAGCATATCAAAATCTTCCAGAGGAGACAGAGGGCTTGGGCGAGGGGGGGGGGGGGGGGGGGGGGGGGGGGGGGGGGGGGGGGGGGGGGGGGGGGGGGGGGGGGGGGGGGGGGGGGGGGGGGGCGGCACATAGACTGAAAAGGCATAGTCTTTTTTTTTTTGTAATGTTTTATTTATTTTTGATCTGTAGTCCGACACGTTATCCACTGCGCCACTGGGCCGTCCCTAAGTTTTATTTATTTTTGATACAGAGAGAGACAGAGCATGAGAGGGGGAGGGGCAGAGAGAGAAGGAGACACAGAACCGAAGCAGGCTCCAGGCTCCGAGCTAGCTGTCAGCACAGAGCCTGACACAGGGCTTGAACCCACGAACGTGAGATCTGACCTGAGCCGAAGTCGGAGGCTTAACGGACTGAGCCACCCAGGCACCCCGGCATAGTCATTGTTAAAATTTTACACTCAAAACTAAAAACATCTGTTTTTGTAATTCGTGCTACCACAACAGCTCAACACAACCTTACTGACACAGATGCATAGGTGGGACCCTGCTTCCCACGTGGAGGCCCTTTTCAGTATGGAGCCTGAGATATTTGTGTTAACGTGGGACGCGGTTTTAAAGTTCAGGAAACACTGGAATGTGGCCTAAAGTAAATTCCAAATCCTGAGCCTGAGGCTCAGTCCTAAATTCTACATCAAAATATGTGTCAGGGGTGAGGACATTGCCAAATCACTGCTTCCTTGGAGCTTACGCTCCACTGGGAGAAGGAAGGTTAATGCAGTTAGATACATTGGATGGTAGTAAGTATTCCAGAGCAAAGCAAGGAAAGGACACATGGAGTGGCACGCGTGGGACTGGAAGGCACCGTCATACGCTTTGAAATTAGGTAGTCAGGGCAGGCCTCACCAGGAAGGAGATACTTGAACGAAGAAGAGGTGAGGAAAGGGAGTCTTAAGGATGTGTGAGAAAAGATTCACATAGCCAGAAGACCTAAAATTCATGGTGTGCTCAAAGGCAGCAAGGGCATTAGTGTGCCCAGAGCAGAATGAACGAGGGGAATGGTAGGAGCCAGGTGCTGGAGGGTTTTGAGCCAAGTTGAGAGAGGCCTCAAGGAAGGCACAGGAGGAAGTGGGAGACCCCATCAGCTACTGTCCTCATCCTGTGAGACCTGGATCCTGATCATGGCAACTGGGTCCCCGGGGTGTTTGCACAGAGTATGTGAGGAATGATTAGATTCTGGATATGGTTGAAGGTAGAACCAGTAGGATTTGTAGACAGATGGACTATGGGGGAAAGAAAGGAGTCTAGGACGATCCAGTAGCCTAAATAACTGGGAGAAAGGAAGATTTATTTACTGAGAGAAAAAAGACCATAGGAGGTTTGTACTTAGATAAAGCAGATGATGTCCGTGGTAATGATTCCTAGAAAAGATTCATTTAAATCACTTAATAAGTACCAGCATATATCTTACCTGATTTTATACATTTATCATATCTTCCTCAGTAGATTGTAAATGATTCCAAGGGTGAAGAGGGACTTTGTTGTACCCCACAGCCCCTCGCCTTTAAATGAAGAGACTTAATGCATATTCCATGAATGAGTGACATACTGTGGCTAATGCTAGAGCAGCAACAGCCTTGGTTGAAAGTCACGACTCAACTGGAAACTGCCTTTATGATCTTGGTCCAATAACTCTTTAGGTTTTGGTTCCCCTCTGCATGTACAGTTTTTAAGTTTTTATCTTCAAGAACAAAATGTGGGGCCCTTGCTATGCACTAAATACTCTGCTAAACCCAAGAGCCCTAAGATGATACCTTCAAGTTGCTCCCAGTCAAGCTAGAGACCAGACCAGAGTGACTTGAGGATCCTTCTAAAGTTCAATACCCAGACAACCCCCAAGGTCCCTCCCACTGGCCCCTCCCCAGCAGTTTGTGTAGGTAATTCAATTCCTTTAGATCTTTCCTGACAGAATGTGCCTAGCATTTCCCCAAGGCTCCACGACAGAGGACCACATTAGCATGGACAGACCCTATAGACTGTATTATAATCGTCTTCCTGTTGTCCTTTGAGGAATTAGTAGAGTCCTGATTGTTAATGAAGTTAATGATTTATAAATAAAACACTGATTTACAAATTTCCTGGTGTAGGAAAAGAGCCCAGCACCCATTCAATTAAAGAGGCCGTTAGACTGAGGTGGCTCTAAAAGCCATGGCTGCCTTTGTAATCACACCAAAATCTAAGCCTATAAATACCTCAAGGTTACAAAATCAAAACCTAAGGAAACTCACAACAGCCACTAGGCTTTAAGCTGTAGCCTCTCAAACATTCCCTTTCCTAATTTCCGCACCTTCTCTGTAGCTAATTCCAGTTTGGCACTGCCTGATTGGAATTGATTTTTGCTCAAATAAACTCTTAAAATGTTTCCTATGCTGCAGGTTATCTTTTAACAATTTTTAGACAAAAAAGCAGCCTTAAAAGAGCAAAGCTGGAAATGACCTGTGAAGGTGATTTATTTGGATTCAAATAAGGAGCAGAAGGGACTGACAGTTGCATTTTAATGTTACAGAGGACAACATTTTGGATGATAATCAGCCTATCCAGTGACCAAAGAAGATGAGGTGCAGATTCAGGTATTTTCCCCCTGGCTGGCTTTCCTTCTTAGAGCAAGCCTCACTCCCTTACCCCACCCTTTATTTATGAGGAATATGGAATAAATTAAAACCTATAGCCAATAATGGTGTAATGACCATTTTGGAACTCTTTCGGCAGTTGGTGGTGGTTTAAAAGAAACTAATCAGAAGTGCTAAATTCCAAAACCATCTGTCGTGAGAAAATAAAGCAAATCATTCACTATCTGACACTCACAATTAAGTGCCCTATTGTATTTGGAAATTTTCACTTTAACGTTTTAACTTGACATTAATTTTAATATTTTATTTTACTTAAATGCTTACGGAGAGAAAAAAGACTTGCTCAGTTTAGGAGGTGGAAATGCTTAAACTAACCACTGTTTGGAACTCTTTTATCTACATATTGAGAAATCTATGAAAACCTGTACAAACAGACCATGAAAATGTAGTATGGAAATAAGTCTTACACCCTGCATGTCTTAAATTCTACGTAACAGTAAGTAAAAGTGCCAAAATTCAGTTAACTTCTGTTTCTCAGCCGTTCTAGCAAATGTTGGGAACGGGGATACAATGGAGATTCAGTTTCCAGTTACAGTTGGAGGGGTGTTTTGTCAAACGCAGGCCCAGTTTTCTTGCAATTTCCTGCAATTCCAATTCAACCAGCCCCATGGGGTGGAAGTCTACTTAGTCTTCTCTGCAGTAGAACCCTTCTCTCGTCATTGTAAGGAGACAGAATGGACTTGGGAGAGGAGCCTCCCTGTGCAGGTACCTCTAAGAGCCACAGAGAAACCTTCCTTTCCTCAGACCTGCTTCCTTAGCAGAGCGAAGGTGACTACAGGGCTCTGTGCTGGTTGGACTGGCCTTAACTGGGACATCAGGAGCTGTGCTGGTCCCCCGCCCATGGGGCTTCAGCAACAAGAGAGACATACCCGTGGAAGAGCAGCACGCAGCTGCTGGGCCTGGGGAACAGCCAGCCAGAGAGCTCCCTAAAGCAGAGAGGCCAGACCCCTGGGCCAGGCCCTGGTGGGCAGAACTGCACAGAGGGGAAGGTGCACCGGCTGACAAGTGGCCCCTTGTTAGCAGGAAATTTCTCAATATGCTGAATCAAAACCTCTCCTGCAGTCCCTGCCTGCCCCTCCACTTCTTCCTGTGTCCTCCCTCCAGCCCTCTACCCCCACATTCCACTTTTTAAAGCCACTTTCACTTGCTTCCAAAACAATCCTGAATTGGGGCAGGAAGGGCTCTATGTAGAAATCTCCCACTACAGCGTGGCTTCCAGTGTGGATGCCCCGGGTGGGGGAGAATTGTCAGATTTAGAAAATAAATAGAGCTGGTGAGACAGGATGGAGGCACTGGTGTCGTGAGTCCTCTTGTTCTGGAGGTGTCTGCAGCTACAGGATGTCAGAGAAGACAGCAGGATTCTTTACTGATGTTGGTCTACACATCTCCACCTAGACACTCCAAGCAGCCCCCAGTTGCCACCTTCCGCAGTACAGTCAGCTCCCAGAAGCCCTCCTCTCTCACCCGGCCTCCTTGGTAACTGGCTCTCTGGCAGGGGATGGACGCCTGGACATCAGCTTGAGATTTCAGCCTGGTCCACACCTCCCTACAGCCCAGGATGGGGTCATGCTGAAGGCTCCAGACCCCAACAATGTCAGCACTGTTTTCCCAGGCTCTGAGCTCTGTGTGGAGCCTGCAGTGGTTGGCAGGTCCCATCAGCCCTTACAGCTGTGGGTGGACAAGTGTGTGACGAACTCCCACCAGGATCTACCCTACAGTCTCATCAGGCATCATGGATACTGGCAGATGGCGAGGACACTGTTCCCACTTCCTGCTCTGAGAAGTCCCCCAGGGATCGAAGCTCTCTGTCTAGGCCTTCTGCTTTACGGATGCTCCTAATGATGCCTCTGGTCACTGCTGGATGCTGGTCCAGGACCCATAAGTATGATCTGATGCTGCCAAGGAGGCCTGTTCCTTCCACAGAGATGCAAACAGGTGGGAACTTCCAGAAGATGCTTCCTTAAGTGGTACATGTGACTGTTGTGAGGTCACCTACCTGGCCTCCTGGTTGCCCCATGGAAGAGCCCTAGTAGGATTTGGAGGGCACTGAGGAGGTTTCCAACCAGGTGACAAAAGACAGACTGCCTTCTGTGAGTTGAGGCAGGCCCCTGACTCCAGGAAGCCTTCCCAGCTCACTGATGCTGATGACCTTGACTTGGCTCATGGTGGTGTTGACGTCCACCTTGGTCATGGGCTTCTGCCTCTTCACCCACAGCCACTGGCTCAGGGCCCAGGGCCTCGCAGCATATCCAGCTGCAGGCCCAGGAAGCAGGATCTAAGGAATCCAATCCAAGAGTTGTGTACCGAAAAAAAAAGAGAGAAGAAAATATAGGACACCCAAGTAGTTTTGGATTTCAAAGAAACAACAAATAAGTTTGTAAGTAAGTATGCTCCGGGCAGAATTCTGTGTTTTATCTAGCAAGGCTACTTTCTCCAGACGCAGAGGACAGTCCCATGGGAAGAAGAGCTCTTCCCTCAGCCAGCGCCTGGCATGGAAGGATGGAGGAGAGAAGGCACCCACCAGGAAGGTGTCCTGTGAACTATAAGCAGCAGGACCTTCACACTGCTTTTAAGGAGCCTATCTTCAAGCCTCAGAAAAGACCTCAGCCTGAGGATGGTTCAAGATACCAAGCAGGCCAGGGTGGACCGTTTTCCCTCTGAGCCTTCCCCTGCCCACCAGGCCCTCCTGCCTCCCACCAGCGAGGCCTCTACCCCAGCCCCGGCCTCCTGGCCAAGCCTCAGCAAGGGCTTCGCTCCATCTGTGCAGTAGAGGTCTTCCTCCACAGATGAAGGAACATGGGGAATCCATACTGCGTGGATGTATCTCAGATGTCCTGGCTCCATTCCCCGTCATCATGTCCCCTTAAGTGGAGGCCCCTTCAGATACCCGTCTACACTATGTCTATAAACTGAGACAATTATTTTCCTCATGGTGTTGTGTGGGGTCAAAAGTATGTGGCTAATAGTAAAGAACAGCACCCATAGAGGTGGTTACTCTTCTCTAGGTCCCTAAATCTAAGTCTGTCAAGGGGCCACCTACACTTGCACTCTGCCCTCTCCCCATTTGGAACATAATGGATAAGAAATGGGTGCCTCATAAGGCACCAGATTGGTGGAGAGGCCCTTTAAATCCCTTTAACAGAAAGGATAACCTGTGTGGGATACACCATAATTAGTCCCACTTCTGAGTAGGAGAATGACCCCTCAGTTCCTTCCAGTCTAGGGACATACTGGATCATTCTGTGTTCTACAAATTACCTTTTCAGAGTGCCTGCTATACTTTTTCAAATTTCCATGTCACCTGAACTTTGATGACCCAGGGGGAGAGAGCCCAGCCACCCTGTAGCCTCACCTGGCCCTGCATCCATGGACACTCCCCCCCGCCCAGCCCCCCCGCCCCCAGCATATAGCCAGAGCTCCAGGTTGCCAGCTGGAGGACTAGACTCTGGTGCTTGAAAGGGGCTCAAAATGGACCACAGTTCTAGAAGCAGGAACAAGGATGGGAGACATTGATCTGCATTTTATGAGCACACTCACATAATCCTCCTAACAGTCCTGACATCAAGGGAGAAACTGCTGCTGCTTAGACAGGTCGAGTGACCATCCCAAGGAGAGGCTATGGTCCCAGAACTGTCTCACTTGTCAGACCACCAGGTGTAAGCCAGTGGAAGGCTTAAAAGAACTTGAAAGGCTAGTGATTGCCTCAGGGCTGGCAAGTCCCAGCTCCCACCCTGAAGGAAGGGGAAGAGTCACAGATGGCAGCCAGGCTCACTGACCAACCTCCAGAGGGGAGGAGACAGATCATCAAGGACCAAGAATTGGGAAGCTAGGTAAAGAAACAGGAAGTGGCAAGGGTAGGCCTCTGGGGAGGTCTGACACCAGACAGTCCAGGAATGTGTTCGCCTGAAATCCAAAAGGGCCCAGAGGTGGGGGTAGGGGTGCGGAGGGGGGATGTGGAAGACAGCCACAGTAGGGAAGACCTGTTAGATGTCTGTGGCCAGGGGCCTAGGCCAGAACCCAGAGAAACAGGGGAGCCAAAGGGGCAGCACCAGGGTCTGGGGCCCCTAGGTCAGCCCTGGGAGTGTGCCTGGAACCGCACAGTGCCTCGTTTCCCAGGCCCAGACACACGGCACAGTGCTGGATGCGGCCTGAGTCACCCCTGCCCGCAAGCTGGGAAGCCGTCGCCACCTTCATTTCCCCACACTCTGTCTGCTCAGCTACTGGGGGTGGCTGCCTGACAGACTGCTTGCTCCCTTCCAGGCCCAGATCTCAGGCTCCCTGGGCTCCCCCAACATGACACTCGCTCCCAAAGGCTGCCATCCTCCAGGCCTGTGGACACCTGATGGACAAGGTGGCAGCCAAGATGGACTGGGGTCCCAGGTTCAGGCCTCACGCTCCTTCCTCTCTCTGGCTCAGTCCCTTCAATGTCTGGGCTCAGACACCCTGAACTTCAGACAGACCCACAGAATCCAGAATAAATCTCTCCAGAGTCATCTCCACGGAGGGACTGGTGCCTTCTGGGTACCTTCCAGAAAGTTGTCAGGTGCCAGGCAGACTCTTGATCCCTTGAGACAATTCCCCTTTCTCCAGGCCTGGAACCAGCCAAGTGGCCTTTTTTTTTTTAATGTTTTATTTATTTTTGATACAGAGAGAGACAGAGCATGAGAGGGAAAGGGGCAGAGAGAGAAGGAGACACCGAACCAAGAAACAGGCTCCAGGCTCTGAGCTAGCTGTCAGCACAGAGCCTGACGTGGGGCTCG
The DNA here is from genome assembly GCF_006229205.1 of Suricata suricatta. NCBI lineage: Eukaryota > Metazoa > Chordata > Mammalia > Carnivora > Herpestidae > Suricata > Suricata suricatta. Next base: position 119,397,847 of record NC_043704.1, on the reverse strand, counting down.
AACCCATGAATGTGAGATTCTGACCTGAGCCGAAGTCGGAGGCTTAACCGACTGAGCCACCCAGGCGCCCCCCAAGTGGCCTTTCTTATCCCTCCCAACTTAGCCCTTGTATTTAAACCCAAGCCCTCGAGGGAGGGTCTCCCCTCAGGCTGCTGCAAGTCAGCTCCCCAGCTGTGAATTAACATTTTTGAGGGAAAGAGAATCATTAGACTAGTGGTTCTCAAAGTGAGGTCCCAGGAGCAGCAGCAGCAGCAGCAGCAGCAGCTGGGAACTTGACAGAAATACAAATGCTTAGGCCCCTGACTGAGTCACAGTTCTGAGGTGGGGCCCAGCCATCTGGGGTCTGGTCAGTGTGCCCTGCACGGGATTTGGACAGTCACTGGAGATGGAGAGCACCAGCTTTGGCCAGTGGTGAGCAGGTTTGCAAAGCTGTGTGGTGGGTGTTCTCCCTGATACGGCCAAAGAGGGGAAACCGGCCTCCATGTCCGGGGGGTGGGGGGAAAAGGAGAAGATTCCTGGAAGCACCAGATCATCCCCCAAAGCCCTTCTGACTTACCCCAGGTGTTAACATCGGAGAGAAAGCCTAAAGCTGCATCAAAGTGGTGCAGGGCCATCTAAGATGAAAAATTAAAGTTCCCCAAATATTATCATTGGGAGTACTTAGGAAGGCTCTACTGTGGTGCCTTTTACACAAATATTGTGAGTCACAATAACTGTGTTTATCTTCTTTTTCCTTCAACAAATAAGGAAACATCTGTGGGGGTGCTGATATTTATTTTTGGATGAGCATTGTGACGTCAGAAAGATTTTGTTCAGGATTATAGAACCCTGGGGCTAAAGCAGTGCCTCTGAGGAGGAGCAAGGGATTAATTGGTAAATAATGTAGACCTTCCCTTTTAATTAAGACCTAAATGTGTCATTCCTTGTTTTTAAGTGGCATCACTTCAGGCATCTGGCTTCTCAATAAAACGTTAGGTCAGGCCAGTGGGAAGGGAAAAGCAGTCCTTAGCAGAGGGGACCTGGCCCAACAATCTCAAATTAAATTGCCTCTTCTGTGCCTCAGTTTCCTCCTGTTTCTCTGCCTTGTGGAAGAGCTAAGGAGCCAGGTACAGCAGCAGACTAGGGCCTTTGATCTCTTGGAGCCAGGCCCTTGGGAGGGGTCCTTCAATGTAGGTCCCTACAGTGGCCGCTGTAAACCTTCTGCCTCCATGGCTCCTGCACTAAATGTAAGGGGACAAGGGGTGCTGTGTATCCTGTGACAGTAGAGCACAAAGAAGAACAGCCCTGTTAAAAACCGAATCCACCAGCCTGACCCAAAAGTAAGGGGCATCCCCTGATTCTGTTCTTCAGAAAAAGGCTGGAGGCAGCCAGCATTTAGAGAAAATACTGTTGTTGTTTTTGTTGTTGTTTTTGTATTGAAAGAAACAAAAACATACATCCCCACACAGACTTGCAAGGAAGGCTCATAGCAGCTTTACTGTGTAAAATAGCCAAAATATGGAAACAACCCAAATGTCTGTTACAAGTGAATGGCTACACAAACCGTAGTTTATCCAAACAACGGAATGCTCATGCTCAGCCATATACAGAGACGAGCTACACGACACAGGAGGAGTGAATCTCAGTCACCATCCTGCATGAAATAATCGGGCAAAAAGAACACAAGCTGTGTGATTTGTTTGTATGAAAGTATAGGAAGTGCAAAATAATCTGTAGTGACTGAGGGCAGGTCAGTGGTTATCTCTGGGGAGGGAAGCTGGCAGGAGGGGGCGCAAGGGCACCACGGAATGCAGGTGCTGGATCCGCTCTCTCTTGACTGCAGAGATGTTTTTTGAGTGATTTTTCATAACTCAAAACTTTCCTAATGGTACACTTAAAGATGTACACTTCATCATGTGTCAATAATACATCAATGAAGTTGAAACCGTTCACGTTTCTCCTAGAGTCATCACTCTTCCTGGCTGAGTTGGAAACATGCAGATTTTTGTGGTGAGCTGTGGACACCAATAGAGAGATGAAAGGCTATTCTGGGGCAAATGGTTTGTGTCTTTATAAGTATAAAGGGACAGGGAAAGAAGAAAGGTGTCTCTTTCATAACGACCATAATATCAGTGAATTTCAACAAGCGGAACATCTGTTATCTGCCAGGCTGAGCATGTTACAGTTTACCTGATTTAACACTCATACAACCCTGTGAGGAGAATGTTATTGAACCCACTTCACAGAGCAGGAAACAAAGTCTAAAGGAGACTAAGTCCCTAAGGAGTGGCAGGCACTGCACTCTGAGATATTAAATATGACCATCTCTGGCTGGTCTGATCAGAAGTGAATTTTATTTGGGGGGTCACTGAGTGGCTCAGTTGGTTGAGCATCTGTGTGACTTTATTTCAACTCAAGTCATGATCTCACGCTTTGTGGGATTGAACCCTGTGTTGGGCTCTGCACTTAAAGTTCAGAGCCTGCTTGAGATTCTCTCTCTCTCGCTCTCTCCCCGCTTGCCCTGCTCACACAAGTATGCCCTCTCTTAAAATACATAAATATTTTTTAAAAAGAAGTGAATTTTATTTTATATTTTTTAAATGTTTATTTATGTATTTTGAGAGAGAGAGGGAAAGTGCATGGCGAGGGAGTGGCAGAGAGAGGGAGAGAGAATCCCAAGCAGATTCTACACTGTCAGCATAGGGCCGATGCAGGGCTCGATCCCACGAACCATGAGATCCTGACCTGAGCAGAAATCAAGAGTTGGACGCTTAACTGACTGAGCCACCCAGGCACTCCATTTTCTAATTTTAAGTACTTCTCAAACTTTCTACAATAAACATGCCCTACTATTAACTAGACTATTTTTAAGTCTTTAAAATTATTATAACCACTTTGGAACAATATTTTTAAAATTATTCTCCTGTTATAATTCCTAGCTTATTAAGCCTATCCAGTGCCACATGCTTAATATCTCATTTTACTTTTTTATTTAAAAAATTTTTAATCTTATTTATTTTAGAGAGCGCACATGCAAGCTGGAGAAAGGGGCAGAAGGAGACAGAATCTCAAGCAGGCTCCATGCTCAGTGCAGAGCCCGATATGGGGCTCAATCCCATGACTCTGAGATCATGACCAGAGCCAAAATCAAGAGTCGGATGCTTAACTGACTGAGTCATCCAGGTGCCCCATAATCTCCCATTTTAATCTACAATGAAGAACAGGAAGTTGAGACCTAGAGTAGGTGAGTTGTGTGCCCCACATGACAAAGCTCAGGAGTAGGAGAGCCAGGATTTGAGCAGAGGACACTCTGGGTGTGCAACGCTTGTCCTTTTCATAATCCCAAATCTTACCACATCCCGTCAAATGCTTGCATGGCCATTTTAACTTTTCTGAAGTTCCCTTCCAGCTCAGCCACGTTTGCAAATATTGAGCATATCTGAAATCTCTATATCCATCTGTCACTGTTTTATTTTTTCCTCTTTAGACCACTAGCGCAGTAGTTTCCAGTTGGTACATAGACTTCTTATTCCTTCTTTAATGGACCACTAGGGGTACTGGGGTGGCTCAGTCTGTTAAGTGTCAGACTCTTGATTTTGGCTCAGGTCATGATCCCAAGGTTGTGAGATTGAGGCCCTTATGGGGCTCCACACTAAGCCTGGAGCCTGGTAGCCTGGTTAAGATTCTCTCCCTCCCTCTCTCTCTCTCTCTCTCTCTCTCTGTGTCTCTCTCTCTGTGTCTCTCTCTCTCCCTCTTTCTCTCTCTCTCTGTCTCTCCCCCCCTTCCCCTCTCCCTCATCTGTACGCTCTCTCTCTCTCTCTCTCTCTCTAAAAAGTAATAATGGGGCACCTGGGTGGCTCATTCGGTTAAGCATCCGACTCTTGATTTCGGCTCAGATCATGATGTCAGAGTTCTGCACTGACAGTGCAGAGCCTACTTGGGATTCTCTCTCTCCCCCCTCTCTGCCCCTCTCCCCATAAACAAACTCTTTAAAAAATAACAAATAATTTAATAAGTAATAAAGCCATGTAATATTTCAAGCAGCTGATGTCTGCTTGATCACTGACTCTTCTTCCATTCCTCTACAAATGGTTTACAATGAGCTTTTTTTTTTTTTAATAGAAAACAGTGCTATTTATCAAGGAACCAAGAAAGCACCTGGTAAATTACACTTGTCTCCAAAAAGAACAGGGAGAACCAGAAAGGGCAGAGACGCTCTGATGACTGGAGGCAGGTGATTCAGACCACAGATCACAACAGGGAATGGCTCAGCACAATCAACTCTCCCGTCCTCAAGGAGGAAAGCAACAGGGTTTAGGGAAAAGCTCCAAAGTATTTCTCCACATTGATGCTGGCAGAGCACTTGCCAAAGTTTGTTTCTACTTTATGATAAAATAGAACATTTTTCTTTTACTCGCTATGATACAAAGATTATCCACCTAGCCACTTCCTTGGGGTCTGCATTAGTTATCTTGCCACATGGAATTTTTGGCCATTTCTGAGTTAGGGTGGACTGGATGCTGATACAGTCCTAGAGGACAGGGATCAGTGGGCTATGGCCCACAGGTCAAGGTGGCCCACCACATATTCTATAGTCCGTGAACTTAAGAATAGTCTCTATGTTTCTTAAACTGTGATAAAACACACATAACATATACTTTGTCATCTTAATAATTTTGAAGAATCCAGTTCAGTGACATTAAGTACATTCACACTATTGTTCAACCATCAACACCATCCAGAGGTCCATCTCCTCAACTCTTCATCTTGCAAAACTAAAACTCTGTACACATTAGACAGCAAGTTTCCGTTTCCCCTCACCAGCACCTGGCAACCACCATTTTACTTTCTGTCTCTATAAATTTGGTTGCTCTATGTACTTCACATAAGTGGAATCATCCAGTACTTGACTTTTGTGATTGGCATACTTCACTTAGCATAACTTCCTCAAGGTTCATCCATATTCTAGCATGTGTCAGAATCCCCTTCCTTTTTAAGGGTGAATAATATTCCATTGTATGTCTATACAGTATCTTGTCTATCCATTCATCTCTTGGTGGACACTTGGGTTGCCATCTTTTCGCTACTGTGAATAATGATGCTGTGAATATAAGTATACAAATAATCTCTTTAAGGTCCTATTTTCAATAGTTTTTAATATATACCCAAAGGGCACCTGGGTGGCTGTTGGTTAAGCATCAATCTCACAGTGCTGAGATTGAGCCCCAGATTGGGCTCTGCGCTGGGCGTGGAGCCTGCTTGATTCTCTCTCCCTCTCTGCCCCTCTCTCCTTGTACTCACTGTATCCCAACTATATATATATATATGTGTGTGTGTGTGTGTGTGTGTGTGTGTGTGTGTGTGTGTGTGTGTGTATACATATATATACATAGTTTGTGTGTGTGTGTGTTCACGTATAACCAGAAGTGAAATTGCTGAATCATATGGTAATTCTATTTTTAAATTTGTGAGTAACCACCATTCTGTTTTCCACAGGGGCTGGACCATTTTGAATTCCCACAAAAAAATGGCTGTGCAACTGTTCCAATTCCTTTACAGCTTCCTAATACTTCTTTTCTGTTCTTGTGATAGCTATTCTATACACTTTTTTTTCCTACGCACTTTTAAATGGTGGAAAAAGCAAAGAGATGGAACCACTGGAAAGGGGTATGTAGCAGTGGTCCCCCGTCCCTAGTCCCGGGTCATCTCTAGTGTTGATAGATTTCCAGTCTGGGGGTATTGAGGACTTGCCAGCCATTTCTGCAATCAGAAGACTGGGCACCAGAGAATCCCAGAGCCAGAAGAAATTTTGGAATTCACAGGAAACTGGTCCTCAAACTTGAGCATGCATCAGGATCACTTAGAGAGCTTGTTAAAACAGAGGGCTGGGTCTCACCCCAGACTTTCGGATTCATTAGGTCTGTGACAGATTCCAAGATTTTGCATTTCTAACAGTTTCTCAGGTGATGCTGATGCCGCTGGTCTGGGAACCACGTTTTGAGAACCACTAACCCACTTGATATTTAAAGTGTGGTCCATGGACCGGCCACATCAGCATTATCCAGAAGCTTCTTAGAAATGCAGGATTTCAGGGGTGCCTGGGTGGCTCAGTCAATTAAGCATCCCGATTTAAGCTTAGGTCATGATTTCATGGTTTGTGAGTTCAAGCCCCGTGTCGGGCTCTGTGCTGACAGCTTAGAGCCTGGAGCCTGCTTCAGATTCTGTGTCTCCCTCTCTCTCTGCTCCTCTCATGCTCATGTTTTGTCTCTCAAAAATAAATAAAAATGTTAAAAAAGAAAGAAAGAAATGTAGACCTACTGCACCAGAATCTCATGCTGACAAGATCCCCATACCATTTTTGTGCACATTAGTTTCAGAAACATTAATCAACCTCGCTCATGTTGCAAGCGAGGACGATTAGTTTAGAGTGGTTGGTTGAACACTTTGCTGGAGAAAGGGGAGAGCTGATTCCTGATGTCTGTCCTGGTGCGCCCTTCCACACACCAGCGCCTTTCCACCCGGTAGGATCACCTGGGGAGCAAACACCTATTCTGACCCCAGCCCAATGATTCTGATGTAATGGCCTGGGGGAGGGCGCTGGGCATAGGCATTCTTTGAACTCTCTCAGCTGATTCTAATGTGTATCCAGGGCTGAGAAGCACGGAGACAGCCCACACTGAAGTCTCAGTTTCATATCATCACCCCATTCACCTCATTGAAAAATCTATCTGAAACTTATTTTCAAGTGTCATACTCCTGAGACTCTCTCATTGGGAAACATTCCTCACCCCTTTTAGTCACGGTTTTCATTTGGGATTTTTTTTTTCCTGATTAGAACATGTTCCAGAAACACCTGCAAATTGTTGCTAGGCCAGTTCTTACTGAACCTCCTACCTCTAGTGCTAATACAACCTCAGAAAAAACTCTTCTACCCCTAAGCATGGCTTCGAAGAAACTCTGTCCCTCCCTAACGCAAGGGCCTCACTATTTCTTCACTGAAGAGTTTGCCTCTTTTTTCCCCAGGGACACAGTCAGTCCTGAATGATGGCTACAGAAAGAGCAAGCAGAAGAGGGAAGCTTCACAGAAACTATAATGAATGAGGGGAGGTGGTGGCTGCCCTCCCAGGGTCCACAGTCCTTCCCCCAACCCACCAGTCAGTGCTGGAGGAAGCAAACATAGGGGGAGTTATTGGAGGCCAAGGTTAATGAACTAGCAACACTTCCAACTCCTGGGGTGCTGCAGTCCGCAGGCAGCTCCTTGCACCTGTTTCAACCAGTAGAGATGGGAGCGGTTTAAAGCTTTAGCTTTGGGGTATTCTGCTAAAGGCTGCTCACTAAAGATTACTAGGAGCTCACATGCAGTACAGGGGAGAAAATATTGTGTTTATAGGCTTGATTCAGGAGAACAAGCCCCCAGAAGTTCGGGAGGGAGTTGTGAAGGACTTCTTAGAGGATCAGCAGTGTGCAGGGTGACACCTGGGAGGTACGAGGAAAATGGGGGGCAGCCCTAGATTGCATGCTGCCAACAACAGAGCAATTTGGGGGTGCCTGGTGGCTCGGTTGGTTAAGTGTCCCACTTTGGCTCCAGTCATGATCTCACGGTTCATGAGCTCAAGCCCCGCATTGGGCTCTGTGCTGAGCTCTCAGAGTCCAGAGCCCACTTAGATTTTGTGTCTCCCTCTCTTTCTGTCCCTTCCCCACTCATGCTCCATCTCTCAAAAACAAATAAGCATTAAAAAAGAACAGAGCAATTTGATAATTGGACATCTGATCTTATCTGGAAGGTGTGAGCACCAGTGTTCCTGCAATTGGTGAAGGAGCAGGAGTCACCTCATCAGACTTATCAGAAGAGGGGGTCATTTCCTCACTTTCGTGTCTGGAGAATGTCTGTCTTGTTCTAAACCTGTTGGAGGGTGGGGGGCTTGTCTGAGCACGGCTGAGCTGCATTTAGGAAACCACCATCTGGCTGCCAGCAGGGCTCCTTGTCACGTTTTTAATTCAAAACCTGGTGTTCTTCTCAAAAACCCAAAGAGACTGTGTCTTTATTTCTTGTCTGCAGAATTCCTGTTCTCTTTGCAGCACTTATTGTGTGCTTCAGAGAGGAGTTAACAATATAAATTCTAAAAAAAAAAAAAACAATCCCAATAAAAATGTAAAGCCTGTTCACCACATACTTTTTAAATTTTGGAATTGAATGTCTGCATATTTTCTAAAGATGTCCAGAAGTTCTTGTTTTTATAAATCTGTATTCTACTGTAAGCAACAGAAATCTGAGTAGCTTTCCCTTAAATAAAGACTAAATAAATTAGTCTTTTCCTTATGTAATGAGAATTCAGAGAGGGCAGCCCAGACAGGGTCGGCTGCTCCATGGTGCTGAGACCCGGACTCCTTTCATCCCTCTTCTCAGACACCCAGACTTGAATTTGATGAATCATTAATTAAGTACGGACAGCAACTTCACCTTCCAACAACGCATTCCAAGTCAGAACAAATAGAAGAACAAAAGACAAAATCGCATGCCACCTGGCTCCTTTTAAAGAGCTTTCTAAAAAAAAAAAAAAAAGAAAAGCTTCCGCTCCTGTCACCCGCCAGCGCTGCATCACAAGATTATCCCATATGCAAGAAAGACTGGGGAGTGTGGTTTTCCTAGCCTGGTTTGCTGGCACCCACTGTAACACTGAGTTACATCAGCAAGGTAGAAGCAGAGAATGGATAGTAGGAAGGCTGTCGGCAATTTGGCCAGCGTTGCAGGATCCATGTTTAACCTCTCCAGTATTCCGCCCGTGTGAGTCACATCTCAAAGTATAACAACCGTGAAACGAGTTCCAGGCTGCCCCTGATTTACAAACGCTTACGGTAGAAGAACGCATGTAGTACTTGCAAACTGGTGTCTATCTCGCTCAGTGCCCCAGTTCTCCCCGTGACCCTGGCGGCTGGCCCAGATTGGTATCTCCCAGTATCCATCTTCCTCTTTTTCTGGCAGGAACAGAAGTTCCCATTTTTAGCTGGACACATGTCTGCTTGGAATAAAGACCATGTTTTCCATCCTTTGTTGCAGCTAGATATGACCATGTCCATAAGTCTGGCCAGTGGAACCTAAGCAAAGGTGTCTCGTGCAGTTTCTGGGAAGTGTCCTTATAGGGAGAGAATGTGCATTTGTGTCCACTTCTCTGAAACGTGGACCAAATGGCTGGAGCTCAGCAACCGTTTAGGGCCTCGTGGTGGAGCTCACAGGAGAATAGCAGAGTAATGAAGTAAAAGGAGCTTGGATTCCTCATGCTCTTGAAGCTTCTGTAGCAGCCCTGGACGGCTTATCCATGAACTTCATGAAAAGGGAATGAACTATATTGTTTCAACCAGTGTTAATGGGTTTCTGTCATTTGCAACTGAACTTCATCCTAATGTTACATTTCCTTTAGGAACCTCTCTGCTGTGCATAAGGATTCCCCATCACGTTTGTGGTGATCCATCTAGTTTCTGACCCTTACTCTGTTCCTGTCTTCTGGGCCATGGCTTTCCTCATCATTCTCAGCTCCTTAAGCATGTGCTTTGAATCTCAGTCAGTGACATGCAAGTATACTCTCTCCCCTGACTCTGTGCGTGTCCTCCTTCACTGTCCCTCTCTAGTCCTGTCCTAGGAAGAATGGACTAGGGCCCATTGATGGAGGAGGAGAGGGGGAGAGGGAGGAGGGGAAGAGGGAGGATGCAAAAGTAGAATTAACCCAGGAACACGGACTCATGGGGACACATCGGAAAGTCATGTCTGTCCAAACGCAGGATCCCTCCTTGCCCTTCCATACCTTTCTCTTCATTTTGTGCCACAAATGTCTTCCATTACAGGCATTTGATTTTAAAGTACTCACTTAGAAACACAACTAGCCCTGGAGGAGAAAGGACTACTTTCCATTTGCAGTTTACTGTGAATTAGTTTAATCCACTTCCTTTTTTAATTCATTCTTCCATTAAACATTCATTAAGAGCCTACTTTAATATCCTAAGAGATGGATAGGTAGTTTATTATTTGACTGTTCTGGAGATCAGAAGTCCCACACGGGTCTCACTGAATTCACATGAAGGAGTCAGCAGGGCTTGGTTCCTTTGTGGAGATTTGGGAGAACCCATTTCCACAGCTTTTCTGCTGCTGGAGGCTGCGGGAATTCTTTGGTTCGCGTCCCCTTCCTCCATCTTTAAAGCCAGCAACAGCCACTGGAGTCCTTCTCATTGCATGTCTCTGACCACAGGGGATAAGTTTTCTGGGCCATGAGTTCTCAGACTCAGGTGATTAGATTCCTTGACCACCACCTCCTCCTGCCCGCCCCCCCCTCCCCCATCAAAGGTAACAGTGCTATTTCAAGGTCTGTACCTTTAATCACATTTGCAAAGTCGCTTTTGCCATCTAAGGTAGGGAATTTACTGGTTCCCAAGACTAGAACGTGTAAGTCTTTGGGTGGGCCTTTACTCTCCCCCAAATCATTCCATTTACAAGCCCCTAAGCCACTATCCACAGCCAGATTTCTTAAAATCCTTTTTCCTTCTCCATCCACTCCCAAAACTGCAACCACTTTTCCTTCCCCTCCCCACCCCCCAAAAACGTGTATCACAGGCCCAGCCCTGAGCGGCCTCCTTTATCCTGGCGCCCCCTTCCTCAGGGGCCTGGGGAGGGGCAAACGCTCTGCGGGCGGGAGACTCCCGGCGCCCGCGTCCGCGTGCTGCCGAGGGGTGGGACGCAGCTACCTTCGGCGACCTCTGCCCCGCCCCCTCGCGGGCCGCCCCGGCCGCGCCCGCCGGCGGCCG
>NC_043704.1:119316869-119386974 GCF_006229205.1 Suricata suricatta | reverse complement strand
GTGTCTCTCTCTCTCTCTCTCTCTCTCTCTCTCTCTCTCTCTCTCTCTCTCTCTCTCTCTTTCTCTCTCTCTCTCTTTCACTCTCTCTCTCTCTCTCTCTCTCTCTCTCTCTCATTTTTAGAAAGAGGACAGAGCGTGAGCAGGGGAGGGGTAGAGAAAGACAGAGGGAGACACAAAATCTGAAACAGGCTCCAGACTCTGAGCTGTCAGTACAAACTCCGGAGCAACAAGATTGACCTGGGCCAAGACCTAGGCCGAAGTTGACTGCGACTGAGACACTCAGGCGCCCCTCTGGTGTCTCTTCTTAAAGGGGCATTAATCCCGTCGTGGGAACCCTGCCTTTATGACGTCATCTAACGCACTTCATCTCCCAAAGGCTCCAAATACCATCATACTGAGGGTAGACTTCAACATAGGAAGCTGGGGAAAGGGAGACAAAAACTTTCAGTCCGCCTTTTAGGTGGTATGTGACCGTGGTTAGGAATCTGGGCTCTGAATTTGAATCCCAGCTGCGCCTTTTACCGGTGTTGGCCGTTAGGCAAATCACTTCCCTCGCTGCCTCAGGTCCCCCGCCTGAGCATTCAGTCTGTGCCAGGCTCTGTTTTGGCATCCATCGTATACTAATTCTTTATTCCTTGTAACAAGTTCTTTTTTTAATATTGTTTTTTAATGTTTATTTATTTTTGAGAGACAGAAAGAGTGCAAGCAGGGAAGGGCAGAGAGAGAGAGAGAAAGGATGCTAAGCAGGATCTGTGCTAACAGCAGGGACCCTGATGCAGGGCTTGAATCCATGAACCTATGAAATTATATCACCTGAGCCAAAGTTGAACACGTAACTGACTGAGCCCCCCAGGCACCCCTATTCCTCATAACAATTCTTGATCAGCAGCAGTATCCCGTGTTACTGAAGAAAAACTTTACATTTAATTTGCATTAAGTCCTTACAAACACCAAAGAGTTTATTTTCCCACCATTTTTACAGATGGAGAAAATGGGGTTCGGGGAAGTGAAGTTGGTTACCCACCATCACTCTGCTAATAATTGACAAACGCAGGATTCAGACTGGTCCTCTTGCGACAAGGCCTGGGCAGCCCCCTCCAGATGCTTACCAAAAACAGCTTGGGGAGGCGACAGGCCCAGTCCTGCTCCCAGCGGCAGCAAGTCCCCGCTTTCCCTTCCCAGCTTCAAAAGGAGCCTCCACTTTAATATAACGTAATAAACACATATTTGAATAGTCTCTGTCTATAAATTTTCCCAAATGGAAAATCTCCAATAATTCCCATAAACCTTTGCCTCAGCGCAGTTCAGAGACCCAGCTGTTACCTTCAATTATTGTAACCAAACCAACGTGAGTTCGATCCGTGGTGAGTCCCAGATATACCAGGTAGAGTTGCCACACAAAGTAAACTTTATTTGCAGCAAATAAAGAGATCCCAGGACATAGCTTCCAAAGTGTGACTCCCAGGGAGAGGGTGAATAAGTTCCTTTTGTTTAGGGTTAGGATGGCTATTTAGTTAGGGAGGCCTTGTTACGGTATGTAAAGACCATTTAAACGCCCCCCTCCTTTTGAACTGTGCCATTTTAAAATCAGTATGTCTTTGGTAATATTTTATGCCCACCATTATTAATTGCATTCCTTTATAACTGAATTCCGTGGATTCTGCCCCCGTTTAAAGAATCTAAAAGAAAAAAAAATGGGTCCATGAATTTAAAGGTTGGAAATTAACAATTCTGCTCAAGTGTCTTTATCTTGATTCTCTACTCCCGTTTTAAGATACATGAAGCACTTTAACATTTTCAGAAAGGGCGTGCAGCAATATTTGCCAATTTTTAGTGGAGGAGGTGTGATCTGATGCTTAAAAAGACATCTGTGTATTGGGTTTCAGGGCAAGTTACAATTTTCAGAATCCACGTGGAAGCTAACCCTGTAAAACAATGCCAAGAGAAAAAGAAGGAAAACAAAAAACTAAAGGAACGCCCCTGCCCATCGTTCCAGTTCTTCAAAAGTTCCTGAAAACATATGAGAAGCATTGTGCAGAGACTCAGACGTCTGTGTGTCCAGCCATCAAAGAGGACTTAAAAAGCAGCATCCACAATGAACAGATTCTCAGGAAAGTGAGTGTGTAGCCTCCTCTTCTTATTCTTCTCTGAAAGGAACGGACTAGGGTTTGCTCCCTAGGAACACGGGTCCTCAGAACTGTCCCTGTCCAGCCCAAACTGGTGGTGTCGCCCCCTCTGCGTTCCTGCCTGAATGAAGTCCAGAGCCTGCCTCCGGTACCCAGGCTGTGCTCCGTCCTTCTGCCTTCCTCCTCCTACCTCCAAACCTACCCGTCCCAGCCCTGCAGCAGGCCTGCCCTTTCTCATATCACTTTACATGCGGAATAGCCAACCTGCCCTTCCCATTCTACCTCGGGAAAGCCCAGCTCAAAAGCACCATTTTTGTCATCATTGCCCCTCTTCCTTCCTAGGTCTTTCTAATTCCTTCTTTCGCAGTTGCTTCTCTGGACTCCCCCATACATCTCCCTGCTCATCCCAAATGCAGGAGCTTCTCAGAACCATCACTTTTGTGGTAAAATAATTACTACTTTATTTTTTTTCTACTATACTTCTTATACTTCTTAGCCTCTACTGCTTAATCATAAAAGTTAATTATGTGCCTTGTTCAAATTTACAGTCCCTACAGGAATGCTTTCTAAAAATTTTAAATTACAATCACTATCAGAAATACAGTTAACATTGGGACGCCTGGGTGGTTCAGTCGGTTAATCATCCAGCATTGGCTCAAGTCATGAGCTCGCAGTTCATGAGTTGGAGTCCTGCATCAGGCTCTGGGCTGACAGCTCAGCCCGGAGCCTGCTTCAGATGCTGTGCCTCCCTCTCTCTCTCTCTGTCCCTCCCCCTCTCACGCTCTGTCTTCAAAAACAAATAAACTTTTAAAAAAATAACAAAAAACGATACAGTTAACATCATGACCCAATGGGGCACCTGGGGTGGCTCAATCAGTTGAGCGTCTGGCTTTGGCTCAGGTCATGATCTCATTGTTTGTGAGTTTGAGCCCCACATCAGGCTCTGGGTACAGAGCCTGGAGCCTGCTTCGGATTCTGTGTCTCCCTCTCTGCTCCTCCCCCACTCATACTCGGTCTCTGTGTTTCTCAGAAATAAATAAACATTAAAAAAAAAACAAAAACAAAAACACATCATGACCCAATATATAAGTACTGGTGTGAATCATAAGACCACAGGGGCTGTTTATGTTGAGTGGGTTGCTTTGGTTGAGTCTCCATTTTGATGTTGAGCATCACTGAAATAAGTCTCCTGAGACATTTATTCTTTACTTCATAGGATGCACTCAGATAATTTCTCGTCTTTTCTGTTTTGTTAAAGAAAGAAAAAAGCTGGTTACAGTCTACTCAATTTATTTCCTGGCCCAATAATGGTAGTAACCTGCTAGAAAAATCACTGCCCTGTGAGATTTTTCATGAGGCTTTGCATACGGCAGGAACTTCATAAGTTTGGGTTGAATTACCACCCCAATGCACTTGGGATCCAAAGTTAATTACTATTTTAAATGTTCTAATGTTGTCTGATGACAGTATTCTTTCTCTGTCTATTCAGATGCATGGCAATGTCTTTATGATTCCCACCTGAAATTTTTTTCTGACACTCTAGTTTGTGCTTGTAAGACCTGATGACTCCCCCCCAAGCGTCCTGCCAGTTTCCTTGGAACCTTTGCTCATGACAATTCGAGATGCGTGTTACATGCTGGGGAAAGAGCTCTGTGTCTGGGGCCTTCAGCTGAGTAACCCAGAGATTGCCAGACTGGTGAGTCATGCATTATAAAAATATTCTTTCAGTCAAACTTGAGATTGAATAAAGCATAATAGATCATGTATTCCACCTATAGTTCATTTGGTTATTGACTGATATGCTACAAGCTTTCTATAAAAAATGTATTCTTTTTTTTGCACGGGAGAGAGAGAACACAAGCAGGAGAGGGGCAGAGAGAGAGAGAGAGAGAGAGAATCCCAGGTAGGCTGCATGCTGTCAGCTCAGAGCCTGATGTGGGGCTTGATCTCACAAACTCATAAGATCATGACTTGAGCCGAAATCAAGAATGGGATGCTTAACCAACTGAACCACCCAGGTGCCCCAAACGATGTATGTATTTTATAAATTTAATATTTACTTATTTTTGAGAGAGAGAAAGAGAGAGACAGAGTGCAAGTGGGTAAGGGGCAGAGGGAGGGAGACGCAGAATCCGAAGTGGGCTCCAGGCTCTAAGCTGTCAGCACAGAGTCCGTCACAGGGCTTGAACCCACAGACCACAAGATCATGACTTGAGCCGAAGTCAGACACTTGACTGAACTGACTGAGCCACCATGGAGCCCCCAAAACAGTGTATTTTTAATGAAACATTTCAAACTTATATAAAAGTGCAAAAAATTAAAAAGGAATTATGGTATAATTCATATAGTAGGAAACTATATAGCAGTAAAAATACATCAATTATAGTTAATGCAGAAATAAAATAGGATGACTCTTCTAAGCCTAATGTACAAGTGAAGAGAGACATAAAAGAATACATACTATATGTTGCATTTTGTAAAGTTTCAAGAATGGGTAAAACTATAATGTTTGACTATCATAAAATTACTTTCAGGGAGGATAAAGGAGTTAGAAATTGGGAGAGGGCATTAGTGTCCATTTTTCTAGTCTCGACTGTTTGAAAATGCCTTGTTTTATGTCACTGGATGTGTTAAACTTATCATTGTGTCTAATCGTTTCAGTAATCTGAATTATTTTGGAGTCTGATACTGTTGACTCTTGCTTCTACTGGCTCCTACTCATGGGACATTTATTTGTGTGTTTTTGTGATTTCTTTTGTACTAGTAACTCATATTTCCTGGAAGAAGGGTTGGAGCAATTCCATGAGCTCTGATTTGAAGATAGAATTCTTCAGAGACAGTTTGCATTTGCTTCTGCCACACACTCAGGGTGCTACCATCTCAGGGCTATGTTAAATTACTACATTTTTCTTTAGTTTATTTATTTTTTTTGAGAGAGAGAGAGAGAGAGAGAGAAGGAGAGAGAGGGGAGGGAGAGACAGAGAGAGAGAGAGAGAGAGAGAGAGAGAGAGAGAGGGAGAGAGAGAATGAATCCCAAGCAGGCTCTGCGTTGAAAGGGCTGAACTCAGGAACCTTGAGATCATGACCTGAGCTGACATCAGATGCTTTTACCAGCTGAGCCATCCAGGGGCCCCAAATTAATACATTCTTGATCTGAGGTCTCTGATCCATCCAGGTGGTATCAGTTCAGGGTGCAAATAGCTGTGTTAAGACTAGCTTATGAATTCACAGGGGGTGTATTTTTTCTGTGTACGCAGGCGCACTTTGAGCTAGGCATGTTCCCTGGGGAAAGAAGAGTTAGGTTTGTTTGTAGTTCATCCTTACTCTTACAGCACAGTGCAGGAACTCACTTCCTGCTTGGAGCCATACCTTTATGCAGTATTTCCTCTCAAACTTCTCACCTCCAGTGGCCTTGGGCTTTATCTCCTGTCCCCTGAACTGCTTCCCTGATGCTCTCAAATGGAAAGCTGGCTTCAGGGCCCTGCACATCTCCCTAGGTTCCCACTTTCTCTCATGCATTGACCTCACTATCCTGCCAATCAACACATTTTAAAAAGATATTTTTAAAACTCTTAGACGAAAACATAGAGGAAAAGCTTCATAATATTGAATTTGGCAGTGATTCCTTATATATGACCCTAAAAGCATAGGCAATGTAACTAAATGACTTGGACAACATCAACATTTAAAACTTCTATGCATCAAAGGACACAATTAAATGAAAAGGCAACCCACAAAATAGGGAAAAATATTGCAAATCATGTATTTGATAAGGGATTAATGTTCCAGGATATATAAAGAACTCCTACAATTCAACCACAACAAAAAACAAACAACCGATTTAAAAATGGGCAAAAGGGGGCGCCTGGGTGGCTCAGTCAGTTGAGCGTCTGGCTTCAGCTCAGGTCATGATCTCACGTTCGTGGGTTCGAGCCCCTCGTCAGGCTCTGTGCTGACATCTAGCTCAGAGCCTGGAGCCAGGTTCAGAATCTGTGTCTCCCTCTTTCTGTGACCCTCCCCTGATCTCACTGTCTCTCTGTCTCTCAAAAATAAAAAACATTTAAAAAAATATATAAATAATGGGCAAAAGACTCGAGTACACTTTCTCCAAGGAAGGTATACAAATGAACAATAAGCACACAAAAGATGTTCAGCATCACTGAGCTTTGGGGAAATGCAAGTCAAAACTACACTGAGATACTACCTCATGTCAAATGGTATGGCGACTCTCAAAAAAAGCAGAAAAGAGCATGTTGACAGGATGTGGAAAAATTAGAAAACTTGTACACTATTAGCAGGAATGTGCATTGGTGCAACCACTATGGAAAACGAGATGGAAGTTTCTTAAAAAATTAAAAACAGAATTACTGTATGACTCAGCAGTTCCACTTCTGGAGATACACCCAAAATAATTGGAAGCAGGACCTCAAAGAGATCTCTGCACACTCATTTTCATGGTTGCATTACTCACAGTAGTCAAAGGTGGAAGCAAGCCAAATGTGCACTGACAGAGAGTAGAAAACAAACTGTGGTGTATACATGCAATGGAATATTACTCAGCCCTACAAAGGAAGGAAACTCTGACCCAGGCTATAGTGTGTATGAACCTCAAAGAACTCGTGCTTAGTAAGAGAAATCAGTCACAAAAGGACCAATATTATGCCCTTCCACTATACGCAGTACCCAGAGTAGTCAGACTCAGAGATAGAAAAGAAAATGGCAGTTGCAGGAGGTTTGGAGGAAGGGGAGAATGGAAGTTATTTTTTAAAAGGATACTGTTTCAGTTTTACAAGATGAAAAAGTTCTGGAGGTGACTGGTATTGAGGGTTGCACAGCACTGTGAGTATACTTAATGCTTTTGAACTGTACACTTAAAAATGGTTAAGATGGTGGGGGCGCCTGGGTTGATCAGTGGATTGAGCATCTGACTTCTGCTCAGGTCATGATCTCATGGCCCATGAGTTTGAGGCCCATATCAGGGTCCTTCCCCAGCTTGTGCTCTCAATATCTGTCTTTCAAAAATAAATAAACATTAAAAAATGGTTAAGATGGTAATTTTTTAAATGTTTATTTAAAAAAAAATTTTTTAATGTCTTTTATTTATTTTTGAGAGACAGAGAGAGAGACAGTGCTAGCAGGGGAGGGTCAGAGAGAGAGGGAGATACAGAATCCGAAGCAGGCTCCAGGTTCTGAGCCAGCTGCCAGCACAGAGCCCGACGCAGGGCTCGAACCCATGAACCGTGAGATCATGACCTGAGCCGAAGCCGGCTGCTTGACCGACTGAGCCACCCAGGCGCCCCAATGTTTGTTTATTTTTTAGAGAGGGCACGGGAGTGGGGGAAGTGAAGAAGAGAGAAGGGGGCAAAGGATCCTAAGTGGGCTTCGCAATGACTGATGCAGGGTTTGAACCCACGAACCACAAGATAATGATCGGAGCAGAAGTCGGCCACTTAACTGGCTGAGCCACCCATGTGCCACTGAGATGGTGAATTTTATGGTGAATTTTATAGTGTATTTGGCCACAATTAAAAAGTAAATTTTAAAAAGGTATCTAAAATACAGAACCAGAATTTTTAGTTGTTGTTGTTGTTATTAAAAGGGTCAGAGCATTCAATCAGGAATAGAATGCTGTTCATGCATTTATCCTTAAAAAAAACAACAAAGGTATTCCTTAACAGTTCTTCAAAATGTAGCCCACTAGGGGCGCCTGGGTGGCTCAGTTGGTTAAGCGTCCAAATCCGGCTCAGGTCACAATTTCACGGTTCGCGGGGTCGAGCCCCGTGTCGGGCTCTGTGCTAACAGCTAGGTCAGAGCCTGGGGCCTGTCTTCGGATTCTGTGTCTCCCTCTCTCTCTGGCCCTCCCCTGCTCACGCTGTCTCTCTCTCTCAAAAATAAAAATAAAACATTAAAAATTATATTTAAAATGTAACCGTCTTGGTCACCTGGGGACCACTGAGGAGTCGTGTGGTAGATGACTATGGTCCCTCCCACAGGGAGTGACACTGTAAACCACTAGCTAAGATCTTTAAGACCCAGTCAAGAGCCTATTTTGCACAGACCAATGTTAGCACAGGTGGTGACGTGCCAAATTGCCTCCTCAGTCAGAAACACAGCCTGAGAAATCCAGTCCAGCACTTAAACTAGGTGTTTCCTCATTAAAGAGGCCTCAAGCGTCAGCCCCATAGTTAAGGCTGCAAGGGCTTTCATATTCTCAGCCAACACATAAACTTGGACTCTTATCTCTGACCAACATGTCAGTACCTCTAGAAACCCTAACTCTTCCAAACCCCACCAAAGCATCTTTTAGGTTTAAATGCTGAACTGAAGAAATCCTTAAGTTGTGATTCTAATTGCTAAAAGGTGGCATTTGTGATTTGTAGCTTTAAATACTTTCTCCAGTTAGGTAGGGATTTAAATGTCACTGGAATCCTTTGTTACCACAAGAAATGCCCTTGCCATAGATTCTCTCCCTTCAGAAGACTGAGAGAACTTGAGATGGCTCCAAACGTTCAGGTGTTGCCCCCCCGTCCTGTGGCTTTACCATGAGAAGCACCTCATTGCTGAATTTAGAGTCTAGTTCTGAGCAGACCACTAAATCCTAATCTCTGGGGGCGCCTGGGTGGCTCAGTCAGTTGAGCTTCCAACTTCACTCAGGTCATGATCGTCGATTCAAGCCCCACGTCGGGTCTGTGCTGACAGCTCAGAGCCTGGCACCTGCTTCGGATTCTGTGTCTCCCTCTCTCTGCCCTTCCCCTGTTCATGTTCTCTCTCTTTCTCAAAAATAAACAAACATTTAAAAAAATAAACTCTGATATCTATAACAATGGCTATAACCTGGGTAATTTGCCTATTATAATTTTGCTTAATTGTAAGAAAGTTGGCATAGCGATACTTCTCTACTTAAAAAAAAGTGTTACAGGATTTTTAACCTCAATACTTGGGATTCCTTGTCTTCTCACTTCGAAGAATGACAAAGTGGACACAGAGTAAAGTGAGCCGCAAGCAAAAGTATAAGATCAGAAAGGAAGAATAGTAGGAGAGCTGTCTACAGGGAGGGGGCATCAGAAGTGAACGCCCGTGACTACAGGCAGGGTCCTTGTTTCATAAGGTTCCGGTCGATGGCCCCTGCCCTTCTCACTTGTTCCTTCTCAGGTTCCACCCTTGCTGGCTGCATAGCTCTAGGCGCTGGGCTGTCCATTCCTGACTGGCTCCATTCCATTGTGTGAGGAGTCAGACGGTGGTCTTACTGTCCCTTGTAAACCATAAGTTTTATGGTTTACTTAGTTTCATTAGGTATTTCGATTGTCAGATTCCTGAGGGAACCTAAGGGGAGTGGATGGTGTCTGTTACATTCTGAAGAGGAACCTTATGTCCGAGGGAGTTTGCTGTGGTCAGACACTCCCAGCATTGTTCCACAATATGTGTTTTTCCCCACCCAGGGAGCTAAGGTCCTAACCTTTCCCTCTCTGCCTATTTTAGCCAGTCTTTTCCTGTCATACAATCATAGGAGGATAAATTTGTTGGTTAGAGTATCAACATCTGTATTAGTGGGCTGAGGCTGCTGTAACGGCGTATCATAGATTGCAAGGCTTAAATAACAGAAATTTTGTTTCCTCACAATCATGAAGGTTTAAAAGTCTGAGCTCAAGGTGTCAGCAGGATTAGTGTCTTTGGAGGCCTCTTTCCTTGGCCTGTAAATGGCCACTTTTCCCCTGTGTTTTCATGTTGTCTTCCTCTATACGTGTCTGTGTCCAAATATCCTTTTCATGTAATAAAGTCCGTCATATTGGGTAAGAGCGCATGCTAATGACCTCATTTTAAATTAAATACCTCTTTGTGAAGACCCATTTTCCAAATGCAGTCACCTTCTAAAGCACTAGGGGATTGGACTTCAACATATGAATGGGGGGGCGATGCAATTCAGCCCATAGTATCTAAAAAGATATACTACAGTATATCTCATTTCATCACAGAGCTTGGTGTTTCCCATTTAATTCTTCAGAGTCTGCCTTAAAAAATTTTTTTTATCGTATGTTCACAGAGAGAGAGAGAGAGAGAGAGAGAGACAGCATGAGTGAGGGAGAGACAGAGGAGGGAGACACAGAATTAGAAGCAGATTTCAGTCTCTGAGCTGTCAGCACAGAGCCTGACACGGGGCTTGAACTCATGGACCGTGAGATCATAACCTGAGCTGAAGTTGGACGCTTAACTGAATGAGCCACCCAGGCACCTCAAGTCTTCTTTTAAAGGGAAATTATTTTATCTTCATGCCACTTTCTCCTGGGGCATTGGAAAGTTGTCTTAAAGGCAAAAATGTTGAGGTAACTAACATATTCGACTTTTAAGAAACACTAAAACACAGATTGTGTTTGTCTTCATCGTGTAAGCCCTTCCTCACCTCACATTCTTAGGCTTCGCTTTTGGAATTGAAGGGGCGCACCGCCTGCCCGTTGACCACCCTGGAGCTCATTGACTGCAGGATGGATCTGTGGTCACTCGGGAGACTCGGCAGGGCACTGCCGTGCAGCTGTTTGCATTCTCTCGTCCTCGATTACTGCAGGTGGGTTTGGAAAGCAGAGTTCCTCCAGGGCTCTTACTGCTGAGGGTGGCAAAGGCAGGGAGGGCAGGGTCCTGGTTCCTTGTGGCTCATCGGGTCATCACAGCGAAAACCTTCTTAGAGCTAATGTTCCTGAGTAAACGTCAGGGTTCTCAAAAGGACGCTGTATTCTTCCTTCCTTCTTTCCTTCTTTCCATTTTTCCTTCCATCTTTCCTTCCACCTTCTATCTTTCCTTCCTTGCTACTTTCCTTCCTATTAATTTATCCTTTTAACAAATATTTTTTAATAGCCTGTTTGTACAAGACATTGTGCTCATTGCTAAAGAAGATACAAATATATAAAGCAATCCCACTGTCCAAGAAAATCTTCTGTATAGTAGAAGAGAAGAGACATGCTCTTGATTATGTATAATGGAAGGTAGATCATAAAGGATGTCTGTATAAATTTTTGTTATTTTTTTATTTTTGAGAGAGCGAGCACATGTGTGTGGGGCAGAGGCACAGAGGGAGAGGGAGAAAGAATTTCAAGCAGGCTCCACACTCAGTGCTCAATCCCATGACCCGGAGATCAGACCTAAGCCAAAATCAAGAATCAAATGCCCAACCCACTGAGCCACCCAGGTGCCCGGTTTGTATAAATTTTAGTGGTGGTTTGGATAAGGGAAACCATGATTCCCTCAGGGGCAAGTCATTATTGACCAGCAGAGGAGGTTGGAGGAGAGGTGTGGTGCTAGGGAAGAAAAGAGCAAGTCTTTCAGAGGGCTGTGGCACCAGGCTGTCAGGAGAAGGTCAGGGAGTAATAATAGTAATAATAATGATAGTAGCAGCTAATTTTTTTGAGTGCTGTGTGCCAAGCACAGTGCATGGATTATCTCATTTATTCTCCCAACAGTAGATAGATATATACCATCACATGTGGATGTATGACATGACAGATGTGTACCATTTCTATCCCTTGACTATAGATGAGCAAAGACTCACGGGGATTAGGTGGCTTGTTCAAGGCCATTCACCTCTTAGGGATGGAGCCTAGATGTGAGTCAAGCCTGCTGAATCAGAGCCCACTTCTGGTTCGTGACATTAGGTTGCTCGGGGGTCTACAGTTTGCCATCCATAAATAATTTGAAACCGCTTGTGTGATGTGGGGTAGGTCCTGCAACCTCTCTGACCTGTGAGATGATCTCTTCCACTTCTCATGGTGGGGCCCTGTACTCAGAAGGCCAGTGGGCTGTGAAGCAAAAGAGATAATTCATGCCTGAGAAGAGGGACCACCGGGACACAAAGACCCCATTAAACAACTAGGGTCTTATTAGGGTCCTGGCGGTGACAGCAGACACGTCTACAGCAAAAGCTGAGGAGAGGGACTATCTCTGAAGGTTCTCCAGGTTTCTGAAAGTCTTGGAGGAGCCCGAGACAGGGTCTGCTAACACTGGACAGCAGAAAGCCAGCGTCCCCAGGACTCCCCGCCATGACTGAGCATCGACTGGCGAGTCTCCCAGCTTCCCACACTGCACGGGGCAGACCCAGCCCCACTGCTGAGGCCCCTCTAGACTCCAGCTCCTGTGCTCGACCCAGAGACCTGCACTGGGAGGAGAGAGAAGGAAGAAAGAGGGAATCCCCCTCTTGAGAAAACCCCATATTTTAATTGTCAGTTGAGATCCTGCTGCTGCCACGACACCTGGAGCGGTCATTGTTGGGTGGTTGGGCATCACCACTGGTGAAATCACAGGTTACTAGCCTCTGAGCACTGGAGTTCTCTCCTCGTGTTTTCTGTGAGGCTGTGAAGTCCACCAAGCAGGATGCCCTTCTTTCTCATACACAGCTGCATCCCTGCCCCCACCACGGCAGCTGCCCACCGTAATTAACTTGTTGGGTAAACTAGTAAATTTAAGAAGTTATTTCTGTTAATACAACTCCCCTCTTTTGAAAGGTCAAGCCTTGATGTTCCAAATTCCCTGAGGGTATCCCTTTACCTCACTGATGCGCAGTTTCCTGCCCTGGTACCTGCTTCCAGAGGCTGTGCTGTGTGATGCCTGTGCAAACCCTATGGACTGGGTGGCACAAGACGAGGAGCAGCACAGGGCCAAGAAGGAGGGCCAAGAGGCTGAACTTTCCTGAACCTGCTCTGGACATACTTTATTTAAAGAAAAAAATTTTTTATAGTGTTAAGTTTTCAGAGACAGTCAGAGCACAAGCAACAGAGGGGCAGAGAGAGAGGGAGATGCAGAATCCAAAGCAGGCTCCAGACTCTGAGCTGTCAGTGCAGCCCTATGTGGGGCTTGAACCCACAAACTGTGAGATCATGACCTGAGCCAAGGTCGGATGCTTAACTGACCGAGCCACACAGGTGCCCTTGCTCTGGACATACTTTAAAAGGCTCCCGCTTTACACAGCCTCCTACTGCTGGAGTCTTCTCAGACGCCTTCACCCCTGCCAGCTGGGCAATCTCTCCTGTCTTCAGGATCCAGAGCTTGCTCTCTATCCCTTCCTTTGGGTGGATGCTTCAAACCTTGCTCTGCTCCCTTTGCCCAGGAGGCAGATTCTGGGTCCCCCTTCTTCCACATGCAGGCTACCCCCATCAGTCACCCAGCTGACCCCCATAGCCAGCCCTGGCTGCGAAGCCGAAAGCGAGGGTCGGCAAAGTCTGATCTGCCTTGAGGGGGTCAGGGGAGTACCTTAAAGTGAATAATCCAACAGGTGACATAGGTTTTAAAAGTAACTATGTGTTCCCATCATTTCTTTCTAGATTTAGAAATGAAGAAATGGAGAGTATTTTCTCAGGCCTGGAAAACAACCGAAGGCTTCAAGTCTTCAGTCTGCGCTACTGTGGTCTGGGGCCGCAGAGCGGGCCGCGGCTGGGCTCCGTCGTCTGCCAGAGCTCCGTTCGGTGAGACGCATGCCCGGCTCACCTCCTGCCCCTGGCTCAGCTCTGTCTGGAGTTACATACCAGCTTGTTTACAGAGTCTACCAACCTATGAATTCCCCTGACTTTTCACTATGTTTTTAGTCGTCTTTTTCTACCCTCTAGTTATTTTTGTTTTCTTTTTCTTAATTGTAAGAGAAATATCCTTTAGTTACATGTGAGAATCAAGGGTAACATGCTCAATGCATACTTTTGGCCTGATGACATGGTCATAGGTCTGTTTTTTACAACATAGGTCTGTTATCTATTATGATTCTTTGTTATTTTATAACCAGGTCTATTATTTTATGAGGTGAAGACCTCAAATCCAAATTTGAGGAGGTAAAAATAATATCAGATACACAGTGTATTTCACCCCTTCCCCAGGGAGCTGCACCTCGACGGCAATTACTTACAGTGTCCCGGAGCCCTGGCTCTCCTCCGACCCATGGCAGAGTACGCAGAGATGCAGGGGAAAGACCAGCCAGACTCCAGGAACCCCCCTCAGCAGCTGCAGGGTAAGTGCTGGGGAGCTTGGCTCAACACTCTTTGGGACCACCTAAAGAAGGAAACTGTTTTTGCGATTAAAGTGACCTTTCCTTGGGGTGCCTGGATGGCTCAGTCAGTTAAGCGTCCAACTTTGGCTCAGGCTGTGATCTCACAGTTGGTGAGTTTGAGCCCTGTGCACTGACAGGTTCAGAGCCTGGAGTCTGTTTCAGATTCTGTGTCTCCCTCTCTCTGCCCCTCCCTGCTTGTGTTCTCTCTCTCAAAAATAAGTAAATAAACATTTAAAAAAAAAGTGACCTTCCCAGTGGTCAGTGGAAATTCTTCCTGAGTATGCATTAGAGCAGAATAATGAACCCGCAACAATGTCTCTGTCCTCAGAACCTATGATCGTGTTGCCTCACATGGTGAAAGGGACTGTACAGATATGATAAAGTTAAGGACCTTAAGATGGGAGTTTATACTGGATCATATGGGTGGGTCCAGTGTCACAACGGGATCTTTGCAAGAGGGTGGCAGGAGGGTCGGAGCCAGAGAGGAGGAGACTGACCATGGAAGGAAAGGTTGGAGTGATGTGAGGAAAGAGCCAGCAGCCAAGGAATATAGGTGGCCTCTAGGATCTGGAAGGGGCAAGACGACAGATTCTTCTCCAGAGCCACCAAAAGGCACTTGGTCCCCCAGCGTCTTGACTGTGAGACCCATTTTGGATTTCTGGCCTCCAGCACTGTAAGATAATACACTCATATTGTTAGAAGCCACTAAGTTTATGGTCATTTGTTATAGCAGCGGTGGGGAACAAGTATAGCATGTTAATCCGAACTCTTTCAGCTGAAAGTGAAAAGCAACCCAAACAGAATTAAAGGTAAATAGGGGTCTATTGGCTCATATAACTGAGACATTCACACTATTTTCAGAGATAGCTGAGTTCAGAGACCCTGAGTTTGCTGCTCTTGACCCTACTTCCCTTCTGAGGGTTGGCCTTCTCTCTCAGTGCAGTCAGCTTTCCTCTACATCTGGCTTGTTGACACGTCTGCCAGCTGTCCCGGGGCTATAGCATCATGACTTATAATCAGCCAGAAAGTATGAGCCTCTGTCTTCCAGCAACGGTGGGTCAGATTCCACAGGAAGGCTCACACTGGCCACATACATACCTCTTGGACCAGTCCCTACAGCCCAGGTCACGCTAAACTGCAATTGGCTAGGACTGATCACATGACCCGTTGGGGGAAGGATGAAGACTGGGATGGGCAGCCAAACAAGAATCACACCATTCCCAGCGAGGAGGTGGCGGGGGTGGGGTGGGGGAGTGACAGTCCCCCAGAGAAGTAAACAGATAAGGACAGAGGCAGGACAGGCAAGAACAACAACTGCCTACTCCCCATAGTAGATCCCTGATACACATATTTATGACACGTTTTAAAGCTGACTACCTGTAACCCTTGGTAACAAAAACTATAGCAAGGGGCTAATAGTACAGACTTAGAGTCAGCTCCAGGTTCCGATCCTGCCCAGCTGTGCATTAGTTTGGGCAGATTATCAAATTGATCTAACTTTAGCTTCTTCAGCTACAAAATAAACATAATGACCACCTCATACTGTTTAATGAGGAGTAAGTGGTATAATGTAAGGCAGTTAACTTGACATGATGCCTTGCACATAGTAAGTACTTGAGGGATATTATCATCATTACCATCCTCATTTTTAAATTTTTATTTATTTTTTTATTTATAGTTTATTGTCAAGTCTGTTTCCATATAACACCCAGTGCTCTTCCCCAGAAGTGCCCTCCTCCATGACCATCACCCCCCTTCCCTTTTCCTCCTCCCCCTTCAGCTTTCAGTTTGTTTTCAGTATTCAAGAGTCTCTCATGACTTGCCTCCCTCCCTCTCTCTCTTTCCCCACCCCCCTTCTCCTTCTCATGGTCCTCTGTTAGGTTTCTCCTATTAGACCCAAGAGTGAAAACACATGGTATCTGCCCTTCTCTGCCTGGCTTATTTCGCTTAGCATGACACCCTCGAGGTCCATCCACTTTGCTACAAATGGCCAGATTTCATTCTTCCTCATTGCCATGTAGTATTCCATTGTCTATATATACCACATCTTCTTGATCCATTCATCAGTTGGTGGACATTTAAGCTCTTTCCATGATTTGGCTGTTGTTGACATTGCTCCTATGAACATTGGGGTACATGGGCTCCTATGCATCAACACTTCTGTATCCTTTGGGTAGATCCCCAGCAGTGCTATTGCTGGGTCATAAGGGAGTTCTACGGATAGTTTTCTGAGGAACCTCCACACTGTTTTCCAGAGTGGCTGCACCAGTTTACATTGCCACCAACAGTGCAGGAGGGTGCCCGTGTCTCCACATTTTCACCAGCATCTATAGTCTCCTGATTTGTTCATTTTAGTCACACTGACCGGTGTGAGATGGTATCTCAGTGTGGTTTTGATTTGCATTTCCCTGATGATGAGTGATGTTGAGCATCATTTCATGTGCCTGTAGGCCATCTGGATGTCCTCTTTGGAGAAGTGTCTATTCATGTCCTTTGCCCTTTTCTTCACTGGATTATTCATTTTTCAGGTGTGGACTTTGGTGAGTTCCTTGTAGATTTTGGATACTAGCCCTTTATCTGATATGCCATTTGCAACTATCTTTTCCCATTCTGTCAGTTGCCTATTAGTTTTGTTGATTGTTTCCTTTTGCAGTGCAGAAGCTTTTTATCTTGATGAGGTCCCAAGAGTTCATTTTTGCTCTTCATTCCCTGTCTTCAGGGATGTGTCAAGGAGGAAATTGCTGCGGAAATTGCTAAGGTCAAGGAACCATCCTCATTATTATAACAACAACAACCTTTTCCCAGGAAAGTAAACTGGAGGCTCTTGGTGAACATAGTCACTCTACTTGCCTGAAAAAATGAAGATGAAGAGCTCAAGGCTAATGTACAGCATGAGGACTATAGTTAATAACACTGTATTGTATATTTGAAAGTTGTAAAGAGAGTAGATCTTAAAAGTTCTCATCACCAGAAACCAAATTTGTGACTATGTGTGGTGATAGACAGCCACCTTACTGTGGTGAACATTTTACACCTGAAACTAACATAATGCTATATATTAATTTTATCTCAATAAAACAAAGTACTCACTGACTTGTGCTACTAAAAAAAAGAGAGCTGGGTACCTGGGTGGCTCAGTTGGTTAAGCATCCGATTCTTGGTTTTGGCTTAGGTCATGATCTCACAGTTTCTGATATTGAGCCCCTGAGTGCCGAGCCTACTTGGGATTCTCTCTCTCCCTCTGTCTCTACCCTTCCTGCACTCTCTCTCAAACTAAATAAATAAACTTTAAAAAAATTTTAAAAAAAGGAGAGCCGAAGTCAAGGCCACTTTGTGAAAGTGAGTGCAAAGAACTTGTAACTATGAGAGATTCATAAATACAGCTTT
This sequence comes from Suricata suricatta, assembly GCF_006229205.1. NCBI lineage: Eukaryota > Metazoa > Chordata > Mammalia > Carnivora > Herpestidae > Suricata > Suricata suricatta. Next base: position 119,369,445 of record NC_043704.1, on the reverse strand, counting down.
CATGGCATCAGAATTATATAGGTTATTTGTTAAATTTGATAATTCAGTCAACCCAATAAATATATAGAAGGGACCTGGAAAACAGTGTTTGTTTTACAAATATTACGTTCTGTCTGCTATTTTTAGGGACTATATAAATTTAGTCCTATTTATAAAGTCTTATATTTTAACCTTAAGGTCTAGATAACCAAGTGAATCTGTGGTTTTTAAGAAAAATAATTGGAAATATTGAAATTGGCACGTGGCAGGCAGGGATAGGTATGAGGTGTGGGATTGGAAAGGCAAAGAAATAATAAGAACGTGGCCGGGGGGAAATGTGGCGATCTTTTATGGTTGTTCTAAGTGGTTTCTGCTCAAAGGGGTATTAAAGCTTGATTTTAAAGGTTCTGGATTTCTTTTCTTAGAGAGCCAAACAAGCCAGTGTCAGAGCTGAGCTCAGAGAGTGGCCGCCCTGTCATTCTTCACAGCAGCCCCAGGACAGGGTGGAAACTGCTCCAGCTGGGCCAGGCCTGCGGTCAGTGGTCAGCACACAGAACTTCTTTGAAGTTCCTCTCATTATTCCTTCATTTGAATCTTGAGTTTTAGGCAGGTCAGCTATTCTGCATTCTTTTGGGTAACTGTATCAGACTGCAGTGGCTGCTGTAACAAAATAGCACAGGCTGGCTGACTTAAACAAATTTATTTGTTTAATTTGCCCAATTCTGGAAGCTTGGAGTTCCAGATCAAAGTGCGAGCTGCTTCTGATCCTGGTAGAGCTCTCCTCCTGGCTCGATGAGGGCTGCCCGCCTGCTGTCTCCCCACATGGCCTTCCCTGGGTGCGTGCAGGCAGAGGCAGAGACAGAGCTCTCTGGTGTCCTTTCGTGAGAACACTAGTGCTGTCTGATCAGAGTCCCACCCGCATGACTGGGGGCTGGGAATACACTGTGCTTGTGCATGTGTGAGTACAGGTGTGCGCAGGCACTGTGTATGTATGGGGTGGGGAAGTCAGACAGTCTTTAGGAAGCATAATAAATGTACACGTGCTCTAGTTTGTTAGAAGGTGATCATTGCAATGGAAAAGGAAAATGTCCAGGGGTGCCTGGATCTTCAGTAGGAAGAGCATGTGACTCTTACTCTCAGGGTCATGAATTCATGCCCCGTGTTAAGTGTAGAGATTACTTTAAATAAATAAATAAATAAACTTAAAAAAAGTATTGAGCAAGATTAGCAAGTTTGGGAGTCTGGGGAAGGACAATGGGTTGGGGTGTGCTTTTATTTTATTTTTTATATAGTTTATTACCAAATTGGTTTCCATATGACATCCGGTGCTCTTCCCCACAAATGCCCCTCTCTATGAGACGGTTGAATGTAGGCCTCCTTGAAAAGGCAGCATTTGTGTGCAGACCAGGAGGTGAGGGAGTGAGCCTGCCGGTGGGGAGAGTGTGCCAGGCCGAGGGCACAGCCTGCGCCAAGGCTCCAAGAGGCCTGAGCACAGGGAGCAGCAGGCGCCTGGGTGGTGACTGGGACAAGGGATCAGGGCCTTGTGACGAGGGAGCAGGGGAGTTAGGACTTACTAGGACTTAGGTTTGAGAAAGACCCCTCCATCTGTGTAGCAAAGGGACTGGGTGGGGCTGGGGGCAGGGAGGCTGTTGAAAAGCTGTCCTCCGCCAGGGAGCGGTGAGGGCAGGAGGTGAGAGGGTGACACCAGGGCAGTGGCAGAGGAGACCATGTTCCACATCTCTTTCATTTCCTGATGCTTGGGATGTGGGGTGCAAGAGAAAGGAAAGGAAGGGTCTGGAATGACTCTAGAGTGATAATACACTAAATTTTTTTAATATGCCAAAAACGTGCTCCTCTTTGCTACATTCTTACTAATCTCGGATATTTGGAGGCACTTTTATAGAGGGCAGCTGTGGAACGTGGAGAATGTACAAGAGGCATTTTAGGATGATACTTGAGGCCCTACTTGGTTACATGCTCTTCTCAAGCCTTTGAGGAAAGAAACATCAAAAAGACAGAACTGAACTGAAATGAGTGGGATTTGACAATAGTCTGGATAATACTCTCATGAGAATACCTCTGCTCAAAGTGTACATAAAATGAAGGAAATAATTAATAGCAAAGTGTGTAAAGCCCCATTCATACAGTTCTGAACAGGCATTTCCCCCCATCCTTTTCTTTTCCACACAGCCAAAGAGAGGACAAGCTCCACTTCGAACCAGACTACAAAGCCATCTGGAGCTGAAACAGGGAAAACTGCTTCAGGGAAGGAGAGAAGGAAGAAAGGTATTTGGTTCTTGCTTCAGCTCTCCCTCCCTTTCCTTCATCTGTAAATCACTTCCTCCTTTCCTGGTCCTGCTACTACAGTAAACAGAAAAACTCACTTGGAGAGAAAGACGACTTGGTGTCTGATGGTTTCATATAAACCAACACAGAACAGCTTGGTCATGTTCACCAGAGGGATTTGTCTTTGGCACATTCAGCAAGCCAGCAGCCATTACTGGCAGTATTTCTGCAGTAAACAGCTAGCAGGACCTGATCAGTTCTGCTTGGAGACTTCTCTCCTACCCTACTTGCTCAGCATCAGAAACGGAGTCATTGACAGGGAATTTTGAGAAATCCCCAACTCTGTAACCTACGAGCAGGACTGAACAAAGTGAGAAGCTCTTCCAAGTATGAAAGGTTCAGTGCTCAGTGTTAGGGAACCTGGATTCTGTGCCCAGAGCTTGCCCCAGAGCCTGTATCTCAGCATCCTATTCTGCAAATCAAAGAATTTACACTCACAGCTTCCTTAATTCCACTCCAGCTTTAACATTTTGAGGTTATAAAGACACAGCACAAGGGGTGCCTGGGTGGCTCAATAGGTTAAGGGTCTGACTTTGGCTTAGGTCATGATCTCTCGGTTGGTGGGTTTGAACCCCACATAGGGCTCTCTGCTGTCAGCACATAATCGGCTTCAGATCCTCTCTCTCCCTCTCCCTCTGCCCCTCTCCTGCTCACACATACACACACTCTCTCTCTCAAAAATAGACAGACATTAAAAAAAAAAAAAAAGATAAGCCCAAGATGATCACTAGAGATGTCATAAGCACAGTCTGTGGGAAACTCTTTGTGGAGGCTAACCTAAACTTATGTCAATTTGTTTTAGTCCACTATATTTATTTTTTTCTCTACAATTAGTGTGTGGAACATGACAGGTCCTTGTGATGTAGCTCTATGCCCTGTGCTTTTTTCTTCCTCAGTTTTCATCTGTTTTTGTGGTCTTTTTCCTGTTTTTTAATTTTTTTTTATGTTTTCATTTATTTTTGAGAGAGAGAGACAGTATGAGCAGGGGAGGGTCAGAGAGAGAGGGAGACACACCTCCAGTCAGCACAGACCCCGACGTGGGGCTCAAACCCACGAACTGAGAGATCATGACCTGAGCCGAAGCTGGATGCTTAACTGACTGAGCCACCCAGGCGCCCCTTTTTCCTGTTTTTAAAAATTATCCTTGTGTTTCCTTTGTAAAATCTCTCTGAATTAGATAAATATAAATATAAATTCTTAGGATCTAAAAAGCCAAATGAAAATGGAAAGTGAGAAAATTTATCAGACCTGTCACCATCATCTGTTGTAACTACAGTCTTTCCACTGGGTAGTGCTAGTAGATTTTAGAAAATCTAATAAATGAAAAAAAAATAATGATAGTAAGAACCATTCTAGGTTATTACTTGTTTTAGACATTTACTTACCATTTGGGGATATTTTTAATCAAAAATCCTTTTGGAGGAGTTGGCTTTGGGGCATTCCTTTTGGGAGGAGGATGATCGTGGTCTCTAAGGCAGGTGTCCCTACAGAAGATAGTCCTTACACTGGGCCAGATGACATCTGAGGGCCGAGGACTGCTGGTCATTAACTCTCCATATAGACCTAACAGAGAAGTTCTCACCACTTGTATTTGTTGAGACTTCCTGAGTTAAAAAAAATTTGTTTAAGGCAAAGAAGATTTCAAAATTGTATAATACTTGAAGTCTTTATGTTTAGCAGGCTAACTCTTCTAATACATATAAAAACACAGGGAATGTGTGCATAACCTTGATAGGCAATGACAGCAAAGTGTGAATGTAAGGCCTTTGTGAATGACTCGACCCTTCCTGTGTGCCACCCCGCCCCCCACTCAAACCCCCTAACCCCTCACTCTCATTTAGGCCCTGAAATGTGTAACCTCTGAGAAGTTTGAGGGAAAAGTGAAAAAGAGAGCTATACTACTATTCATCCTCCAGCTTTTAAATAATAGCTTTGTTGAGGCCCATGTCACAATAATACCTTTCAGCTGCTAAAACCTGGCACAAAAATACCAGGCTTGCCTCTTTTGACCTTAAACAACAGAAATATGTTGTCTCACAGTTCTGGAGCCTGTAAGTTAAGATCAAGATGTCAGCAGGGCTGGTTCCTTCTGGAGGTTCTGAGGGAGAATCTGTTCCATGCCTGTCTCCTAAAAGCCAGTGGTTTGCTGGCATTCTGGTGTTCCTTGGCTTATAGATGCATCACCCTGACCTTGGCCTTCATGTTTCCCACACATTCTCCCTGTGTGTCTGGGTCCAAGATTTCCTATTTATAAGGACATCAGTCTTACTGGATTAGGGGCCCATTCTAATCCAGTCTGACCTCATCTTAACTAATTATATCTGCTATGACCTTATTTCCAAAAAAGGTCACATTCTGAGGAGCTGGGAGTTAGGACTTCAACACAGGAATTTGGGGAGGGAACACAATCCAGTTCATAACAAGGGGGCTCGGAATGTAGTTTCTAAACAGGATATACACCTAGGAAAACAGCCACACAAGGCAGCATCTGCCAGGGGCCAAACATGGACAGTGGGTTTAGTGAACCCAAAGAACCCAGGGAGGGGAACACTGGGTTCAGAGAAGGGCATTTTTCTCCAGGGATGAAACTGAGGAGGAGTTAGAAGTTGACAGGTGGAAAGAAAGGACTTAAAGAAGGAAGGATTTGAGAGAGGAGGGCTGAACGGTGCAAGCCCACAGCCCACAAATTTAGCTGGAACAAGAGGATGTGGGAGGGTGGACCTGGCAAAAAGGGTAGGTCACAGGAAGGAAGACTGCACGTCAGGCCGAGAGTTGGGACTCGATCCACTAGACAGTGGGGGCCCTTGAAGTCTTTTGTCTCTCAAGGGATACCGTGCCTCAAATCAATAGAAAAAAGAAAGCCTGTACTTAGTACATATTTATTTCGTAGCTTCTTGTCAGTGGAGACTTTTCCAGAGTTCACAAAGCAAGTAAAAAAACAGCTTCCCACATTGGATAATTACTTTCACAGTCCTAAGGTATTTGGTTCGCAGTTGAGTTTTGTCTTTGGTAGAAGAGTTCTACCTGCATCAAAACAAAGGGTCAGATGGAGCTGATTTATATCAACCTCTACAGGGTGGAGTCCAGATGGTTTCCATTTGGTCCCAATTGGAAACAGCCGAACTGTCTGTATGCTCGTCCCTTGCGGACAGGAGGCTTTGGCCTGTTGCTTGGAAAGTTGAACTCACAGTACTGTATGAATCAAAACCTCCATTCAGAAGCCTGACACCCTTTATCATTCCTCCTCAAATGTGTAATTACAAGAACCTGACCATTTTACATTTAGCAGCCAGCTGTAAGTTGATAGAAGAGGAAAGGCATTCCATTTCTGTGCCTGCAGAATGTCGACATCTCCTTGTCCAAGCCAGTCCTGCCTCAGAGCAGCACTGAACACGAAGCCTCATTAGAGCAGTGGCTCTCAAACTCGAGCAGTGTCAGAGGCAGCCAGAAGGCTCGTTCAAACACAGATGGCTGCGCCTGCCCCACGAAGTGCCGAATGTAGGGAAAGGGAAGGCTGGAGCGCTTGCATTTCTGTCAAGTTCCCGAGTGATGCTGATGCCGCCTTTGAGATCCACTGCTTTAGAATGAAAATAAAATCAGATTGCCTGCTCTTGGTTTATTTTGCTGAGTGAAGAAAACCAGGAGGCAGACCGAGACTTCTGGATGCCGCTTCTCTGCCACGCAGACCACAGAACAAACAGGGCTCGGGCTTGCTTCTGCTCCAGCCTCTCTGTCTCTCCCGGACCCAGGCTGGTCCACGTCTGAGCCCCATGGCTGTGTGCCAGGGGTCTGTGGGAATTAGGGACTTGGGCCTGGAGGATGAGTAACCCTCAAGTGAGTACTGTCTGTTCTGGCCTCTGCCTCGTCACAAGCCTGTCAGGTCCATAGATTCAGAAGATTGGAGGTCACTGATAAGATAGTGTCCCTGTGCCCCCTTCAGCCAGTCCTGCCATGTCTTCTCAAGGCCCAAAAAGTTCCTGAAAGACTGAGCAAGGACTCAGGCATGTCCTGTCACCTGGGCCTGCCCTGTTTTCTAGCCCAAACTCCACCCTGTAGTTCTTAGGATTATCTTAATTCTAGAGAATTTAGGCCTAGGAGGGTCAGTACGTGACTTAGACATGTGCCGAGAGCAAAATCCAACCATTTAATGGCCAGTCTACAAGCTTGAGATTAATCAGACCTTTGCCACAGTACCAACGCCACCCAAGTGCCAAATTCACCTCCCTAAAGAAGTCCTTGTTTACAACATAGCCGTGGTCCGTAAGAATACTATGCCATTAAGGAATGCAAGCATCGAGTATAAAAGACAAGATGTAATCTTCAAAATAGCTTTATTAGTTCCAAATCCAGAAGTTGCTGAATAATATCCTGAAATTATTTTACTTGGGATTTTATCCTGGAGTGATAGTCAAACAATGGAAACCTTTGTGGACATGTTCCAAGGTCCAAGGTGTGAATCATCCAACACTAATTACACTTTGCCTTCTTAAATCCTGCAATCAAGCTAACAGAATTTATGTTTTTGTTTGTAAATCTCTGGTAATTACACAGGAAATCACACATATTCCTTGTTGATGGAAGGAAGCTATTTTGAGCAAGTGTTTGTTTTTTTTTTTTTAAATCAACCTTATTAAGAAGGTCCTGCCAGGACCTGGCATCTATAGATGAACATTTGAGTAGTTCTTAAGCCAAATAGAATGTGTGATGTTCAAGAGAATATTCGATGCCCACCTGATGGTCCCAGGGGAGGCCAGAGAGTGAGGGAGAAAATGAGGAACCTCTCTGGGGGAACCTCTGATTCCATGAAAAATTTGACACTTGACCTTTGAGTACTGGTCCACATAGGAAATAGAGCTCTCTCCAGAAGGACTGAGAAGAGGTGCACCAGCATTCTAGATAGAGGGAACCCCATGAGAAGGCTCAGGGGGTGAAAGTGCACACAGTGTTCAGTGTCTGGCAAGTGTGACGTTCGCTGCATGGTGGTCATCGAGAGAGTGGCTGGAGGTGTAACTGAAAAGGCCAGTGGAGCCACATGGCCAAAAGCCATGAATGCTGTCAGGTTAGGCTTTCTGCTGTGCGAAATGGGAGCCTTGATTCCTCTGAAGCAAGACAGTGACATGATGGGAATTGGATTTTTGAAAAGAACCTTGGACAGCATTGCAGCATGCATTTTAGAAAAGGAGACATCTGGGTGAAAGGGGACCAGTTTGGAGACGGTGACAATAGTTCAGACATGAGGAGATAAAGTAAAGAAGAGTGCCGTGATACAAAGATAGTCCAGGTATATTTAGGAGAGAAACTTGAAAGGACGAGATAGCCAGTTCAGTGAGGGTGGTAAGAAGGATTCTGAAATTGGGGACAATTGGGCGATCTCGGCAATTAGCCACAGAGAAAATGGGAGGAAGCACAAGGTTGGGTGAGTCCAGATGATCTGTGGAGTGGCTTCCAGAGGAGACGTGCAGTTATAAGAAATATGTATCTGCTCCTCAGGGAGGCAGTGGCAGAAGGAGAGATGCCTCCCACAGGAAGCTCTCCAGCAGGCTGCTCTCGTTCCAGTGTTTCAGTGACTTGCAGTCCCCAGAAGTGAACCTGGGGGGACAGGCAGTAATGTTTACTGCGTCCTAAGTGCGTGTACAACCATTATTTCATGACCCTTCCCAGCCAGTCTTCACAGTGCGTCTGGGAAGTGAGTATTATGGTCTCTGTTACAGCAATCAGGAAACCTGGGTTCAGAGAAGTTAAGTGGCTTTCTGGGGAGTACCACAGAATTCTTTAGAGAGAGGGTTTAAACCCAGAGATTCTGCTTTCTCTACACCCTCCTGCCTCATAGTCACAATTGGCATTGCCATGCCACCACTAAGTTCTCTGAGACAGAGGAGTATAAATTAATGAATCAAAGTTGTCAGCGAACTTGTTTTTGTTTTAAAGAAATGTTAAGATTAGGGGAAAAGAGGTTGGGATGACTACAGCTGGGGTGGGTCAAGTATTACCAGGGCCCGAGTATGGACTCACCCTTACTCTGAGGAATTTGTTTTCCATTCAGAGAAAAGAATTTGGTTCTGCTTGAATTTTGGATAAAGGCCCAAAGGAGGCAATCCCTGTGCTAAGCAACATCAGCTTCCCTACCCTCTAACAGGGCACTGTGACTCCTGAAATTCCACAGAATGGTCTGGACCAGCACTTTCCGAATTGGTTATTTTTCACAGGCAAATATGACATTGCGACCTTGCTTGCCACCAGCTGGAGGGAGTTTGGATTGTTTTTCCCCTGGGGATGCAAGTTGTACCAGGCCAGTCACAGACCCGGAAGCTCCCTTCCTCGCCAGTGGCGTACATTTGTGTGGTGCTGGCGGCAGGGGTAGACTGGCAAACGCTGTTTCTTTCCTTGTAGTGCTCTAGCGCTCGGCGCCGGCACAGGAATTTGGCCTTTGGCCTTGGCCCCACTGGCCTCATATTTCATCGCCACTGCTTTCTGGCAAAAAGGGGGACAGAAAGAAACGAGTGCCACATGTGGTCAGTATCTACATCGTTAATCATTCTGAGCAGTAAACTTAACTTCTCAAAGGCACTGTATTTGTGAAGAGATTTTATAAACAGAAAAGTCATATTCTACTCATGTTCATGAATGGTCTCAAGGTATTATTAGCTACCCTGTACTTGGAAAAACAATGAGCAGTGAGGTAAAAGTTTCCACTATATGATTGCATTCTATACCTATTATTCATTGATTTGTTCATTTGTTCAATGGTTATTAAACACCCACAATGTGCCAGATACTGTCCTAATATATTAGGACTGGCAAATTCTTCATAACGGCTATCATTTGTCATCATTCGCATGCCCTCATGCCCTGGATGTAAGAACAAAAACATCTGGACAAGTTAGGCTTACTCCCAATGAAACTAAATGGTGGGCTAGTTTTCATCTCTCCAACTGTGTTTTGAAGGTAAATAAATCCTGTCTCTTTTCGTCAACAGCCCAGCAAATTAGATTTGTAACCAAAGAAACCAAGTCTATCTTTTTTTAAAGCATACTCTTTCCTTTTTTTTTTTTAACTGGCAAACTAGAATGACCCAAAGTCTGGATTTATCACCTTTCCCTAAAAGCCATTCTCTTTCATGAACTGAAAACTTACACTTGGTTATCACTGACTCTTCTCTCTTCCTTGTTCTTCCTACACGCTGGATAGTACTCCCTGCATGTCAGCTTCACAGAGCAGGGAGTTTTGTCTCTTCTGTTCCCTGTTGGATTCCCGGCACCTAGGACAGTGCCTGACATCGGGTAGGGCTCAAAAATATTTGTTGAGGGTGCCTGGGTGGCTCAGTCAGTTAAGCATCCGACTTTGGCTCAGGTCATGATCTCACGGTTCATGGGTTTGAGCCCCACATCGGACTCTGTGCTGACAGTGCAGAGTCTGCCTGGCATTCTCTCTCTCTCTTTCCCTCTCTATCTCTCTACCCTCCCCCACTTGTTCTCTTTCTCTGTCTCTCTCTCTCTCTCAAAATAAGTAAATAAAAATGTTTTAAAAAGAGCATACTCCTTTAAGAAAATGTGTTGAATGTTGAATGAATTCAAGTACAGAAGAGTCCTGTCTAGCCCTTGGAATTAAGTTCTCAAGTCAGCATATTAGACAAAATTGATGTATAGTTAAATGATTCTTTACAGTCGTTTAAACTGCCCATACAATAAATGTATAGGTGTATTATTTCCAAGTCCCGTGCAGTTGCTTGCCAGCTTTGGAACAAGTCATTGTTGGCTAGTTAAGCCCTGATAAATTAGTTGGCTAGTGTTTAGGGGGTTGTATTGTACACAAAGCAGATAACTTCAAACACTTGGAGGCAGTCTGGCTGTGGGACCAGAGATCCCGATCACCCATCTCACACTTACGTAGTGGATTCGCGGGCATTATGTCCATGGCTGTTTCTCCTTCTCCATCCCTTCCCTGTCGTTTTCTTTGCCAAACTCCTAAACTTGAACTGGTATAAATTAAATGTGTACATGATGCCATGCCACAGCACTGACTGACACTGAACTTCATACAAGCTGAATAGACCAATGGAGATAAACTAGATTCCAGGACCACTGACCTCAGTCATGAAGTCTACAAGGCAACTTCAAATTTGTTTTCCTAGAGCTCAAAAAATCTGATGACTTTGCAGGCTCTGCATCCTTGGATAAGGACTATCACTTCCAGAGGATTCATGAACAATGGTTTATCTTCTACTAGGAAATTTCTAGAAACATTGATTTTCCCCTTTAGCCAAAGTAAAAGCAACAATTTAAATCTTAAGTGAGAGTCATACAGAGCAATTTGGGGCTTTCTATTATAAAGAATAAAGAATGTACTGAGTACTTTTTTAAAGGACTTCTTAAATTACATCTATTTCCTTGACTATATTCCAAAATAAATCTACTCGTACAAGTCAAAAAGTATAATCTTAAAAATAAAATCAACTAGCTGGTGGTAAGTGGGGGAGCTATTATCTAAAAATAACAAAATTTTCCTATAGGAATCAAGAAAAAAATTAAATATTCGACTGAAGCTGGTCCTTGGTTAGTGAAGTTGTATTTGGCAGATAATGGCATAGATGGAAAAGGAAAAGAAGGAGAAAATGGCTTGTTGGAATTCACTCAAATTTTAACATGGTGAGTAGAAAGTGAAAAGGTTTTATTTGTTCACCTTCTAAAACTCAGTGCCTTCGTTAAATTGTAGGGGCATTGATTTAATTGCAGTTTATTAGCAATGCTAAGTGAGTTGGTTTTCTTTTTTGTTGTTGTTGTTGTTTTTGTTTGTTTGTTAGCTCTGAGAGAAGAGCAGTGACCCACCTTGGTCCTGGTATGTGATCTTAAGGGAAAGCCTGAAATCATAAAAATGGCATGGCAGACCATTGTGTATGGAGTTGGCAACTGAGGAAAGGCAGGAGTTACAACCTCTAGATTTTTCTTCCCTAAAGTCAGCTATGTGACCTGAGGAAGAATGGCAGACTACTCAATTGTGAATGCTTTTTTGTTTTTGGTTACAAAGTTGTCCCAAACTACTTAGGCAGAAAGAGCTTTTCTCAAAAGCTCCTGGAAAACGAAATATTTTCTTGCCATGTTTATGCTGACAACCTTGGACAACTCTGTCCAGCTCTCCTGAATCCACATACCCTGTGGGCCAAGACACGAGTCAGCATTTGCAGCCCCGCAGAAAAGCTTGCTGGGTAGAAGGCTCTAGGCTATACCATCTTAAGATATTAGTACTTAGAGCACCTTAGGGCAACAGAACATGTCAAGATTGGAAACTTGAGGGCTTCACTTATGGCTATTATTTTACAAGAAAAAGATTCTTTTTTCTAATATGCTTTACTTCTTTATTTAAGAAAGTTGGGAATTTCCAACTTGGATACCTTTGCTGCTATTTTTATAATAATTATGTTAATAAGCTTCATTTTATTACCCTTTTAATATGTTGTTAGATTTACTATATTGCTGATAGATCGTCCTTCTGTATATTGCTAACATTTTGATAAGAGTTTTCTCATCAGTGTTCATGAGGAATATTGGTCCCTACTTTTCCTTTACATGTAGTGTTTTCCTCTGATATTGGGATCAGGTGATTTTGGCCTTACAGAATGAGTTAGGAAGTGTTCCCTCCTTTCCTATTTTATGAAAGAACTTGTGTAGAATTGGCATCATTTTACCTTTAAATATTTGATGGAATTCACCAGTGAAGACATCTGGATCTGGAGTTTTCTCTGTGAGAAGATTTTAACTACAAATTCAGTTTCTTTAATAGATAGAAGACTATTCTGGTTATTTTGGGAGGTGGTGCAATAAGCTTTGGTAGTGTATGTCTTTCAAGCAATTTGTTCATTTTGGCTAAGTTTTCAAATTTATTGTCTTAAAGTTATTCATAATATTTCCTTCTCATCCTTTTCATGTCTGGAGGATCTGTAGTGATGTTTCATCTTCTGTGCTTGACATTGATAATTTGTTTTCTCTCTTTTTTCCCCCAACCAATATGATTAGAATTTTTTCCATTTTATTGATCTTTTCAAAGAACTCACCTTTAGTGTTGTGGTATTGTGGTGAGCATAGCTGCCTTCCAAAGAACTCACTTTTGGTTTCCTCTGATGTTTTGGGGGTTTTTTCAATTTCATGGAGTTATATTCTTATTTTCATTATTTCCTTTATTCTGTTTACCTTGGGTTTAATATATGCTTTTTTCTAACTTATTAAGGTAGAAGCTTAAGTTATTGATTTTAAAGCTTTTTGTTTTTCTAATGTAAGTAGTTACATTAATACTAAGGACTTTCGGGGCAAGTCGGTTAAGCCTCCGGCTTCAGCTCAGGTCAGATCTCATGTTCATGGGTTCAAGCCCCGCGTCAGGCTCTGTGCTGGCAGCTGTCTCAGAGACTGGAGCCTGCTTCCGGTTCTGTGTCTCCTTCTCTCTCTGCCCCTCCCCCTCTCATGCTCTGTTTCGCTCTACATCAAAAATAAATAAAACATTAAAAAAATTTTTAAAACAAATTTAAAAAAATGCTAAGGACTTTTTCATTGTATCCTGCAAATTTTGATACAATGTATTTTAATTGTCATTCAATTCAAACTATTTTCTAATTTTTCTTTTGATTTCTTTGACCTGTGGGTCTAGTTTCTACATATTTGTAAATGTTTCAAATATTTTTCTCTGGTTGATTTATTAAATTCTGCAGTGATTGGAAAACATACTTGTTTTATGGCCCATATTATGATCTGTCTTCGTAAATGTTCCATGTGAACTTAAAAAGGATGTATATTCTGCTGTTTTTGGATGGAATGTGAATAAATGCCAATTAAGTTTAGTTGGATGGTAGCATTGTTATGATTTTCTATTTCTTTACAAATTTTCTGTTTATTCATTCTATCAATTATTGAGAGAAAGAGAATTGTGACTTTGTTCATATCTCTTTGCAGTTTAATCATTTTTGCTTTATATATTTTTAAGACCTTTTGTTGGGTGCAAAATATTTAAGATTAAGTCACTTGAAGAATTGGCCCATATTATCATTATGGAGTCCCTAGTAATATTTTTCTCTTGTCTCTGATAATATTCCCTTCTCCGAAATCTACTTTGATGAATATTAATATAGCCACTTCAGCTTTCTTTGGATTAATGTTAACATGATATACCTGTTTCTGTCCTTTTACTTTTAACCTATCTATGTTTTTATTGTAATGTCTCTGTAACTCAGTTTTCTTATTTGTAACAATGGGGATAATAGTGTCTAACTCAAGAGATTGTTATAGGGTTAAATTAGATCATGGAAGGTGCTAAGTATAGTGCGTAGGACTCCAGCCAACTACCTTTATACAAATTAGAAAAAGAGCCCATCTGGGCAGATGAATTAAAAGAGGCACCACCTCTGGCCGGTGAGTGGAAGGAAGTTAACCTTTCTGGATCTGTGCTTTAGGGCTTAGGACTTGACTGGCAAAGCTTGGCAGATTTCAGCCCCACTCCTACCCTCAGAAGGCCCGTTTGTGCTGAGTACAAGTGCTTAAGCATGTGGGTGGCCCTCATCATATCTGATGCATAATGAACATTAATTCATGTGAGGCTAAGTAGTGTAGTGATTAAATCCATGGCCTCTGGAATCAGAATTAGATGTAAAATTGTTGAGTTGTGAAGTTTGTCTTCAATGCTCTCCATTCTCCTCCTATAACTCCTGCTTCCTTCTGAAGCATCCCTACTCTCACCCATCTTATCTGAAGGAATTGGATACAGGCAGGCAGTTCAGGAAGCCAAAGCCAGGCAAGTCCTGATTAGACAGGCTATTTCCTTGGTAGCAAGACCTTTGAGAGGGAAGGTCTGGCAGAACCACTCAGCCCCACCCTTGAACTCTGGCTGCTGAATAAATAAAAAGTGTGTACAGGGAGCAAGAGAATGACCTTATATTCACTACTGATCCTAACTGAAATTTCATATTCCCAGTGCATGGTAAGGATTCAGAATCGATTTATTGGAAGTCAGATGATAAATTATTTCAGGGCCGAGGCCCTGTGTTAAATTCTTTTAATCCCTGCAATGTTAGACATATATGCATTTAGCAAGCATGCACTCAGTATAATAGCATCATTGGTATTGCATTTTGCAAGTTACTTTCATAGGAACTGCTTCATTCTGTTTTTACCATAACCTTATGAGATAGGCAGAACAGCCAATTTGAGAGCCAGTTTAACAGATAAAAAAGATGAGACCCAAGAGGGCACATGACCTGCCCATGACTACACAGTTGACAGGAGGTCTAAGCAAACCAGGAACTCAGGCCTTCACCCAGATTTCATGTGCACTCATGATGCCAGAGATTTCCAGAGACCAGTGGGCAGGCCAGTGCTAGGGCATGAAAGAATTTTCAATAACCCTCAAAGAGATTAGAAAAAAAAAGACAGGTGGAATGTTCATTTTTCATAAAGCTAATGTTACTTAATTTTAAAAGCTATCCTTTATTTTGAGACTATGCCCTTCCTAATATCATGTAAAAATATTTGTTCTTTTATAGTGTTGCAAGGTGAGAATTGTTATTTATTTGACATGCTAAAAGTTGCCAAACCACTCCTTCCCAAGATATTTGACATTTTACTGGTATAAAAGTCTAAAAGTTCCCATTTAAAAGACTGGGAAACCCTGCACAATGCCACACCACACCTTCTAAATAAATAAATGAATTGAAAATTTAAGGCAGCTAAGTCTTTATCCTACCGACTTGCTGGAGGGAGCCATCCAATCTAGAGAGATTAAATTGGAAAAGCCTGGATTCAGGATATCTCCAGTTTCAAATTGGGTCAGTGCCTCGTCTTTGGAAGGAGAGGATCAAGGAGAGTATCGAGGACCTAAGAAGAAAGATCATACTCCAAAATAAGTGCATTGAGTTTCTCTGAGTAACAAGCCATTTTGATTTGTTGTTTTCTTTGGCCAGCCTGATCAAATACTCTGCTCACTTACGGGAAATTGACCTTAGAAACAATGTCCTGGGAGAAATGGCTGCTACTGACATTCTTGAAGCATTAAGAGCCAGAAAGACAGGTAGAGTGTTTTCAGTTTCTGTTTCCCTCCACTCTCCACATCCACTCACTCCTAAATGCTCTCCTGCTCACAGCTTGCTCTACTTTTTCCATTAAATAAATGGTTTGAGCTAAGGGATAACCAGGAGCACTATCATAAGCTGCCTACCCTTATACCAATTTGCCCAGTCATTTGCACAGAGTTCAAGAACTTTCAGGATGTCATATGTCATCTTTGACCTAAGCACAGTAGTCTCCCCTTACGTGTGGGGGATATGTTCTAAGATCCCCAGTGGATGCCTGAAACTGCAGGTAGGATCAAAAGCTATATATATATACTAGGTTTTTCCCTATGAATACATACTTATGACAGTTTAATTTATATATTAAGCACAGAAAGAGATTAACAATAATAACTAATAGTAAAATAGAATGTTTATGACAGTATACTGTAATTAAAGCTATGTTGGTGTGCCTGGGTAGTTTGGTCGGTTGAGCATCCAACTCTTGAATTTGGCTCAGGTCATGATCCCAGGATCATGGGATTGAGGCGTTGGACTCTGTGCTGAGTGTGGAGACTGCTTAAGATTCTCTCTCTTGGGGCGCCTGGATGGCTCAGTCAATTAAGTGTCTGACTTCAGCTCAGGTCATTATCTCACAGTTTGTGGGTTCCAGCCCCATGTCAGGCTCTGTGCTAACAGCTCAGAACCTGGAGCCTGCTTCAGAATCTGAGACTCCCTCTTCTCTCTCTGCCCCTGCCCTGCTTATGCTCTCTCTCTTTTAAAAAATAAACTTAAAAAAACCTCTCTCCCCCACTTCACTTCTCCCCCACTCGTGCTCTATCAGTAAGTAAATACATACTATGTGAATGTGGACTGTCTCTCAAAATATCTTACTGTGCTGGAGTCACCCTTCATCTAATGATGTGAGGTAACAAAGTCTACATGAGGAGGTGAAGCGAGGGGAATGACAGGCATTAGGCTCCTACTGACCATCTGATGACCCCTCAGAAGGAAACCCATTTGCTTCCTCACTGGTGGCAACTGAAACTGTGGAAAGAGAAAACCCAGATAAGTGGGGGATGGGGCTCCTGTAATGAATTTCGTTAGAGTGACGTTTTCTCAGTTGCTCTTTCTTTTCCCTCTCTTCTCTCAATCTCACTTATTCTCTGAGGGACTCTCTCCTATTTTCTATTCTCCTTCCCAACGCAACCTGCAGATATTTCTCCAGATAGCAATTGGAAAACTCAGGTGACAACCCTCCTAAGATTCTGATGGGCTTTCTGGACCATCAAAGATGGCTTCATTTGTGATTGGTATCAGGAGAGCAGTAAAGGTGCTTTATGACCATGTAATCCTTTGAAAATGAGAGACTCACATAAGAAATAAATTATTTATTACACATTGGCCAACCCTGCCCTCTTCCTTCCATTAATATGCATGACCAGAATTAACGATAGTCATTCTTACAGCTGACAGAGAGATGAGAAAATGTCATTTTAAATAAAGCTCAATGAAAGACACATAAACAGATTTGAACATTTAAACCACTGTTTAAAAAGGGGGAAAGAGGTGCACTTGGGTGGCTCCGTTGGTTGAGCATCCGACTCTTGATTTTGGCTCAGATCATGATCATAGGGTCTTTGGATGGAACCCTATGTAGGGCTCTACAAGGAGTGTGCTTAAGAGTCTCTGTTTCTCTCTCGCTCTCTCTCTCTCAATATTTTTAAAAGGGTGGGGAGGAAATCTTGGTGCATTATCTGGCAGGTTATGTGGAGAGAATTAAGTAGTATGAGTACTGGTCTTTATCATAGGTTTAATAAAATGATCTCAGAGACATGACATAGTTTTAGATTGCACTTTTTTAACAGTAGCAGTTTTAGAAGAATTACAGTGTTACTTTTACTGCATAGCCACTTTAAAACTAAAACTGCTGGGGCTTCTGGGTGTCTTGGTTGAGCATCTGACTTCAGCTCAGATCATGATCTCACAGTTTATGGGTTCAGGCCCTGTGTAGGGCTCTTGCTGAGGGCTCAGAGCCTAGAGTCTGCTTTGGATTCTGTGTCTCTCTCTCTTTCTTTCTGCTCCGACCCCGCTTGCACTCTGTGTCTTCCTCTTAAAAATAAAAATTTTAAGAATTTAAAAAAAGATTAAAACTACTGCATTGCCACTTCTTCACAGCCAATCAAATGATTCCAAGATTTTTGAATTACCCCTTTATTTTGGAGAAACAGAACATCTTCTTCCTAGTTCATTTGTATTGAATTCAAATTCAGTGGAATTATTTAAATTAATTTAAATTTAACTTTAATTTGAGCTCAGTAAACTGAAAGCAGGTTAATGATTTCATTTGATTTTCCTTAGCACCAGAGTAACTTACTCACTATGCCCTGTGACAGAAGACATCATAAAAGGCCATAGGCCATGTTCTGATCATAGTAAGTGCTAACAATGGACCATCTCAGATGATTTGACGGAAAATGATTCTCACTGAGTACTTATTTGGAGCTGAAAAACATTGTGCTTGCTAACTAAATAGTTCAATTTGCATAAATAGGGAAGATAAGTATTAAATTCCCACCTGAAAATACAGATTCTCATTTAAAAAGCATTAAAAAACAATTTATAGTTCAAGAAAATATTATTTTTCCAAATATAGTAGTATATATCATTAGTAGCTTTAATACATCCACATTTTGATCCAAAATAATTACGGCATGTTTAAATGGACCACTTCAGATTGTTAGTCAGAAAGACTCCTCAAAACAGGGTTAGCTGGTTGGATTCCATAGGGAAATCTCTTGCTATTTAGCCTTAATGGTATCCTTTTAAACATTAAAGGCAATGAGTAATATCACTGATTATAGAACTCATGTTCTTCTTTTGATTGCTTTTGTGTTCTTATCATTTGCAAGCTAACAAGCTAATTTCTAATTCTACTTCTTTCATGAAATCCAAATTAATAGCCTAAAGTCATTTATTTGCCTGCCAAGGAGTTCTTAACGAGCTGCCTTTAACGAGGGAACACGCAGAACGAAAGCCTCCTCACAAACATCAGCGACCTCACTCGTTACAAAAAAAGGGTTAGCAGAGGGTTGAAGTGTTTCCATTTTATAGGGTTGCTTTTTGACTAATTAAAAAAAAAACAGAATACTTAAGAATCATTTCATTTATTCATTCTTGCTGATTTATTTATTTCAGCATAATGTTATTAAATTCTGTGGAGTAAGGCAAAAGGGCCCACAGTGACCACTGAGCTGAATGCAAACAGGCTCGCAAAGCCACCCACCGCTAAATAACCCTAGGTCCTAACTGACCAGTTACAGCCAGGCACAGCTCCGAAGATTACCAAAAAGGGGAAATTCCGTACATTCCCTTCCTCCTCACCACCGCCTGGAGGCAGTGTCTCCTTTGCGGTCCTGCCTGCTGCTCCCTTATAATGTATTCAGTAAACTTTTATCTCTTTTGTTCTGCCACGGGTGAATTCTTTTATTGCCTGTGCCCCTGGCCTCCACCCAGGCGGAGTGCCCCACGTTTGATGGCTACTCCATTTGATCAGCCACCCCACAAATGCCAGGCCTTGCCTGAGTTAAGCAGTGAAACCTTGCTTTCAGGGGTCTTACTTTCTAGTGAATGGCAGACAGTAAACCAACTATAAAAAGAAGTAAATTACACATTATTGTATATCAGATCAGATGGGAATCATATTTAAAGGAAAAATAAAGCAAGGAAAGGAGATGAAGCATGTATGTCAGCGGGTGGGAGTTTTAGTTAGGGTAGCCAAAGAAGACTGTACTAAGAAGAAACATTTGAGTGAAAGCCAGAAGGTGTGAGGGAACAAGACATAAAGAGACCTGGGGAAACAGAATTCCAGGTAGGCAAAACAGCACGTGCAAAGCCTTCTGGCAGGAGCCTTCCTGGTACGTTCTAAAACCAGTATGGGAGCCAGCATGGCTGGAGTGGAGTGAGAGAGAATGGGAAAGTAATAGGAAAAAAACAATTCCAAGAAGTAAGCATGGAGGGCAGAGGACTTTAGTTTTTAACTCTATTGAGATGGAAAGGCATTTGAGAATTTTGGGAGGCGTGACCTGATCTGACCCACATCTCAACAGGATTACTCTGGCTCTATGTTGAAAATAGATTGGAGGAGAGATGAGGACAGAAGAAGGAAGACAAGTTGGGGAGCTTTCCCTGAAAAATTAAACAGAGCCTTTCCACAGACCCAGCACATCCAGCATGGCAGAGATTGCAGGTGAAGTAAGAAGCTGAAAAGAGGCGAAATTAGGGGAAATTCTACACACTGAACACTTGGAACGCAGGCTTTACCATTACCTGACCCTTCTTTGTCCTGCTTCCAGAGGCTGAGAGCCATGTAGAAGACTGGGGTATTCTTTGAAAACTGAATAGGCCCAGAAGAAGGAAGAACAGGTGCTGACCCCTGGCCAAGCCCTCTTCATTCAGAGAGGCCGAGCAGATAAGCAAGCTCTGCTCCTACAGAGGAGCTTCCCATCAGTCCTTGGATACCTCATGCTTCACTGTGAACAGAAATCCAAGCATCTCCAGACACTTGACACCATTGTTTGATATAGGAAACCAAGCCTGAGAGAGAAGAGGGAACTCTGAAGATAGACAATACAGAAAATTAAAAAAAGAAATTAGTTACGACTCCTCCCAGTGAAACAGAAGATAATGCATCCATAAAACAAGAACAGGATGCTATAAAAAAAGAATAATTAGAAAATAGGAAAAAGTTCTTGGCAAGTAAAAATGATAGCCAAAATAAAAATTTTAAAACAAATGTTGAAAGATGAAGTCAAACAAGTCTTTAAAAAGTAGAGCAGGGGCTCCTGGGTGGCTTAGTCTGTTAAGCCTCTGACTTCGGCTCAGGTCATGATCTCATGTTCATGGGTTCGAGTCCCGCATCAGACTCTGTGCTGACAGCTCAGAGCCTGGAGCCTGCTTCCAATTTGGTGCTTCCTTTCTCTCTGCCCCTCCCCCTCTCCTACTCTGTCTCTCTCTGTATCAAAAATAAATAAAACATTAAAAAAATTTTTTTTAAGTATAACAAAGTCAAAACCACACTGAGATACCACGTGACGCTGGTCAGAGTGGATAACATGAACAAATCAGGAGACTATAGATGCTGGCGAGGGTGTGGAGAAATGGGCACCCTCCTGCACTGTTGGTGGGAATGTAAAGTGGTGCAGCTGCTCTGGAAAACAGTATGGAGGTTCCTCAAAAAACTACCAATAGAACTCCTTTATGACCCAGCAATAGCACTGCTAGGAATTTACCCACGGGATACAGGAGTGCTGATGCATAGGGGCACATGTACCCGAATGTTCATAGCAGCACTTTCACAATAGCCAAATCATGTAAAGAGCCTAAATGTCCATCAACTGACGAATGGATCAAGAAGATGTGGTGTGTATATATATATATATATATATATATATATATACACACACACACACACACACACACACACACACACACACACACACAATGGAATACTACATGGCAATGAGAAAGAATGAAATTTGGCCATTTGTAGCAACCTGGATGGACCTCAAAGTTGTCATGCTAAGTGAAATATGTCAGGCAGAGAAGGACAGATACCATATGTTTTCACTTATAAGTGGAACAGGAGAAACAACAGAGGACCATGGGGGAGAGGAAGGGGGAAAATAGTTGAGGAAAGGGAGGGAGGCAAACCATAAGAGACTCTTGAATACTGAGAACAAACTGAGAGCTGATGGGGGTGGGGGTGGGGGAGAGGGGAAGGGGGGTGATGGGCATGGGGGAGGGCACTTGTGGAGATGAGCACTGGGTGTTATATGGAAACCAACTTGATAAACCATAAAAGAAAAAAATAAATGATCCAAATTAAAAAAAGTAGAACAAAAAATAGGAATATGAAAAATTAGTGAAAATATATGAGAGGATCAGTCTGTGAACACCAATATTTAACTCATAGTTCAGAAAAAGTGAACAGAGAAAAGTGGGAAGAGGGCATTATCAAATAATTTTCAAATCAAGAAATTTCCCAGACCCTACACATATAAATCTGCATATTGAAAGAGCCCATTGAGTGCCCAGCACAGTGAATAAAATCTATATCACCATGGCATTTAGAACACTAGGAATAAAGGGGAAAGTGTAACAACTACAGATAAATACTGTATATTTCATACAAAGGACTGAGACTCAGCATGATATCAGACTTCTAACTGGAAGCTAGAAACAATGAGGCACCACCATGACAACTCTGGGAGAACCTTATACATCCCTAACTTCTAACCAAGTAAGACGATAAAGATGTTTTCAGCACACAAGAACTCAAACTCTGTGCCTCCTCTATTTCCTAGGAAGCTCCCAGAGAACACACTTGAGCAAAATTAGAATAAACCACAAATATGAATAATCCAGAATCCAGAAATCAGGAGAACCAATACAGAAAAGTAGAAAAGGGAGTCCCAGGGGCACCTTGCTGGCTCAGTTGGTTAGGTGATCCTTGATTTCGGCTCAGGCCATGATCTCACAGGTTCAGTTTGTGAGATTGAGCCCCCATTGGGCTCTACGCTGATGGTGCAGAGCCTGCTTGAGATTCTCTTTCCCTCTCTGTCTCTCTGTTTCTCTGTCTCTCTCTCTCTCTCTCTCCTGCCCTCCCCTCCTCTCTGCCCCTTCCCTGAGCTCTCTCAAAATAAATAAAAAAAGAAAGAAAACAGAGTCCCAGATGATGGTTGAAGGTCAGAATGGTCCAATTGGAAAGAAAAATAAAAGACTTTGGAAAGGAGGAATACTGTGGTAAAAACTGAATACTTAAGTATTTTGCAAGAAATACTGATGGGTGTATGAAAAATAAAAGAAATGGGAAAATAGTTAGAATTGGTACACAGAAAACTGTGTAAATGAAAAAATTAAGACTACTAACTCAGAAGAGAGTTATATAATTGGGGCACCTGGCTGGTTCAGTCGGTAGATCATGTGACTGCTGATCTCAGGTTGTACGTTCAAGCCCCATGTTTGGTGTAAAGATTACCTAAAAATAAAGTCTTTTAAAAAAAAGTTTTATGAGAAAGAAAAATACTGTGAACAGAATATATATGACCATACTAATCAGTACAACAAGTGTTGATTTAACTAAAAATTGTGAAATATGACTATTGAGATGTTTGGTGAAAGGATGGGATAGTAGTCAATATGTAAAATGTTTAATGAAAATATCAAATAATATAAAAAGCATTTTCTTTGAAGCAAGGCAGTAAATCTCATGAAAAACAGCTGAATGAATGGGTATTAAGGAGGGCACTTGTTGTGATGAGCACTGGGTGTTATATGTAAATAATAAATCACCAGATTCTGCTCTTGAAATCAATTTTACCCTGTATGTTAACTAACTAGCATTTAAGTAAAAACTTGAGAGCAAATAATAATAATAATACAAAACAAAAAAGAAAAACAACTGAATGAGTTAAAAGTGGTTTTCTCTGGAGAGGCCTGGGGGTGTTGAGCGGAGGGGAAAGGGTCTGTTGGTTTTCACTGTGAACTTTTTAGCCCTATTTGATTTTTTAGCTCTATGCATGCATTACTTCGATTGTATTTGTAGAGAATTGAAAAGTGCATAGCTTTAAAAAATTTTTTTTCAGTGTATGTGCTGCCTAAGTGAGCACTAAAGTTTTTTTTCAATGTTTATTTTTGAGAGAGAGAGAGATACTGGGGGAGGGGCAAAGATAGAGAAGGAAACACAGAATATGAAGCAAGCTCCAGGCTCTTAGCTGTCAGCACAAACACACGAACCACAAAATCATGACCTGAACTGAGGCTGGACACTTACCCAGCTGAGCCACCCAGGAGTCCCAAGTGCATAGCTTTCTACCATGTGATTCATTGTTGTATAATTCCATGTCAATATCCAATACTATCTTAAATCACCTCAGCTTCCACTAAAGAATTGAAGGCCTCACATGCTATTGAGCATTGCCAAATGGCTAGGGTTTTGTAAAGAAAAGAAGTGGAAAGGATGACCAAAAGTGTAGTGTTCAGCGAACATGACAGTCTTCTGTGGGTTTGGCTGCCACGTGAATCCTCTGAGGCTGGCCCCCCTGCCATACTCCTGGCCCCATTTCAAGTGGCTTCCAGCCCCCGGAACTCCTCACAGCTGAGCCATGCATCCCACACTGCTCACCCACAGTGAGCAAGACTTTGGACCTTGTTTCCCTCTTGAAGCGCGTGTCCTCTATATTTGTGCTTGTCCTTTTTTTTTTTTTTAAATAACTCTGAGTTTTGTCTTTCTCCCTGACTATGATTTACACCTATTTGCTGTTAAATTCTGCATCAGTGAGAGATGATATTTGGCTTGATTAAGCTATATAGTGGCTTAACCAAGTGGAGGAAGACTGAGCAGGTACAGATGTGCCCAACAAGTGACCCCTCAGGTCACCTACCAGACTTACATCTGTGTAACTTGCTCTGCAAGAAAACATGGAAGACACTGGGCCAGAGTCAAACCCAGTAAACATGAAGAGTTACTGCTCAACCTCCCAATGTAGGCACATTCCTGGGAGATTTCCTGCCTTAAATTTCGTTATGGCCCAGCCCCACCGGCGGTTCCAGAGCAACTTGCCCCTGCGACCACACCTGATTTGTTGTGATGACCTGTAGGATGGAATGACCCCAGGACACCAAGCACCAATCAGCACTTTTCACCAGAGAAAAATATCCAGATAGGACACTCACTTTGCTTCTCTTCCACGCACATATGTACCACCCAGGCCCCCAGCGACATGGTTTTTGGCCCTTTCCAAGCCTTGAAGTTATAAACTGTTGTCTTATACCTCCTGGTCCCTTATCCATATTCATCCACCTTGCCCTCCACTACCCTGGTGTCCAGCCTGATTTGTTCTCACACCCTAACAATCATGTTCATGTTTCAACCTCAACTGACCCTCTGGAGATGACATTCAGTACTATTTTTAAGATTCATAATTTTCCTCTCAGCCATATTTCTTACTTACCTGTCTGCTGCTAGCCTCTTCCTGGTGTATCCTGGCCTCCAGAACTATAGCTTGAGGCGCCTGTGGGCCTGAAAGCAGGACCTGGACACTGGATAAGAAACAGGAAGGGGGAGAAGGGCAAATGCCTTGGGAAATATCAGAAGAATGGTTGACATAGGCTCTCAGAATGGCATGCTAGGTATTTGAGTCTTATTATTCTGACCCCAGTTTTGATGTGTGGGAGTAGGTCTCTCCCCTGACCACCAAACAACTGCCAAATAGGAGTTGGGTGTCCTACAATTCAACTCAATTCTGAGCCTACCTCTCTGGAGATAGCATTAGATTCTACAGGATAAGGGCTCCGTCCCACTAGACAGTCTCCTTCCCCACCCCTCCACTTCAGACATCAATCATAAGTCCAGTTGTTACTGTGCTTCTGACTGACTGGCTGTGAATCTGAGGTTCTCATGACCTCCTTGAGTTTGAGTCATTTGCTAGAACAGCTAATAGGACTCGGGAAACTAGTTTATTCACTAGATTACTGGTTTATTACAAAGGATATTAAAGGATACAAATCAATAGCCAGATGAAATGATATTTAGAATGTGAGATCTTGAACAAAGGAGCTCTGTCCTCATGGAGTTTGGGGCCCAGCATGGTGGCACCCGGAAGCATTCTGGTTTCCCAGCCTGGAAGCTCTTTGAATCCTGTCCTTTGGGTTTTTATGCAGATTTCATACATAGGCATGATTGATTAAATCCTTGGCCACTGGTGATTGATTCAACCTCCAGCCCCTTTCCGCTCCCTGGAAATCAGGGAGTAGTACTGAAAGTTCTAACCTCTATTAATGGTTGGTTTCCTTGGCAACCAACCCCATCCTTAGGTGCTATGCAAAAGTCACTTCATTAACGTAAGTTCTGGTGTGGAGGAAAGGGGTTTGTTATGAATTATAAGGCACCCATTTCACCCGTATGGCTATAAGGTGTTTTCCGGAACTGAGAACAAGGGACCAAACATTATATTTTTCAAGTTTTCTTTTTTAAATAATTCCAGTGAGGTTAACATACAGTGTTAAATTAGTCTCAGGTGTACTATTTAATGATTGAACAATTCTCTACATTAATCAGTGCTCATCATGATAAGTGTACTTTTAAATCCTCCTCACCTATTTCACCCATCCCCTACATACACCTAAGAGACTGAATATTGTAAGAAAAGATGCTCCCATTGCTCTTATTCCTCAGGAAATTCCAAAGGTTTGGGAGCCAGGAACCACAGACAAAGACCAAATATATATGAGAAATATGAATGGCCAAATTTGTATTTCTTATAAATCACAATATTGCAGGTCTTTATGGAAAATCAGTGAGAAATCTTGGTCTCAAGTGATCAAAACCAACCCAAACTGATTAAAGTACACACACACAAAAATGTTGACCCATATAACTAAAATTCCAGGAGTGGGTCTTGCTACAGGTTCAGGTGGATTCAGGGGTTCAAGTAACACTACCTATGTTCATCTCCTGGAAGTTTTGCACCTGTGTCAACCTTATTCTCAGGCAGGTTCCTGTCACACAGTAGCAAGTTGCGCAGCACTCTCTAGAAGTTTACACTGTGCACTTTAAGAAAGAACCTTTCTCCTGATTTCATTGGACCATCATGAGTCACATGCATAGCTGTTAACCAATCACTGTGCCAGGGAGAATAAATCCACTAGTTGACCAGATTTGGTCTATGTGCCTGTCCACCCCAGGAGCACAGGGGAGTGGAACCCCAAAGTAAACTCAAGATTCGGTTCCAGAAAGAAGCTAAAATGCAAGCTGGACAAGAAAAACCAAGAGAGATCCACTAAAGTGAAGAGCCAGGGAAGCTTAGGTAGCTTAGTTGGTTAAGTGGCGACTCTTGATTTTGCTTAGGTCATGATCTCACAGTTCGAGCCCCATATCTTACTTAGGATTCTCTCTCTGCCCCTCCCCTGCTCATGCTTTCTCTCTCCCTCTCAAAAAAAAAAAAAAAAAAGATGAGCCAATAAAGTATTGGAGGCGATGAAAGACAAAATCAGAATTTCACCTTCAGTTGATTAATCTGGAAGTAGAGCCCAGAATGATTTTGGGTTGGGAAAGCCTGATGCTAGGAAGACCAGTTAGAAGGCTACTCTAATTATCCAGGTAAACATATGACAGTAGGAATGGAAAAGAAAGGACTAGGGTAAGAAGTTATTACAGCAATAAATTGTTATGGATTGCTCACATCCAGAGGGAGGGATGCCTGAGTGGCTCAGTCAGTTGAACCCTTGATTTTGGCTCAGATCATGACCTTGTGAGATAAAGCCCCATGTCGGGCACCCCACAGGGCATGGTGCCTGCTTGGGATTCTCTCTCCCCGTCTCTCCCAGCCCCTTCTCCTCTCAAAATAAATAAACAACCATATAGATATAGATATAAATATAGATTTAGATATAGAGAAAAGGCATTAAGTGAAAGGAATGTTGCCCAGTTAATAAGAATGTGGGAAAATGCCCCTCTCAGAGGCCCCAGACCTAATCCATCACATGAAGTGGTGAAATATCCAACCCATTTACTATGATGTTCTTCCCTCCTATCAGGTAAATTCCCAGCCTTAAAAATTACAGTCACTCCTCAAATCTCTTCAGAAACCTTCAGATCTATTTGGAAAAATAGCAAGAAATCTAGTATTACCCATAAAAAGAAGAAAAAGGTATGCTCTTGGATGTCTGTGTCTGTGAACTGCAGCCCCCAGGGGAGTGCTGTATGGAACCCTGGGCACTAAACCGGGGTAGATGCCATCCTCAGTAGATTTTGCACTTGATAAAACATGAAAATTTTGGTTGTAAGTAACAGTATCCTAAATCATCAGTCCATTGTGATGGATGATGCATGTACAAAGGACAGGTAGTAAGGGAACAACACAGTTCCTTCACATGTTAGTGCAAACCTTGTCTCCTGTCTTCCTCTTTCCCACTTCCCACCCAAATCCTGGTTCCTGTTAGCTTCTTGTGGATTTGAATGGTGAATTTACTCAGACTATGAAGCATGTGGGATCTATTAGAGGGTAATGATTTACATATGTTTACTCTTTATTGTACAACGTTGAACTTCCTTTTCTTTTTTTAATTTGTGATTTTTGTTCATTATTTCACAGGCTAAAAACTGAATGTGGATGCCATATCTCTTTATGGGTGCTATCTATTTCCATAGCCTAAAAAGATATTGCGTGTTCAGTAATAATAGTTTTCACTGGAACCATGCCTCTTTCTAATTCTAAAATTTGATGCCTATTTTATGAAAGTTCAAAGTAGTGTTAATCCTTTTATGCTTGTCATTTCTAAAATGTGGGTTTCACAAGTTGGCCTTAGTAAAAATAGATAGGATTCTTCTCTGGGGCTTCTTATGTGCATGTGAAATTTATAAGTTAATGGAAGTCATGATGGTCAAGAAAGAAAGAATCTACTTTCATAAGTATATCTATAGTTGGGAACAATAGGAATATTTGGAATAATAACCACTTTCTGAAAGACAACGTCTCCCAAAATGGGGATCTTTCCCAAATGAGGAGACTTCTAATCACTTTATCCTCTGCCCATGAAGATATCTGCTCCCTGGGAAAGGGAAAAGGTATGGGTGACCAATGTATGGGTGATAAATTGGATTAGTTGAAAGTCTCATGCTATGACAGTATGGTACAGGGATAATAAACATGGACTGGGGAATGAAACGGACTGGAATTCTCTGGAAGACTGATTTCCAGGTGTGTGACATTGCCCAAGTCAGCTAGCCTCACTGAGCCTCAGTTTTCCCTGATGCAAGATGCAGATAAGAATAGCACCTGTCTTCTTTGGTGAGCACTGAATGAGAGGACACATGTCAAGCAGTTTTGGACAGTACTCGTTTCATAGTGCACGCTCAAATATCAATATTAGTGGCTACTATTGTTGTTGATGTTAGAATTGATGTTTCCAGTTATTTTCATTTGGAACAGCTACACAAGAAAAAAGGAAAAGAAAGAAAATAAAAGACTTAAGACCTCTTCATTTCTGAAGTGGAAAAAAAAAAAAAAAGAATCGGCAACAAGCAAGACTGTCAGGGTGCCTGGCCAGCTCAATCAGTAGAGCATGAGACTCTTGATCTCAGGATCATTAGTTCAAGCCCCACGCTGGGTGTGGAGCCTGCTTAAAATTAAATTAAATAGGGGCGCCTGGGTGGCCCAATCAATTAGGCATCTGACTCTTGATCTCAGCTCAGGCCTTGATCTCAAAGTTGTGAGTTCAGACTCTGTGTTGGGCACTGTGCTGTGTGTGAAGCCTACTTTAAAAAACTTAATTAATTAATTAAAGTTATTTTTTTAAAAGGCAAAAGTGTCATTCATACTGTGTACAAATGTAACAAGTTCCGGCAAGTCTGTGGAACCAAACTATCTATGGAGGTGAGGATGGGTAGAGTAAATTATATTCACCCTTAAATACCTTAGCATCTAGCTAGGAAGACAAGATTCTCATATGTTAAAACTAAACAATAATAGAGTGTAAGTGTTGAAATAACATATCTTCAGAACATCCATTGTGTGAGGCCTCCTGAGAAATTATTCCTGCTTAAAAAAAAGACTTTTTTGAAATTTGCCACAGACATCTACTAGGTTGGCATGTAAAAGCTTTTTGCCGCTTTAGAAATCTTTTGACAATAACTATAAAAATGAAAAATACATAACTTGTGGCCTAGGCATTCTACTTCTAGAAATTTATTTTATAGGTATACTCTTACAGATGAGTTAGGAAATATTTATAATGGTGCTCACTGCAGCACTATTTATTATACATTGGAAACAGCTAACTGTCTCTCAAAGGAATCTCAGAGAAATAAATCACAGGAATGTGTGTGGGGGGGGTACTGTATAGCCATCAAGCATACTGTGGATATGGAAGTGCTTATACAGAAAGTGTCCTCTCATACTAAACAAAAGAGCAGGCTAGAGAATAATACGTGTAAAAAAACTCATGAGAAATGAATTTATGTAATATGAACCAACATTCCCACTTTTGGGTGTATGCCCAGAAGAATTGGGAGCAGCATTATGAAGAGAGATTTGTACACTCATGTTCATAGTGGCATTATTCACAATAGTCAAAATGTGCA
The DNA here is from genome assembly GCF_006229205.1 of Suricata suricatta. Taxonomy (NCBI): domain Eukaryota; kingdom Metazoa; phylum Chordata; class Mammalia; order Carnivora; family Herpestidae; genus Suricata; species Suricata suricatta. Next base: position 119,339,953 of record NC_043704.1, on the reverse strand, counting down.
GGCAACTCAAATGTCTATTGATGGATGAATGGATAAGCAAAATGTGGTCTGTCCATACACTGAAATATTACTCAGCATTAAAAAGAGTTAAATTGGGGTGCCTGGGTGGCTCATTAGGTTAAGTGTCTGACTTCGGCTCAGGTCATGATCTCACCATCCATGAGTTTGAGGCCTGCATCAGGCTCTGTGCTGACAGCCCAGAGACTGGAGCCTGCTTCGGAATCCCTTTCTCTGCTCCATCCCTACTCATACTCTGTCTCTCTCTCTCAAAAATATATAAACTTTTGAAAATAAGTAAATAAAAAGGAAGGAAATTCTGACATATGCTACAAGATGGATGAAACTTGAAGATGCTGTGCTAAGTGAAATAAACCAGTCACAAAAAGACAAATACTGTATGATTCCACTTATTTGAGGGACCTAGGGTAATCAAACTCAGAAGCAAAGTAAAATGCTGGTTCCTGGGGGGAGAAGGGCAGATAGAAAGTTGTTTGATGAGTATAGTTTCTATTTTGGAAGATGAAAAAGTTCGGGAGAGTGGTTGCATAACAATGTGAAAGTACTTAATACTACTGAACTCTACACAAAACAGTGATAAACTTCATTGTGTGTATTTTATAACAATTAAAATTTTTAAATGGGTTGTATTATGTATCTGTTTGTACATGTATAGGAATTTCTGGAGAGTCTATTAACAGTACTTGCTTTTTTTCATTGTAGACTCATTTTACTATTTTAACGTTTTTATCATTTAAATTTCATTTTGTTATTTAATGTTTATTTGAGAGAGAGTGCATGAGCCTACACGCATGTGAGCAGGGAAAAGGCAGAGAGAGGGAGAGAGAGAATCCCAAGCAGGTTCTGCACCCACAGGGGCTCTGTGCTGATAGTGTGGTACCTGCTTGGTTATTCTCTCTCTCTCTAAAAATAAATAAATAAACTTAAAAAAACAAACACTTGAAATTGTTCGATAAACATCAGTAAAAGCTCTTTTTGGTTGCTGTGTGACCAGTGTTAAAAGAGTACAATTAAGGGGCGCCTGAGTGGCTCAGTCGGTTGAGCATCCGGCTTTGGCTCAGGTCATCATCTCACAGTTCGTGGGTTTGAGCCCTGTGTTGGGCTCTGTGCTGACAGCTAGCTCAGAGCCTGGAGTCTGCTTCGGATTCTGTGTCTCCCTCTCTCTTTGCCCCTCCCCTGCTTGTCATCCAAAGATGAGTACGTTTTCCCTCAGTGCGGAGAACAGTCCAGCCAGAGAGGTAGGGGAAGTTCAGTCCAGTTTCAGAGATCTTAAAGTGTGGAGGGAGAAAAGAGCATCCTTGAGCTTTCATCCTTTCAACTGAATATCTCTCTTCTCTTTCAAAGTGCCCAGTTCCCAACAGCTGAGTACACTTTATCCTTGTCTAGTTCCGGCCTTCCTCCTTTGTTAGGTGTCTGGCATTTATAGCCATCTCTAGTCTGTTGTGTGGTTGTTTAATATGAACAGAACATGTGTTTTGTATGGTTCATCTGGTGTGCTTACAAGCATTTTTATCTGGCTCATAAAGTTAGTGTGGTCAGATTAACATCTGCCACCACTTCTACTGCTCTGCTCTGACACTTGGAGAGTGGTGCTTTCTTCACTCATTTCCTGGTCTGGAGGGTCTCCCATCTCCCCTCAGTTCAAACTTGACCTCTTTCATGAGGCTTTTCCTCATGACATCAGTCCTCAGCAGGATCTCTGTCCTTCACAGCACTTCACATTCCACTCAGCAAGCAGCACGCAGAGCATCTAGCCAAATGTGACCCTGTGTCCATATTTCCATTTTTATATATTTATGCATCCTTGTGTCCTCTTCCAAACTCCTTGAGTTTGGTTAGCTCCCATCCAGGCACGAGGGCGGGTATCAGGTGACCAGGAGATGTTGAGAGGCCCATCAAGAGGAGGCTCTGAATCAGAAACCTGATGTGACAGGTGTCCACCACTAGATGGTGGTGGCAATCAGGCATCTCTGTAGGCATTCACTACCTCAGCGTTCTTATCTTTTAAATGAAGATGTTGTCTGCTTTGCTTGAGAAAACAGAAGAACATGACCCCAGGCTAAAAGTAGAAGAACCCAGGTTTCATAACTGTCACCTTCACATAACAGCAGTGTACTCCTTAAGCTACTCACTTTTCTGGACCTTATTAAAAGAAGGAAATCAAACTAGGTCAGACGTTTTCAGAGCATGGCTACCAGGGTTCTTGGCATCCTTCTAGGGGACCAATAGGTCAAAACTATTTGCATAACAGTATTAAGAGCTATTTCCCTCTTTTGATTCTTTATGAGTGTACAGTCGAGTTTTCCAGAAGCTAGGGTCTATGACACCATTGCTTTAGTAATAACTTGTAATGAGTTTATTACTATTACTTTTAAATGAATACATTTAAGTCTTCCCCTCAATTAAAAGTTATCAAAAAGCAAATATATGCATCTTACATAAAGCCTCTTTAAGGTCCTAATAATTTTTGAGTATAACGGGGTCCAGAGCCCAAAAAGTTTGAGAACCATTGAACCAGGTTTCTCAGAAGACCTTCTGAGGCCAGAAGTTTCCTAGATACCGAGAACAAGGCGGTGATAAAGACCTGGTTCCAGCTCTGAAGGAGTTTACGTGTTGGGGGTGGATTTCGTCAGGGGGTTGGGGGAAATGAGACAAACGGTTATACTAACAGAATTTGTTAAGAGTGGTAAGTTTCATGAAGTCACACAGCAGGGTGCCTGCGCGGTGTGCCCCGGAGCACGGGGGAGCCACACTCGACTGCACAGCGCCCGAGTTTCACACCGGAAACTCCCTGGAGGCCCTAAGCCCTCTGGGCTGCCCCAGCGAGCCGAGGTGCCTGGAGAAGTGCGCCAGGGCGCTAGCGTAAGGTGACGTCACTGGGCCGCGCCAGCCAATCCGGGCGGTCCCTGTCGGAGGCGCCGCGGTGACCCGCGGCCTGCAGGCGGCGCTGTGGGCGCGCCGGGCGGCCCCACCGAGCCGCCATAGCCTCCCGCCTACCCCGATTTAACGTCTCCGCTGCCGGCTCCGCGTCGCCGCCATGGCAGACGTGGAAGACGGCGAAGAACCCTGCGCCCTGTCCTCTCACTCCGGGAGCGCAGGCTCCAAGTCAGGAGGCGACAAAATGTTCTCTCTCAAGAAGTGGAACGCGGTAGCCATGTGGAGCTGGGACGTGGAGTGCGATACGTGCGCCATCTGCAGGGTCCAGGTGATGGGTAAGTGCTGCACGCGAGGCCCGGGCCGAGCTACGGCCTCCGCGGGCAGATTCTTGGGGTGGAGGACGGGCGAAGGCTGGGACAGACCCCTGTCCCGAGGAGTGCGGGCGGGGGTGCCGGGAATCACCGGCGCTTCTGCTGGCCCGAGGGCTGCTGCTGCCGCCTGGGGCTCGGCAGGCGTCCAGCGCCCTGAACTGGTATTCTAGGGACAGAAAGGTCTTTGAGCTGAGGGATTAAACTAGGTAATTTCAGGTAGGATGGGTGTGGCCAAGGAAATAAAACTGGATGATTTAATGGCAGCTGGGAAGAAACCACCTGGGTTTGTGTGGCCAGTGCATCTCTAACAGCAAACCGCAGAGGGGTCAGGTTAAAGGCCCTGAATAAGTAGGGCACTTTAATGGTTGTGGTCACGCACCAAAGTGATGCTCTGGAGTCATCCTCTACGAAAACGACACTCTCAGTTCGCTCTTGAGACGCGAAAGGAAGAAAATGTTCCTAGGCATTGCGTTTCTGAAATAGCTACTGCTGTTCTTCGGGCTTTTGAATCTGGGCATTCCAGGGTGGGTCAGACGGCACTCGCTTGACTTGACGGGGATGCAGTGTGGTTCAAGAATATTTAAGGTTCCTGGGGATTGAAGAATGTAAGCCCTTTATTCAGAAACATAAAACTTTTTCTGGCTCCTCCCTATCATAGGATGCCTTTTCCTGAGGATGATCCTGTCTTACTCTGAATCAGGCCTTTGTGGAGAGAGCCCTGTTGTATAAATAAGTCTTAACTTCTTTCTATGACATTTCGAATAAAACGACTGCACTTTCGAATAAAACCTTTCAGAACAGCTTCATCCTTTTATATTTTATATGCTTTCTGCTTTAAGATCTCAGACCACCTTGAAAAAGAAATGCTATTCTAAATGCCAGTTATATTTTTAAATAGAGTGTTTAAAACTACTGAAAGAGAATCTTAATGTTGTTTCTTGGGAGTAGATGAAAAAAACCAGGTTCTACAGTTTGAAAACTTTGTGTCTTGCTCTGAAAAATGAGAGAATCGGAGAAAATAATTGTTTCTCAAGGGATGAAATTTAAACCTACCAGAATCAAGAGATTTCTCAATTTACACTTTTAGTACTCTTTTTGTTTTTTATTCATGAGTACTTACTTCAAAGAGGATTTACAACAAAGGGATTCAGATATTTTTTACTTTTAGTTTTGAAATAACTTGGTTTCAGATACGATCCACTTATTTTGCATTTAGGTCTGAAAAGTACCTAGTTTATTGGCCTGCAGTACAGCCGCCTTATCCCACCCCTTACTTAAGAACTAAAATCATAATTTCCAGTTTGGGTGGCATTGTTAACTTATGCAGGCAACTTAACCTTTTCTTTTCCAAGACAAGCTTTGCTAAAAATTTTATCCCCTAAATACCCTTTTAGTTTAAAATGAAGAATGTTCCTGAAAGTGTGTTTTATATTTCTCCCCAAAGAAAAGTTTTAAATCTATAGGTATAAATGCAGAATTCAGAGTAATGGTTGAAATTTTGCAACCCATAAACTTTACTGGGATATTTGGAGTAAGTCAAACTATGGGCTATAAATGTTTCACATTCATATTAGCTTTCTAATTATAGCAAGTCTTCTGCTACTGTGGATTAATTTTGCAGATTTGCAACAGCTGTACTTTGAGTTCAGTGAAGTGTTCTGGACCAGACCTTTGTATTTTCTTTATGAGGTGTTAAAATCCATTTAGTGGTCAGGTGACAGCAGCAGGAAGTTTGTTTTTCAGACTTCCCAAGCCTAACCCTAGTTAGCATCATTCTAAAAGGAGTTACTGTTATTGTACTCTTTAGAAATGTTTTTAGATTTTAGGAATATCATGAAAAGAATTTTTTTCTTTTATCTAAAATTTTAGGAACTTTTATAGGTTTCGGTTGGTTTTTGATAATGAGTCTAAGTCAAATGTCAGTCAAAGTCATAATCCAGAGATTTCTACATTATGCAAAAGAGCCCACTTAATTCCTTAATTTTTCATTAATATTTCAAATTCCTCTTGTACACCTAAATGATTTATTATGACTTCGTGATCCAAGATCTGCCTGTCAGCCCATTCTGATGCAGTTAACCCTCTCTGGTTTCCACTCTTCTCCCTTCATTCTGAAAGGAGCAGATGGCACAGCGAGCAAGTGTTGAAGAAGAGGAAACTAGGTTTGCTAGTACTGCTGAGTTTTCAAGTGCCAGAGTAACCCTTCATGGCTATTTCTGTTAACTTGGACAGAGACATACCTTCCGGAGTCTTGTTTTCCTAATTTGTGAAAGAGGTAGTTGGGGACACAGACTATAATTCTGTGATTATATAGAACCAGAGCCATGTCTTCACCCTTATATCATGATCCTTATGATATTTAGTTTGCCTGCCTACCTCCCTATTTCCTGGTGAGACCAGGCTGGGACCCAGACTTGGTCATTTTTTGTGTCCCCAGTGCCTAACTCCATATACAGAGTAGATGCTCAGTAATTGTAGGATTGAAGAGAGCCTCAGGAGGCAGTGGTTGTTTTTAATCCACACCGAGGTGGCCAGGGTGGTGTGTTTTTTTAGGGTAAGAGCATGCAGAGAGGAGCAAACAAGTGCCTGAGCATAATCCAGTGCTAAGAAAAGGACCAGGCTTCAGCTCCACCATGCGTCAATTTTTACAGAATTCTTTTTCTCTAATTTATGTTAAAAACTATTTATTTGTGGTTGGTGGTTTGAACTTCCTTTTACCCATCTTGGGCTCCTCTTCCAGCTCGACAGTGAATCCATTTCATTCATCCCTAAAATATTCCGTATTACCTCCTTCATCAAGCAAATAGTAGTATGGATTAAATTTGAAAACTAATATACTCTTTAGGTTCCCATTCCTAAAATGTACTCCCAAATAAATTATTAAAATACAGTGCCATTGTTGGATAAATTCTTTAGACTCCAACATATTTGTAAAGGGAGCATTTTCTTAAAAAAGAGAGAGAGAGAAAGAACCTAGTATTTATAAAAGTTTCTTTAAAAATTAATTTTAATTTAATTTTTATATAGATCATACAGTCATGTAATTCAAAATTTTAAGAAACTATACAATGAGAACTCCTTCCCATTCCATCTCCTCTTAGGTAAACTTTATTGTCAGTTACTTGGTTATTCTTCTAGAGTTTATGTGTGTACAGGCAAATACCAATTTATATGCAAGGCTTACTTTAAAAGGTGTCTTGAAAATAAACTATCCCCAAGGTTGATCTATGTGAGTATGCCCTGTGAGCTTTTAAGAACTTCTGGCGTAATGAAGTATGGCATATTTTTCTCTAGTGGTTGAATCCACCTCGGGGACATCTTTTCATCAGAGTTTGTGAAAATAGAGGGTCACTAACCCTTGTGAAATAGCTCCTGGTTATAAGTAAATGAGTAGAGTCCCTTGTACTTTATTCATCTTTAAACAGTTATGCTCAGATGAGAAATTAATAGTATGAGTCTTTTATCTCCATCTCTAATCCTTTGGGCTTTTATTTGACTTTGAAATGTCTGGGTTTTAGAAATTATGTTCTGAGCATCAGAATGAGAATTGCTATTTGTTTACTTTTAGATGCCTGTCTTAGATGTCAAGCTGAAAACAAACAAGAGGATTGTGTTGGTATGTTGTAATTTCATTCTCTTGCTTTTTCAACTGAAGGTTTTTCTCTCAGTGGGGATGTTTGAATTTGCGATTAAGATTGACTTTATCAATACACAAAAATAAACTGTAAAGCAGTGATCTATTATTAATATAAAATGTATTAGTTTTCAAAAGGCCTTAATGGAATTAATCTGCAAGTTCTTTTATTGACTGTAATTAAGAAAAATTTATATATTTAAGACATGGGATAGTAAATATTTGATAAAAAAGAAATAATTCTTTTCTGTTGAGAAAATTATAAGGAATTACCAAAACATCATTTAAATTTTAACTGTGTTATAGTTACATCCGGTAGGGTTTTATTCTAATTAAGCATTGCAGTTTTCAGTACTGTTGTTAAACAGTATTTAACTTTTCAACTGACCTAGAAAAAAATTCTAAGTGCTCTCTTTTGCAATATAGTTTATATATGGAAATCTGTTGAATTTTGCTAATAGTCTAGGACTACAAAAGTTTGCTTAGGATAAATATTTTAAGCTATTCAAAGGTTTTCATGTCCTATTTCCTTAAGTCCTCACTTCTGGAAGATTGCTATATATAAAAGGTTTTCTGAAAATGAAAAGTTAACTGTGTATTTTATATTTGCATGGTTTACATACAGCTTTTTAATAATGATTTACTCAGTATTTATCAAATCCTGTTTCTTCCTCCTAAAACACTTAGACTGATCTCTTGCTTCCTACACCCTATAGCCAATTTTCATAAGACGTTGGTTTTTTTTCTCTTTTTTACTTTTTTCCATTGTCTTTCATTGTTCTGTTATCATATAGGTCAAGCAAGGGACAAATAAAGCCCACATGAGAGATTGCATTTCAGATTCTGGGTGATTGCCCTTGGTGTTAGACATATTTAACTTGGGAATTGTGAGTTTATGCCACCTTTCTTTGATCACGGAAAGTCCTCTCTTTCCAGCCAGCACTTTGAAAAGTTCATGTGTTTATCACATGAGGAATTGCACTGCTTATGGATGACATCAACACTTCTAGAAAATAACTGAGTAGATGTATAGCTGATAATGTTTAGAAGTATGTCATCTATTTATAACAAACTACTGTGAACTGAAAGCTCATCATTATCTTGGTAAATAAAAATCAGGAGGATATTTTTCAATAAAATAAAGATCAAAAGGTCTTCAAGGTCACTGTGTGACTGAGAAGGTCTGGGATCTAAGGAAGGCTCGAGTCCTTTAATCTCCTAACTTCAGGAAGACAGCAAGTGGAGCTGTGTAGGGACTGGGGGCCACCACATCACTCACAGATTCTAAACAATGATGGAAAGTCCCCCAGTCACAGCGCCTCATCTTACTTCTTAAGCGTGGTTTCCACAGGTAAGTTGTTATTTCTTTATAGATAGAAAAAATATTGGCTAATTAGCCATCTTTATTCAAGATTATGAATCATGATTATTCTTCATAATATAAAATAACCTGTAATTTTGAGTTTGATAATTCAAATTAAAATATGTAATGTCAAATATTCTTTTTTTTCCCCCCCTTTCAGTGGTCTGGGGAGAATGTAATCATTCCTTCCACAACTGCTGCATGTCCCTGTGGGTGAAACAGAACAATCGCTGTCCTCTCTGCCAGCAGGACTGGGTGGTCCAAAGAATCGGCAAATGAGAGTGGAGTCTTTCTCAGTGCATTTGTTCGGAGCCCTGGAGGATCTTGTTATCAAGTGCCCTACAAAGGCCGGAACACTCCAGGGAACTAATTCTTCAAGGAGGAGGGGATGGCTCTATCGTCCTTTGGTACTCAGCAAAGGCATGAGTTAGCATTTTGTTAGTTTTATTTTCAGAAATTCTCTGCAGTTAAGAAGATAATTTATTAAAGATGGTCTTTCCTACCTCTGTGGTATGTATCACACACACTGCTTAGAAGTGCTTTAAAGGAGGAGAGAGCTACATATTGAATGACTTTATAATTTACTTATTGGTGTCCAAGAGGTTGTGAAAGCAGTTCCATTCAGAAAAGAACATGTTGCATGTTTATAGTTGATCAGTTAACAAAAAGATAATGTTACAGAAATAAAGTGCAGTTTAAAACCCCCAACTCTTATTCTTCATTTGTTCCTAATATTTATTTTTGGCTGGGAGGGGATGATTCATTAAATCTTTGTATGATATAATGAAAATTGTAAGTGTGGACCAGTGAACAGGGTAAATAAAACTTATCCTTCAGACATATGGAATTCGATGGTCTTTTAGGCTATTATTCCCTATCTTTGGCTCATCAAGAAAACCTAAATCTCCATTCACCTCACTGTCCAAGCATTGAATGGTAAAGAACAGAAGTATTTGTTATGGTCAGATTATGTTGTAATTTAACTGTTTTAGGTGGAATGTTAATGAAGGGAAAAGGTTTACCACTATAGCATTGGGTCAAAAAGTTTATTTTATTACACAGTGTTTTAATAAATGGTTTATTCTGTTTACCTCATTTGAATTGTCATTATTACAATTTTATGTACAACTTTTAACTTCATGTTAATAAACTAATATGTCAAGCAAATAATTTGAAAAAATATTCATATACTCTTATTGGGTAATAATAACATTTAAGGTTTATTACCTGGAAACATAGAAGTGTGAGAGAATACTTACATTTTATCAAACTCATTCACATTTAATGGAGGTTATCTTGTAACAGTTTATAGACCACAAGTTTATTTTGAATTATTCCATAATAAAGGTCACAGCTATGAATTTTGAAAGCTAAAATCTTTATCATTTACTTCTTCAGTCTGTCAGTCTAAGTCTTTTTATATCTAAGTAATGCAGATACATCATGTTAAAATATAATTTAAAAACTAGAATTTATAGGTATTCATATTGGCTTTCATATTTCATGTTAATCTCATTTCTCTGGAAATTTTATATGCTTTTTTCCCACAGTTTACTGAAAAAATTAATTATAATATGGGGATAACTAAACCACCTTTATCCTGTAATATTAAGTGTGGTACTATCAACATGATTTTTTTGGAGTTCATGTTGACCTAGATTAGTTGGCTGGATTGTGTGTCAGCACTCTTTCCTCTAATTATTCTTCTTTCCCTTTTTCCATACTGCCTTCTTTGGGAGAAAGTCACTAAGTGCAGGTAACACTTCGGGAGCAGTAGTTCTGCTTCTGCTTCCTGAAGTCAGAGTATTCTGTTATTTGGAATTCTTCAGCATAGGAGATTTATCTTTTCAACATTTGCTTAACCACTTTTCTATATCAGTAAATGGTGATTAAAAGTCCTTGTGGAAAGAGTAAAACTACATTTCCATGGAATTTCATGGCAGTGAAAGGTTCTTGGAACTACTCTGGATAGAACATTTCTTTACCTAATGAAATCTGTGCAAAGGAAAAGGATTGGGGGGTGGGGAGAGAAATATAAGGAAAACTTAAAGCAGCGTCCTCCAAACACATTATGGATTAAATCCCAAAATCTTAATCACTCTTTCAGCATCTCACACATTTCAACTTATTTGAAGTCTCCGATAATTCTTAGTATGTGCATACCAGAATTTCTTTCCCAACATGTCAATATACAAAAAATTGAATGTTAGAATGAAGTTCCAGCTGATTGCTTTTCAAGCTATGATCTTTACACTTCAGACCTTCAAAATAGATTTTTGCTTGCCTTGTGTAAATCTGCACAAACTTTAAATTGATCCATAACACATCATGTTAATTTAAAAAATGATTTGTATTTTTAGGAAACTGAACCATGTGATTAACATGATCATATTTTACAGAAAACTGTGACTGAGAGCTAGAAGTACAGTACCGGCAAAGACTTTGAAGAGGTTTATGTAAGTTTACATATGTTGAACGTGTGTCTTCAGTAAACACCTGCGGAAACTGCAGGGTTGAGGGGCAGCGTGTAAGTGCAGACCAAGAGGAATAAGAGAAGGGGAAAAGTCACCCTACGTAGATGTAGTTATTTCACTACTTCTGCCCCAGACCATGTATCACAACACATTCTACATATGCTTATTTTTTCAGGGATTTTCAACTGAGAAAGAATCAATAGGGGCACCATGTTTCAGCTTAGAGAAGCAGCTGGAAACAGTATAGGTTCCCATCTTTGTAGTGTATCCAGATCGTTTCTTCTGTTTTGTAAATTAATGACAACGCTTAATTTATTTTAATTTTTCTTTCGAATTATATTTAGGCTTTTTAGTTTGGTGTGTGTGTTTGTGTCCTTTTTCAAGTTCTGTTATTGAAGATACTTTTCTGAGTCATTTAATAACTGCTTATATGGTTGATTTTGTAAAGTCTATTGAAACATTGATGTATCCATTAGAAATGAATTTTCTTTTGCTTTCATGATCCTGATTATGTAGTACCTGCATATTAAATAACAAGAGATTTTTAAAAAGTGAATTACAATACACAAATATGTTTGACCACTCGAATGTTTATCATTGTACAGTGAGCAATTTGAGCAGCTTTTCTTTGACATTTTAAAAAATATATATCCATAAAATAGGAACCAATATTTGACTTTGCACTGAAGAGAAAAACAGTAAGAATGTCTAGTTATTTTAGTATGATAGAACATAAATGCAACGTGAAGGATGGAGGTCATAAGGAGATTTTCTGCATAGCAAAACCACAGGCCCACTGCTGAACAAAGCTCTGTTTCTCCTCCACGGTCACCCTCTGAGGGTGGAAGAGGAGGAGGGACTGGGACAAAGCAGCACTGATCCTACCCATCCTGGGTGATAGCAGCTCATCTGCATAGCCATCTGAAAGTTTAGTACATGTTGTTCCATCAGAAAGACACACTGTGACATATAATTATGGGTTCTGAGGCAAAAGTTAGGCATCAACAGACTTTTCTTTCCCTTTGATTAAGCAACATTGAATTTTATTTTGCTGGTGTATTAGAAACATGTTGGTCATCTTCACCTACTTAATTTTACATCTATGCAAGGTGCATTCTTATATCGCAGTTAATGGCTAAATCAGTAAATCTTACCCTGTCAAACCCATTCCTTTTTATAAAATACATCCCCATTACTATCCTGAAGTGAAATTCATAAATGTCTCCACACATAACTAAAATGTGTATAATAATTTGTAATAAATAAATATAAAATAACTGAATTATATAAAATACATGTAAAAGGAAAGTATATTCTAATTCATTTGCATTTCAGTATGTAAATACTGGAGCATAATTACACCAGAAGACATAAAGAAGAAGGCTGATACATGTCTGGATGTGTGTGTGTGTGTGTGTGTGTGTGCTTGTGCACCTGTGATCACTGCAGGTAGACACAGCAGTAACGTGTAGACTGTTGTGGTTTAGTAACATGGGAGCATTTCCATTGATAGTAAGAACTACCCGCCCCCCCCAAAGGTGGATCACACTTAGTAAAGTTCTGAATGAAACAATGGGCCGTCTCTTAATTTACATGTTAGTTGCATGGTTTGAATTCGTGACATGGTCATTGAATACTTGGCAGTCTTCTAGGCCTAAAGAATAAGCTCAAAATTGTTTTATTTAACTGAAGCTAATGTAGAAGTTTTTAGGATCAGAAAAAAAAAGTTTAAATGTTTCTTTGGAAGTTTAGTAGACATAATAAATGTGTTTTTTAATTTGTTTTTTGCAGAATTTTTAACACTTTTTTCTTTTTTTAATTTTAGAGAGAAAGAGAGAACGTGCAAACAGGGTAGGAGGCAGAAGGAGAGAGAGATTCCTTCATGCTCAGCATGGAGCCTGACACACACAGCTCAGTCCCACGACCCTGGGATCATGACCTGAGCTGAAATCAAGAGTCAGATGCTTAAATAGACTGAGCCATTCAGGTGTGCCTATTTTTTTTTGCTTTTGAAAGTTATTGCCAAGAGTTAACTTTTCATGGTAATGCTCTGAAAAGAAAGTTAGAAAGTTTCCATGGTTAATTTAGTAAGCCCAGTTAAAAAATCACATATTTAAAGGGAAAATACTGCTGGTTTGAATATAAGGAAGATTAGAATTAAAGTATAAATATATTTTAAATTTTAAGCTATTTTATATTGAACATTTGAATGATATAACAAAACACATGACAAATATTTGTATAGGAGTTCCTCTTCTGCCATTTCATGTCATTTCTGTTTCTGCCATGGTTAGGTTTTGTTCAACAAAATAACGTCTGACAGGAAAAGTATCTTCTCTGCATTTTGACACTCCACTTAGTGACTGAGAGCTGACTCGAGCCAGGATACCTAAATTTGAATCCCGCCGCCTCCTTTCGCGTGACTTTGAGAAAGTTACTTACCTTAGTTTTCTCCTATAAAATGTAAATAACGGTAATACCTACCTTACTAGATTGTTTTGAGAATTGAAGACTGCATGAATTAGCACACATGTAAGACTGAGAACACTTAAGCACTACTGTTTAGTCTATTTTGGAAGCTCCTCTAATAGAAGTGGCTTTTAAAAAATTATGTATTTTTAGTTATGGGGTAAAGCACTCTTAACTGTTCTCAATAAACACTTTGTAAGGAAAAGTTAATTGTTGTAAACATGGGTTACTTGTCGCACTGTGAGCTTTTGTGAAGGGTCATAATAAGGCCTTTAATGACCTGCCTGTCACATTTGTTTCTAATCATGGAGTTAACGTGATTTCCAGATTCTATATTGAGAAAAGGTTTTGTAGGACGCCTGGGTGGTTCCGTTGATTAAGTGTCTGACTTCGGCTCAGGTCCTGATCTTGCAGTTCATGAGTTCAAGCCCTCCATTGGGCTCTCTGCTGTACATGCAGAACCTGTTTTGGATCCTTTGTCCCCTCTCTCTGTGTTCCTTCTTTACATTCTCTCTCTCTCAAAAATAAATAAACATTAAGAAAAAAAGAAAGAGTGGCATCTGGGTGGCTCAGTCAGTTGAGCAACCAACTCTTGATACTGGCTCAGGTCATGATCTCATGTTTGAGATGAGCCTCGAGGTAGGTAGGCTCTGTGCTGGACATGGAGCCTCTGGGATTCTCTTCCTCTCCTCTTGCCCCTCTCCCCCACTTGCACTCTCTCTTTCTTGCTCAAAAATTAAAAAAAGAAAAGGTTTTGTAAATACTGAGTTCTTGCTTTAATTTTAGGTTTTCCATCTTACTAGGAATATTTTATTGGCTCTTGCTGATAAGCAGATGGGGTGCATTTTTTGACCACTTGATTTTGCCAGATACCCATATAGTTTAGAAAATGTACCTTTTTTTAAACCCTCCATTTTCATCTTGGTAGCCTTTCAGAGTAGTAGTAAGTGTTAACAATCAACCTGCTACTTTCTCTTGTCCATGCACTCAGTAAACCTGAGTCAGTGATCAGAAAAGGACCTGTTTTTCCTAAGTTGGCTGCAAGCTAGCTTTCCCTGGGCGAGTGTAGCTGTGGTGTAGAATAGTAGAAAGACTGCAATTTTGGAGTAAACAACTCTACTGTTTACTACCTGTGGGATACTGCACCAAATTCTTAACTTCTCTGCTCCTGTCTTCTCAACTAAAATGGGAACAACAATATTACCTACCAGACCAACCAGAGTTGCTATGAAGATTAAATGAAATAATACATGTTAACTGCCCAGAACAGTACCTGCGACATAGTAGGCCGTCAGTAATTGTTAGTCCTTATTATAGTTCACTGTTGTCACTGCTTCTGTGCCTTAGAGAATGGCCTGGAAGAAAAAGTATCTTGTTTTCAGTGATGATTCTTGTAGGAATTAGAATGTGTGTGCACCCACAAGCTGCAGAATTGCCAACTTGAGTTTATAGGAGGGGTTTTCAATTTTTTAAAAACTACCCCAACACATCTGAAAGGCACATTCCCATCAGTAACAGTGGGCTGTCCCACAATAATTTTCAAAGAAGTATGTACGTATAAATCAGGCAGGGAGGAGAGCTAGAAAAAACTGCCCAGACGAAAATCTCAGTTAAAAGCTTTTGGAACTATTTCAGTGCAAATGAAATGTGCTACGCCATTTGCGTTTTATCCTAGCCTTTAAGGAGCTAGCTACCTATCAACTAAGTGTATTGGGACTTACATAAAAAGTCCAACTAAATTATTTGTACCAAACTGTATGTAATAAAATAATCAGAATTCTTACAGACCACCTGGGATGTGACTTTATAAATCTGAAAAATACATAGTTAAGAACAGGCTTCATGTAGTTGATGTAATACAATTGTCATCTAACTCTTTACTGGTGATTCTTAGATATTTCTTATAAATTAATATCTGCTATACTAACTCCTCTGCTTTCCTGAATCTTTATAGAAATTATTTATTTATAACATTTATAATAGAGATTGATGGTTCACTGCTTCCCTTCTATTTATGAGGCTTTGCCTTCATGGTAGAAAGAATTTGAATATAAATAAGTTTCCTATCTTCAGAGACTTTAGGGTCTGTTAGGGAATGTTAACTTTACAACAGATTTGTGGGTTTAAAGTTTTTTTTTAATGTTTATTTTTGAGGGAAAGAGAGAGAGAGAGCAAGCATGAGGTGGAGGTGTTGGTGGAGGCACAGAGAGAGGGAGACACAGAATCTGAAGCAGGCTCCAGGCTCAGAGCTGTCAGTACTGAACCCAAGGTGAGGCTCACACCCTTGCACTGTTAGGTCGTAACCTGAGCTGAAGTCAGACACTTGACTAAGACACCCAGGTGTCCCTTCAACAGATTTGTGAAGTGTAATGTAATGAACCTTCTAAGAGACAAAGGTGCCTGCGAAGTAGAAGGGACAAACCACATTCACTTGCAGCATATGCAGTATAATGATTAGAAGGACCATCTCTTGTATGGATTATGAAAACCTATTTCTATTATTTAACAATATATAGTATGTATGTGCTTCGTAGCATTTCTGGGGAGAGAAGTGGTGTCCCCTTGAAGTAAGTTGTTCACATTGCTTCCACTTCCTTGCCTACCTACCTTGCCTTCGGTTCCATCTCTCCTTTACATACACTCATATTTGCCTGGTTATAACTTCTGCATAGGGCAGGGAGAAAAGGGGGCCTGTCAATGGACAAAAGACCTTCCTAAGGAAGAAAATAACAGTTAAAATAATTTCTTGAAGGGTTTAGTTCTGTGCTATCCTATAGTATAGCCACTAGCCACCTGTAGCTATTTAAATTTTAATTATTTAAAATTTAAAATTCAGTTCCTGAGTCACATTAGCCACATTTCAGATGCTCAGTAGTCACATGTGAATGATGGTTTCCATATTGGATATCCCGGAATAAAGCATTTCCAACATGAAAGCAAGTTTGTTGGACACCGCTGGTATAGATCCTCCGTGTATAAGGCCTGTTCTATCAGAATTTAGGAATCACGGCGGCCTCTGTTATATCAAATTTAAGTGATCTACCTTCCCTTTCAAAGATTATCTTTGGAAACTATAGTGATGAGGATAAGCCTTATTTTACTAATTAAAGCATCCTTGATTAAAGAAAATTATACATTTTTAACTGGTCACTACACTTAAGGGGAAAAAATGAACCCAAATACAAAAATCCTAAATTATATTGAAACACCTCAGTTCAAAAAAAGGATTGTTGTCATAGTTTCCTATTCTTTACATTTTGTAAGTAAGCATTTCTCATATTTTAAAAATTACTTAATATTTTAAAATTTTTTTAGTATTCTGTTGTTTTGAGAGAGAGAGAAAGCAATTAGGGGAGGGGACACAGAGAGAGAAGGAGACAGAATCCGAAGCAGGGTCCAGGCTCTGGGCTGTCAGCACAGAGCCTGACATCAGGGCTCGAACCCACGGCCCAAGAGATCATGACCTGAGCCAAAGTTGGTTGCTTAACCGACTGAACCACCTGGTCGCCTTTCAAAATTACTTAGTGTTTTTAAACTATAAATTTATGTAGCTTCGTTTGTGGCCTTGATAGATTTATAGCAGTGGTTCTCAACCAGGTAATGGTTTTGTCCTGCAGAAGACGTTTGGCAATGTCTGGAGACACTTACGGTTGTCACAACTAACAGGGTGCTGGGGTCCATTGCATAGGGGGTATGGATGCTGCCAAACACCCCAAAATTTGTGGGACAGCCCCCCTTCTAACAAAGAATTATTGAGTAAAATGTCAATAACACTGAGGTTGAGAAACCCTGATTAACAGTAATTTATATTTTAATAATATTTTTGAGAAGTCAGAATTCCCTGTTAGAAACTTGCTGAAATATGGTCAATAGTAATAATAAAACTTTTATAACACTTACAAGGTGCCAAAATATCTTCTAAGAGCTTTACATATGTTAACTCATTTAATTTCTTTTTGTCCTTAAATTTATGAAACACTTAATTAAAAAAAATTTAAATAACAATCCTTTATAAATACTTCCAAAACAGAGAAAGAACTGAGAAATTGCCCAAATCACATACCAGTTAATTTTATGAGACTTGTTATAACCCGGAAAATAGAGCCAGATAAAACCATTATGTAAACTGCAGACCATTATTTATCATAAACATAGACACAAATAAAAAAAAATGTGCAAATTGAACCCAACAACATATAAAAATAATTACATACAGTAAGTGATGAATCATGGATTTCTACTCCTGAAACCAATATTACATTGAATATTAATTAAATAAAAAAATTTTGATACGATTTATTGTTGACTAACATACAGTGTATATACAGTATGCCCTTAGTTTGGGGAGTAGATTCCTGTGATTCATCTCTTACATACAACACCTAGTGCCCATCCCAACAGGTGCCCTCCTCAGTGCCCCATGCCCAGTTAACCCATCCCCCCACGCACCTCCCCTCCAGCAACGCTCAGTTTGTTCTCTGTATTTAAGAGTGAGACCTTCTTTTAAACGCTAGTGAATTAGCTGACAGTACATTTTTTTGGCAATACCAGAAAATCTGACTACACTGTCTTAAACAGATAGCGGTTTATTGTTGCCCACAACAAAAAGCCTGGGGGTAGGAAGATTATGGCTAGTAGGTAATGAGTGGGAGCCACGCCCTCTTCTTTCTACTTTCAGCGTCTTCAGCATGAAGCCTCATTCTCATACCCTCTCCTTCCTCACAGTCCCAAGATGGCTACTGTATTTTCCAGTCTCATACTCATGTTCTTAGGGAAGAGTGAGGGGCAAAAGGATGTTGTTGTTGTTTTTTCTTTAGCAAGAAAAAGAAACTTGAGAAGATGCTTTTACTTGGGAAGGGGTGCCCTCACTGATGTCTTTGGTCTATTCCTCAGTGGCCTGAATTATGTCCCAGAGCTACTTCTAGATGCATAAATAAATAAATAATAGGAGATGAAGTATTTGGCTTTCCAGCTTTTACAGTAGAGGAGCAAACCGGGAATCGTGATTGCGAATAGGTATTGAATTAATCAATCTACATTATTGTCCACCATTAGTATTAATACTAACTTAATAATTGTTAATACTTGGAGAGTTGCTGCTGTACATACCTCTTTGTCATAAACTCTTATAATTGGAAAGGATCTTAGAAATCATTTTATCCCTGAAATGACATCTTTATGGGTGTATATTTTTAATATGCTGACTTACAAAGCAAACTTTTAAATGAGCCTTTAGCATATGTTTATTGTGACACAAATTTGGATAGTGCTTGAATAAAATTATGTCTCAAAATATAACACCATATGGAAAAAATATTATGTTACATAGGCTGTGATACTACTTTAGATATTTCCCCCAACCCTAATTTTATGCTGAGTTTAGAGAGTAATTGTTCTTTGTGTTCTGAAATGGAATGGAAATAGCACATGGAGCCTTTTACAAATGAAATGGTTGCTTTTACAGGTGTCCTGGGAAATTTGAACTGGAAAGATCCAAATCTAATGCTCTTAACCAGTTTATTTCTGCCATTGCTGCCTCAGTGTGTATGCAACATATAGCTTCTCTATTAAAGAACATGAGCAGTCAACAGAATACTGCCTGATTAGGCCATATTCTCAACAAAAGTTTAATTAAGGGGCTGGATAATGGGCAAAAGAATTGAAAAGATATTTCACAAAAGAAGACATACAAAAAGGCAGTTAAAACTTGAAAGGGACCCTAACATTTCTCTTCAGAAATGCAAGTTAAAATTACAACAGAATGAATGCTTCTACATACCCCTAGAACAGCTCAAGTTACAGAGACTGTTAACAGCAAGTCTCAGTAAAGATGTGGAGGACCTGGAACTCTCCTACGTTGCTGGCGGGAATGCAGAATGGAACAGCCGAACCGGAAAGCAGTATTGTAAAAAGCTAAACATACATCTTCTCTATGACTTAGCAATTTTGCTTCTAAGTATTTGCCCAAGAGCAATGAAAACTTATGTCCACAAAAAGACATAGAAGAATATTCAGAGCTGCATTTTTTTTTGTAGTTATAGTAGCCCAAACTGGAAACAACCCAGATGCCCCTCACCAGAAGAATAGCGGTACATTCATAGAATGGAATGCTACTCAGCAGTAACAAAAGGAACAAACTACTGACCCATGCAACAACATGAATGAGCCTCAAAATATTATGTAGAGCAAAAGAATCCAGATACAAAAGAGTACTATGATTCTGTTTATATAAACTTCAAGAACAGGCAAATCAATCTACAGAACTCAGAGTAGTTTGTCTCTCATTGGGGCTGTTGACTGGGAAAGGGCACCAGAAAGCTTTCAGCGGTGATGGAAGCGTTGTATATATTGATTTAGGTGTAGTTATATGAGTGTATAGGTTTGTCAAAACTCATCAAGCTATACATTTAACAACTGTACATTTTATTCTGTAAAGTAAAACATTTTTTTAAGAAGAGAGGCAGATATTCTTTAAAACCACAACCAACACCCTTTTATATTTGCTACTAAGTGGAAAATACAAGAAAGTGCGTTAATGGTTGTTCCATTTGTCTTATTGTCCAACTCTTCAAGAAAGCACTCAAATCAAAATAATTGTGTTTCTGATCTTGTTCTGGTCCCCTGTGGAGGTAATCTGAGAAAGCTCCTTGGAGTTCATTAGAAGTGTTTCATTTTCAAGAAGTTTATCAAAATGCAGAAGAAATAAGTAATGGAAGAGGTGATTTTTTTTAAAGAGAGAAAATGTTTTATTCATCCCAGCTTCTCTTCATTTTTCAGGGTTTTAAGTGCACAAAGTCTTAGAGCTGCCCTCAGTCATAAGATGGAAGTTTCAGTGTAGCCTGAAATTCCTTGCTGAACTCTGAACACCTCACTGAACAACACTGACTCAGAACTTTTCTAACAGGAAGCTTAGAACTTAAGGGTAAAAGATCTGGACTAGGGTCATTCCCATACCCTCTGCTTTAAAAAGCCCTTAGCAGCTCTGAGCTGTTGTGCTGGGTTTCTGTCGGACAGCTGGCCTGGAACGGAGGTCTTAGTGAGTACACACAGACCCCTTGATAAACTAGGAGTGCCGGACTCTTCCCAGCTCCACTGCAGCCCTGCCATTGGGTCCTAAGGTGGATGCAAAGTAGAAGGAGTTACTCTGGAGGTCCTGGTGCAGCCCTCACCTGCCGCCCTCAAACCTGCATCTAACTACAGAAATGCCCCAGGTGCTCCCAGCTCAGTTATTTGAGAACTGGAAGCCTCTATCTCCCCCTCCGCTTCCCCTGTTCTGCCTAACCCCCCACCCCGCTCCTCTCTGCCAACCATCAGTTTGTTCTCTGTATTTATTTGAGTCTGTTTCTGCTTTTTTGTTTTCATGTTTATTTGTTCATTTTTTAGATTTTACATGAAAGTGAGGTTATATAGTATTTGTCTTTCTCTGTCTGATTTATTTCACTTAAGATAAAACCCTCTAGGTCCATCCATGTTGTCACAAATGGCAAGATCTCATTCTTTTTTATGGATAAGTAATATTCTCTATATATTTATACCACATTTTCTTTATCCATTCATTTATCAGTGGACACTTGGGTTGCTTCCCTATCTTGGCTATTGTGAATAATGCTGTTATAAACGTAAGGGTCATATGTCTATTTTTTTTTTCTTTTTTTTAAGAAAGAAGAGTGAAGAGGGGCAGAGAGAGAGTGGGAGAGAGAATCTTAAGCAGGTTCCATGCCCAGCATGGATTCCAATGCAGGCCTCTTTCTCACCGCCCTGAGATCATGACCTGAGCCCAGATCAAGAGTCAGATGCCTAACCAGCTGAGCTACCCCAGGCACCCTAGGAGTGCATGTATCTTTTTGAATTAGTATTTTCATTTTTTTGGGTAAATACCCAGTAGTGGAATTGCTGCATTATAGGGTAATTCTATTTTAAATTTTTTGAGGAACCTCCAAACTGCTTTCCACAGTAGCTGCTCTAATTTATATTCCCACCAACAGTGTGTGGGGGATCCTTTTTCCTCCACATCCTCACCACAACGTATTTCTTCTCTTTCTTATTCTAGCCATCCTGATAGGTGTAAGATGATATCTCCTTGCTTGTATCTCATTTTTTATTTGCATTTCCCTGATGATTAGTGACGTTGAGCATATTTTTGTGTGTCTGTTTGCAATCTGTGTGTCTTCTTTGGGAAAATGTCTATTCAGTTCTTCAGCCCATTGTTAGCCAGATTATTTGTTGGTGTTGAGTTGTGTAAGCTTATACATCTTAGATATTTACTCCTTATTGGATATGTCATTTGCAAATACCCTCCCCTGTTCAGTAGGTTGCCTTTTTGTTTTGTTGATGGCTTTCTTTGCTGTGCAAAATCTTTTTATTTTGGTGTATGTAGCTTCAATAGTTCATTTTTGCTTTTGTTTCCTTTGCCTGAGAAGACATATCTAGAAAAATGTTGTTATGACTGATGTCAAAGAAATTACTGCCTCTGTTTTTTTCCTAGGAGTTTTATGATTTCAGGTCTCACATTTAGATCTGTAATCCACCTAGAGTTTACTTTTGTGGATAGTGTAAGAAAATGCTCTTGTTTCATTCTTTGGCATGTAGCTGTCTGGTTTTCCCAGTACCATTTATTTAAGAGACTATCTTTTCTTAATTGTATGTTCTTGTCTTCTTTGTCAAAGATTAATTGATCATATAATCATGGGTTCATTTCTGGGCTCTCTATTCCATTGATCTATGTGTCTGTTTTTGTGCCAGCACCATAGTGTTTTAATTATTATAGTGTTGTAGTATTCCTTGAAATTGGGGGTTATGATACCTCCAACTTTGTTCTTCTTTTCAAGATTGCTTTAGCTATTTATGGTCTTTTGTATTTCCATGAAAGTTTTGCTATTATTTGTTCTAGTTCTTTGAACAATGCTTTTTGGGGCAACGATGCTTTTGGTATTTTGATAGGGACTGCAGTGAATCTGTAGATTGCTTTGGGTAGTATGGGCACTTTAGCAATATTAATTCTACCAGTCCATAAGCATAGAACATCTTTCCATTTGTTTGTGTTGTCTTCAGTTTCTTTCATCAGTGTTTTATAGTTTTCAGAGTACAGGTCTTGCACTATTTCATCCTTTTTGGTGCAACTATAAATGGAAGTATTTTCTTAATTTCTCTCTCTGCTACTTCATAATTAGTGTATAGAAATACAACTGATTTCTGTGTATCAGTGTTGTGTCCTGTAACTTAACTGAATTCATTTATGAGTTCTTATAGTAGTTTGGTGGCATCTTGAGAGCTTTCTATGTATAGTATGTTATCTGTAAATAGTGACAGTTTACTTTTTCCTTACCAATATGGATACCTTTCATTTTTTTTTCCTTTGGCTAGGATCTTCAATATTACACTGAATAAAAGTAGAGAGAGTGGACATTCTTGTCTTGTGCCTGGTCTTAAAGGAAAAGCTCTTTAGCTTATGAGCTGTGTCTTTCTTATATGGCCTTTATGATGTTAAGTTTTGCCCCCTCTAAACCCAGTCTGTTGAGAATTTTTATGAACTGATGTTGAATTTTGATAATGCTTTTCTGCATTTATTGAGATGATTATATGATTTTTATCCTTTTGTTAACATGGTGTATCATATTGTTTGACTTGTGAATATTGAACTGTACTTGCATCTCCAGAATAAATCCCACCTGATGGTGTGAATGATCCTTTCAATGTATTGTTGAGTGAGGTTTGCTACTATTTTATTGAGGAGTTTTGCACTTGTGTTCACCAGGGATATTGGCTTATAATTTTCTTTGCTTTTAGTGTCTGTGTGGTTCTGGTATCAGGATGATGCTGGCCTCATTAGAATGTATTTGAGAGCTTTCCTTCTTGTATTTTTTAAAATAGTTTGAGGA